>NC_058130.1:101060475-101091265 GCF_016433145.1 Gracilinanus agilis
ATATATATATATATATATATGTGTGTGTGTGTGTGTGTGTATGTGTGTGTGTATGTATATATGTGTGTATGTATATATGTATGTATGTATGTATAAATATATACAAAACTGGGGGGGAAGAATATAACAATAAGAAAAAAAGGAAAGCAAACAAAAAAGAATAAATTTATATTCCATAAAGAAGCATGTGGGATCAACAGGGAAAATAACAATACACTGCAAGGGTAAAGAGGTTAGAGAGAGGGAATATTCAATACTTAAGTGCATTGAAATCAACTTAGAGAAGAACAATCAGATCCACAGGGGCAGAAAATTGATTCATGCCCTATAGGGACGTAGAAGGGTAACAAAGGGACTGGAAGGGAGGGAAGCAATAATAGGGAGGGAGAGGGCTTGGGGGGGAGGAGCACTGTGTGGCTTTAAAGAACAATAAGAGGGGAATAAGAAGGGAGGGGAGAGAAAGGGAAGTACAACAAGGGAGGGGATTATAGGAACTGATTAAAAACAAAACACTGGTATAGAAGGAAACAGTGAAAGAAGAAAGGACAGGACTAGGAGATCAAAATGTCTGGGAATACAGAATTGATAATTATAACTCTGAATATGAATGGGATGAACTTAGAAACCAAAACCCAACCATATGTTGTTTACAAGAAACACACATCAAACAGACAGACAGACAAAGAATGAAAATGAGAGGATGGAGCAAAATCTTTTGGGCTTTAAATGAGAAAAAGAAGGCAGGGATGGCTATCATGATCTCTGACAGAGCCGAAGTAAAAATAGATAAGGTTAAAAGAGATAGGGAAGGTTACTACATCCTAATAAAAGGCAGTATAAACAATGAAGAAATATCAGTACTCAATATGTATGCACCAAACAGAATAGCTTCCAAATTTCTGAAGGAGAAGCTAGTGGAGCTAAAGGAGGAAATAGATAACAAAACCATACTAGTGGGGGACCTGAACCTTCCCCTATCACATCTAGATAAGTCAAACCAAAAAATAAAAAAGAAAGAGATAAGAGAGGTGAATGAAACCCTAGAAAAATTCGAGTTAATAGATATTTGGAGAAAAATAAATAGAGACTAAAAGGAATACACCTTCTTTTCAGCAGCACATGGAACATTCACAAAGATAGGCCACATAATAGGGCACAGAAACATGGCAAATGCAAAAAAGCAGAAATAATAAATGTAACCTTCTCAGATCATAATGCAATAAAAATAGTTATTAGTAAGAATACATGGAGAGGCAAACCAAAAACTAATTGGAAATTAAATAATATGATTCTCCAAAATAATTTAGTGAAAGAACAAATCACAGAAACAATTAATAATTTCATTGAAGACAATGACAATGATGAGACATCTTACCCAAACATATGGGATGCAGCCAAAGGAGTTCTAAGGGGAAAATTGATATCACTGAGTACATATATTAAAAAATTAGGGAGGGCAGAGGTGAATGAATTGGGCATGCAACTTAAAAAATTAGAAAATGAACAAATTAAAAATCCTCAGATGAAAACTAAATTAGAAATACTAAAAATCAAAGGAGAAATTAATAAAATCGAAAGTAAAAGAACTATTGAATTAATAAATAAGAGTAGAAGCTGGTATTTTAAAAAAACAGATAAAATAGACAAAGTACTGGTCAATCTAATTTAAAAAAGGAAAGAAGAAAACCAAATTAATAGTATCAAAGATGAAAAAGGAGACCTCACCTCCAATGAAGAGGAAGTTAAGGCAATCATTAAAAACTATTTTGCCCAATTATATAGCAATAAATTTAGTAATCTAGGTGATATGGATGAATATTTGCAAAAATATAAATTGCCTAGATTAACAGCAGAAGAAATAGAATACTTAAACAATCCAATATCAGAAAAAGAAATTGAACAGGCCATTAAAGAACTCCCTAAGAAAAAATCACCAGGGCTTGATGGATTCACAAGTGAATTCTATCAAACATTCAAAGAACAAATTAATTTTAACAAATTAATCCCAATACTATACAAATTATTTGACATAATAAGCAAAGAAGGAGTCTTACCAAACTCCTTTTATGACACAAATATGGTACTGATTCCAAAACCAGGCAGATCAAAAACAGAGAAAGAAAATTACAGACCAATCTCCTTAATGAATATAGATGCAAAAATCTTAAATAGAATACTAGCAAAAAGACTCCAGCGAGTGATCAAGAGGGTTATTCATCATGATCAGGTGGGATTTTTACCAGGAATGCAAGGATGGTTCAATATTAGGAAAACCATCCACATAATTGACCATATCAACAAGCAAGCCAACAGAAACCACATGATTATTTCAATAGATGCTGAAAAAGCCTTTGACAAAATACAACACCCATTCCTACTAAAAACACTAGAAAGTATAGGAATAGCAGGTTCTTTCCTAAAAATAATAAACAGTATATATCTTAAACCATCAACAAGCATCATATGCAATGGGGATAAATTAGAAGCCTTTCCAATAAGATCAGGTGTGAAACAAGGATGCCCATTATCATCTCTTTTATTTAACATTGTACTAGAAACACTAGCAGTAGCAATTAGAGAAGAAAAAGAAATTGAAGGTATTAAAATAGGCAAGGAGGAGACTAAGCTATCATTCTTTGCAGATGGTATGATGGTCTACTTAAAAAATCCTAGAGAATCAACTAAAAAGCTAGTAGAAATAATCAACAACTTTAGCAAAGTTGCAAGATACAAAATAAATGCACATAAATCAGCATTTCTATATATTTCCAACAAATCACAGCAGCAAGAGGTAGAAAGAGAAACACCATTTAAAATTACCCTAGACAATATAAAATACTTAGGAATCTATCTACCAAAACAAATACAGGAATTATATGAAAACAACTACAAAACACTTTCCAAAAAAGTAAAACTAGATCTAAAAAATTGGAAAACCATTGATTGCTCATGGGTAGGATGAGCTAACATAATAAAAATGACCATTCTACCCAAATTAATTTACTTATTTAGTGCCATACCTATCAAACTACCAAAAACCTTTTTTTACTACATTAGAAAAAACTATAACGAAGTTTATTTGGAAGAACAAAAGTTCAAGAATATCAAGGGAAATAATGAAAAAAAACGTGAAGGAAGGTGGCTTAGCAGTACCAGATATTAAGTTATACTATAAAGCAGCAGTCATCAAAACAATATGGTACCGGGCAGCTGGGTAGCTCAGTGGAGTGAGAGCCAGGCCTAGAGATGGGAGGTCCTAGGTTCAAACCCGGCCTCAGCCACTTCCCAGCTGTGTGACCCTGGGCAAGTCACTTGACCCCCATTGCCCACCCTTACCACTCTTCCACCTATGAGACAATACACCGAAGTACAAGGGTTTAAAAAAAAAAAACAATATGGTATACCGGCTAAGAGATAGAAGGGAGGATCAGTGGAGTAAGTGATGTCAGCAAGACAGTGTATGATAAACCCAAAGAGCCCAACTTTTGGGACAAAAATCCACTATTTGACAAAAACTGCTGTGAAAATTGGAAAACAATATGGGATAGATTAGGTGTAGATCAACATCTCACACCATACACCAAGATAAATTCAGAATGGGTGAAAGACTTAAATATAAAGAAGGAAACTGTAAGTAAATTGGGTGAACACAGAATAGTATACTTGTCAGATCTCTGGGAAAGGAAAGATTTTAAAACCAAACAAGAGTTAGAGAAGATTATAAAATGTAAAATAAATAATTTTGATTACATTAAATTAAAAAGTTTTTGTACAAAGAAAAACAATGCAACCAAAATCAGAAGGGAAACAACAAACTGGGAAAAAATCTTTATAACAAAAAATTCTGACAGAGGTCTAATTACTCAAATATACAAGGAGCTAAATCAATTGTAGAAAAAATCAAGCCATTCCCCAATTAATAAATTGGCAAGGGACATGAATAGGCAATTTTCAGATAAAGAAATAAAAAATATCAATAAGCACATGAGAAAGTGTTCTAAATCTCTAATAATTAAAGAAATGCAAATCAAAACAACTCTGAGGTATCACCTCACACCTAGCAGATTGGCTAAAATGATAGAAGGGTAGAGTAATGAATGCTGAAGGGGATGTGGCAAAATTGGGACATTAATGCACTGCTGGTGGAGTTGTGAACTGATCCAACCATTCTGGATGGCAATTTGGAACTATGCCCAAAGAGTGATAAAAGAATGCCTGCCCTTTGATCCAGCCATACCATTGCTGGGATTGTACCCCAAAGAGATCATAGATAAACAGACTTGCACAAAAATATTTATAGCAGTGCTCTTTGTGGTGGCAAAAAACTGGAAAGCAAGGGTATGCCCTTCAATTGGGGAATGGCTAAACAAATTGTGGTACATGTTGGTGATGGAATACTATTGTGCTCAAAGGAATAATAAACTGGAGGAATTCCATGTGAACTGGAAAAACCTCCAGGAATTGATGCAGAGTGAAAGGAGCAGAGCCAGAAGAACATTGTACACAGAGACTGATATACTGTGGTAAAATCGAATGTAATGGACATCTGTACTAGCAGCAATGCAATAACCCAAAGACAATTCTGAGGGATTTATGGAAAGGAACACTACCCACATTCAAAGGAAGAACTATAGGAGTAGAAATACAGAAGAAAAACAACTGCTTGGACACTTGAGTTGATGAGGATATGATTGGGGATGTAGACCTGAAAAGACCACACCTATGTAACTATCAATAATGTGTAAATAAGTCTTGACTGACCACACATAATAAAACCAGTGGAAATGCAAATTAGCTACAGGGGAGGGGGGTTGGGGTTGAGGGGGTGAAGGGAAAGTAAAAACATGAGTTATGTAACCATGGAAAAGTTTTCTAAAAATAAAAAATTATTTTAAAAAAAGGTAAAAAAAATAATATTAAGAAAAGGTGGGAATCTGAAAAGGAAGCAAAAGAGGAGTCTCAGATTTTTACCTTAGATAACCCATTCTGTCTGCACCCTGACATGCAGTGCAGAAAAAATCATACACCCAGTTTTACTTACCAATGATTTTGTAATGGGATCCAGATAAAATATCTATTACAGACTCTATTTCTCTAAATGACTTCCAATAGTGTCCTGGAGGGGTGGAGTTGTTTTTGGATTAACCAACCTGCTGGTACCAGAGCTTTTAAGGGCTTAGGTTACCAGGACCAAACACAAAGACTGCCTCAGCCTGGATTGGTCATGTAGGGAATCCAGATAATGGGCCCTATCTTGACCCTATTTTTCCAATTGGCCTTCCACAGGGTACTGAGAGGAAATAGACTGGATCCTTCAGGCAAGGAAAGAGTTTCTCTTGTTAATTTCTGAAGTCCTTTGAGGGAGGAGTCAAGAAGGCTCCTCCCTGCCAGTGAAACTGAATGTCTGCAGGAAGTCTCAGCTGGGTACTTCCTGCCCAAGATGGATGCCTAGGCTTCCCTCAAGAAATAAAAAGTAATTTCTTCCCACTTCACCCTTTGCCTTAATATTCAATACAATGATTCACCATCAGCTTTTGTATAGGTAACAAAGGGGATTTATTGATGGCAGGGAAAAGGTTGAGGGAGAGAAGGTTTCAGGGTTTTGTAACTGCTGCTAGGGAGAAAACTGATGCTGGGGGAAGGGTCACAGAGAAGGTCATACTGAGAGAGACTGGCTCTCCCAGTCAGGAAGGATTCACTGCCCTGAAGTAAAGTATTTATCAGATTCACTAAATAAGGGGGTAGCTTGATTTAAGGATGTCCTGCTTGCCTACAGAAGCTAAAACCCACAGTGTCCAACCACCAAAACCACCCTTCCTCCCAGGGCCCAAAGGGAAACTCAGGGAAATAGGAGGGATGTAAAATGGAGAGATCAGGGAGAAGTCCAGAGAAATCAGGCTAGGTCCAAATGTCCCCAAAGACAATAAGCACAGGCCAAGGCAGAAGCCAAAAGGCAAGAGCCCTTCAGTTGGAGCTTCAGCACTATTTATAGTATCAGGCTCCAACTCTCTTTCTGTGAACATTCTAAAATTTCTGTCTGCCAGGACTGTATGGTTGAATTTGCAAAAGCAAAAAGCTATTGCTGAAAACCCTGCATTACTATCTGCTCATTAGTCTTTTGGAACTTTGCACCTTGCAACATTTCCTGGTTGCTAATATCTAAAGGGATTCTACTCTTACTCTAAGCTAAACTAAAACTATGCTCTTATCCCTATCTAAGTTTTGCAAAATAAGAAAAGGGTTACTAACTCCTAAATTATGCTAAAACTAATCTTAAGCTAAACCTAAGACGGGTTATGGGAATAGCATAGGAAAGAAATGGGGATTTGAGTTTTGCAAAAATTTTTGAACAGAAAGGAAAAGCAAATTAGATGCAAACATTCACAGTCTTAAAGCTAACATTTGCTAACTAAAACAAAGTAAAAATTCTGTCTATGTACTTTCCTAATTTCATGGACTAACAACAAAGTATCAAGTAAGAAAAATTTCTGCGATTTAAGCTTGTAAATTCTAATTCATTTTCTTACAGTTAATATATCAATATGTTAGTATATTTATGCCTATGTTAGAAGAGTTAGTAAGAACAAGTAAGTCTAATATTATTTATAAGTCTTTTTTGGTTAAACCATAGACTTGAGCTATGTACAATATTTGTAAAGAAAGTTTAGAAAATTTTGTTCCTGTTCTAACTTATCAGACTAACTAACTGTCCCTGTGTGTTAGTAAAACTTATTGCTAAGAATTAGTAAGCAAATATTTACATATTTACATTTTTTACAAGAAATGTCAGGTGATTTGAGTAGAAGGTGTCTGTGCCAAAGTAAGAGTGTGCTAAGGTAGACAAACTCTTCTCTCTTAAGTGTAAGTTTGTGTTTCACATGTAGATGTGAAGTCAGAAAATGTCCTATGTGTTGTCTAGTGTGACCTATCTGTGTAATGAAGTGTTACATACTTATTCCTCTGGAATTCTTCTTCAAATCGCATGTACTGTGTGGATGGAATCTAAAGTGTTGGGTGTTGGGTGCAGTGAGAATTCTGTTGGGTGTAAGTTGTATTCTCCAAATGCATGGGTCCAACATTGATCTGATGCTCCTCTTCACAGTGTGGTTGTTGTCCCATACACCAATTGTATATTTGGTCAGAGATGTCTTTTGTAGTCCCCGGGGTTGCTGTCTTTGTGATGATCTGCAAAGTCAGCAACACTTTCCTTGTGTTGTTTGATGTTACCCACATGCTTGTCATCTTGCACTGGAACTGATGTTCTGGTGTGTTGATTTGTGTCAGGTACAAAGTTTAAATGTCCATGAAACGTGATTAATCTTTTCTTCTTTCCTTTTTCCTTTTGCGGTTAAATAAAGATGATTACAGGTAACAAGAGAGTTCGTCATGATGTCTTTGTGCTTTCATTTATTCGTTGATGTCAGTGTCTAGGTCTTGGATTGATTGCAAATCAAATGTGGCTTTTTCTGCAGCTGATTCTTTTTCATTGTCATTATGGTTTATAGATGATTCTTCTAAGTTGTAATTGGGATTGGGATAATCATTTGGGTGTAAAATTTGGTGTAATATCTGGCTGTTCACTGGCTCTTGGTCTAACTCTGACTCTGATTCATGCTCTGATTGTTGTTCTGATTGCTGCTCTGGTTCTGTGGTCTTATGTATAGGCTGTGGACTTTCTGTGGACTTATTTGACTGAGTGGTTGGTTCTAATTGATCTTTGTGCTATATAATAACTGGGTCTTGCTGTTGGGACATGTCTTTTGCTGGCTTGACATGAGTGACATGGAACCAAGGATCCCTCCCTTTAACTTTGATTGCACTAGGAGTTGTCAAAATTATTTGAGATGGACCATGCCCCTTAGGTTCTAACACAGACTTCCTAGTGAGGTTTCTGATGTAAACATAATCTCCAGGTTGGAAGTTGTGCAGACTAAAATCAAAGGGTACTCTTTGATGTATCAAGCCTAGTTTATGAAGTTGATTTAAGTGCTGCTTGAGTAATCTAATGTACTCATAGAGCTTGCATTCCATACCCAGGTGTGATAATTTATGAATGCTTTGAGGTGACTTGCCATGGTACAGTGGATGGCCATACAGCATTTCAAATGGTGATAAGTGAGTAATGATGTTGGGTTGGCATTTGAGATGGAATAGTGCCAATGGTAAAGCATCGGGCCATTCCATATGTGATTCTGCACAGATTTTGTCTACTAGAGTCTTCAAAGATCTATTCACCCATTCCATCTGTCCACTCCACTGTGGTCTGTATATCGAGTGTAGATGCTGTTTGACTCCAAAGGTCCCATAAACTGTAGCTAAAGTCTTACTTGTGAAGTGGGACCCAGAATCTGATACAATATGTAATGGAATAGAGAATTTGGGTATTAATTCTCTCAGTAAGTCTTTCACAACAAACACTGAAGTGTTGCATTTGGCTGGGAAAGCTTCTGGCCATTTAGTTAATCTATCCACTATCACTAATGCATATCTTTAACCTTGACATCTTGGCATGGTGATGTAATTGATTTGTAAGCATTCGAATGATGTATATGCTAGTGGTTTCCTCCCAGACTGTGGACTTTTGTAACAGACTGGTTGAATTGCATACAAATTCTGCACCTCTGTGAAACTCTCATATAAACTTCATATATGCCCCTTGCATTCCAATACCTAGTTATAGAATCTGCCATGCCCAGGGTTACATAATGCCCTTTTTGGTGTAATGCATTGCAGAAGGTGAAATACAGGGATCTAGGTAACATAGGTTTTCCATTTGCCCCCAGCCAAACTCCGTTAGCTAAGCATGCACCATGATGTTTCTTCTAGTCCTTCACTTCCTTTGGGGAGTATGCATTTTTGAGATCATCCTCCTCTACCAAACATAAGTTTAGAATTGTACTTGGTTCATATCTCGCCACAAATTTGGCTGTGATATCTGCACATTTGTTCCCTGATTCCAGTGGCCCTTGGCTCTTGGTGTGAGCCTTGCAATGAATGACAGATACTCGGGCTGGTAATTGGATTGCGGCCAACAACTGATTAATTAAATTCCCATACACTATCTGTTTGCCGTTGTATGTAATGAAGCCTCGATTTTTCCAGGGTTCACCAGAATGACGCACGACTCCAAAAGCATACCTCGAATCGGTAAAAATGTTCGCTTTCCAGTTTTCAGCAAGCTTCAGAGCGTGAATCAATCCGACTAGTTCTGCCCCTTGAGCATTCATGGTGGATGGCAAAGGTGGAAGGTTAGCATGTTGCATAAAATCTAAGTCTTGATGGACCAAAACCCTGTATTACACTTGATAGCCACAAGGGGGGATGGGTAAAAATGATAAAGACAGGAAAGGGATAATTTGATCCCACAAAATCATCCACAGAGTAATATAATTAACTTTGCCCTCTACAATTAACAGAAGACAAAGACAAAAATATGTTCAGTATTTTTTCTTCTCCCTCTTCTCAAATGGGCCCCTGAGGAAGGGAAGGAGAAAAGATCAGAACAAAGAAGGGAGATTTGATCTCACAATTGGCCACAATTTGATTTGATTTTCACTTAGACTTAATTTAAAAAATTTATATATATATATATATATATATATATATATATATATATATATATATAACTTTAGGGAATTGCTATCTTATGTTCTGATGGTACAATGCAATTTCATTCATTGTGATAATTCGTTATCAGTTAAAAATAAAATTTTAGGGGGCAGCTGGGTAGCTCAGTGGATTGAGAGCCAGGCCTAGAGATGGGAGGTCCTAGGTTCAAATCAGACACTTCCCAGCTGTGTGACCCTGGGCAAGTCACTTGACCCCCACTGCCTACCCTTACCACTCTTCTGCCTTGGAGCCAATACACTGTATTAACTCCAAGACGGAAGGTAAGGGTTTAAAAAAATAAATAAATAAAATAAAATAAAATTTAGCATTATTTAAGAATGTACAAAAGTTATAGTGAGAAAATGGTTTATTTCAGTGGTGGGCAAACTTTTTAAAGAGGAGGCCAAGGAAGGGAAATGCTCATCTGTCAGACTGTTTCTAAGGCAACTCTTTTGAAGTTTCATTGTATTGTATTCTACTCATTGTATTCGTCAGATTAGGAATAATGTCAGGCAGCCTGATAGAACATTTCAGGGGCCTGCATCTGGCCTGCAGGCCGTAGTTTGCCCATCACTGGTTTATTCTCATTAGGACTTACAATGTATGGTGATTACAGATTTGAATCATTAGACCTGCCAAAAATGCTTGTTAAATTGAATTTGAGAATTGATTGAATATATCTAATAGCCAGCCTGATGCAGATAGGATTTTTGTCTTAAAGAAGAGGAAGAGCAGCAACCTCCTATTAAGTACTATGTAGGCTGCTTAATAAATATGAGAGTTTCATAAAATGAGTATAAAGTGTATAAGAAGTTAATATCAACTTATTAGAAGATATGATGTAACATGAAGATTTTGTATGATCTAATTTTAGGATAGACAACTAAAAATGTGAAACTGTTACTTTAACATACTTTAACATAGCACTATTAAATTAAGCAATAAGTAAAAATGTAATGAACATTAGGGTAGAAGAAATTTAAAATCTGAAATGAAAAATGTGTTAAGAATTTGGCATATTAAAAATATGGAAATTTTAAACAGCACTGTACTTGATTAGGATACAAAAATTGCTTTCAAAGTATGTGCAGTATATAAGAAGAAATTCATGGTCTAAGGATTAACATGCATTTAAATATTTGTTAGAATGTAATTATGTGTAAAAACAAAGTATGTATGCAGTTATACTGTAAAGAAAATTTATTTTTCACCTGAACTGGATAAGGATAGATGTACAAATGTGATATGTAAACTATATAAGTGAATAATGCATTTTATGAGAAAAATTTGACCAGCCCAGAAATCAAATAGGACTTGGAATGAGACTATTGATTACAGACAATTAAGTGGAGTTACCTCTCCTCTGTTTGTTATAAGGATAGAGAAGATGAGCCAGATGAGTTAGGAATAATAAAGGAGATAATGAGTGAAAAATCTAGTGCAAAATAGATACAACAAATGTTAGATCAGAATATTATTGGTGGAATTTAATTATGTAAAATATTTTGAGGTATCCATTTGAAAGTTCTGAAGTTTTAAATCAATATCGATTGAGAGTAACTTAATATGAAGGTCAAAACATGCAAATTTGTATGTTGTAGTATATATAGCAATTACATATAGTAATCTAAATTGTAAAAAAAGGAATAGAAAAACAAGGTTGCTAGTAATAAAAACATATTTTTCCTCATTTCCCAAGCGATATACACTTACTGGGATATAAAGCCAAGATAAATCACAAGCAAGACACCTTTTAGATAATATTACTAAGGACCTAGAACTTCCTACAAACTTCTTAACCCTTTCCTCACAGTAAACAGAAAATTAAAAATCTAAGGATGTTAGTTAGCAGTTTCATTAAATTTTGATCCAGTAAAAAAAATAATACTGCAAAGTCAAAAGTAAACAGATGTTTTTAAATGGTATAGATATAAACAGAGAAATTTTTATATAAACAATAACAATTGAATAAACTACTCAGATACCTATATGGAAATATCAGAAATGAAAGATTATAAATTTCCTGGGGGAAAAAATTCTAGAATGTGTCTTTATACCAAATGCAAATTGTACAGTAAGCATTTCCAAATTTTTAAACAAACAAAGCAGATTCAAAAACTATTTCAACAATGACTTTAGACCACCAAGACACTGATTAATCTCTAATAAACATGTCACAAGTATAGATAACTACTTAAAAAAGAAATACAATCTAAATTTTAGATTAAAGGTTTGGATTTTTGACAAAATTGTTATATATTGAGTGTTACCAAAACATGTATTTTGTGCAAGCACGAGTCTACAAAAACTGAAAATATGTGTTTAAATATAAGCATATGTTTAGAAATAATTTGTAAGAATTTGATCATGTTTACTTGCAATGATATATGATTTGTACTGTAAATGAAAAGTTTCCGGTAAATTTGTTTTGACAAGGTACAAAAGATATTATGTTATGTATTAGGATAATGTTGGTTCTCTTCCAAATCACTAACAGAGGCAGAAAAATGATTCTTATTAGAGTGGACACTTAGAGATTAGGCAAATTGATTTATAGTAAGGTAGAAATGAAACAATAGGTATTTTCTTATAAGGTAGTAAGAAACCTTCAAAGTGAGATCAGAGCAAACAGCACATTTTAAGAAGAAAGTTCTAACTTCCATTTCCCAAACAAAGTAAATTAGTAATTAAAGAATAGTCTAGCGACTATTGAAAAATTTGTTATGTGAAAAGTTTGTTATGAATGTTTTGCAGCTAAGAGAAAATAATTAAGCATTTTCCTCTACTCTCAGTATAGAAACACCTGGAAGTTTGAAGCCATCATTAATCAAGATAATGTTAGTAGAAACTTAACTCCCAGAAAAATTATTAACCCGTTTTCTCTATGAACCGCCAAATAGTTTAAGCATTGTCATTGTGTTTTGAATCTCAGAAAAGACTGAAAAATTATTGGAAAGAAAAATTGGTAATCATTTATCAGAAAACAAACAGACCTTGCACATTTTTCTTTAGCAGTAACTTTTGGCTTGTGTAAGCAGCCACTAGCTCTGCAAAACATGAAATTTACTAGAGTTAGGGAATTTCTAAACAATGGAATTGGATTATTGAAAATGCACAAATCTGTTTATAATATAGCAATTATTTCTAATAATTGGTAAAAGAGAAGAGAATCAAGTAAAAGTTGTGAGATCAAATCTCCTCTTTGTATATGTGAATCCTGGAAAAAAAAAATTCAGCTCCAAGCTGCAACTGGTGAGATTTGCTTTTTAAAGTAAAAGCTTTTGGGATTGCAAAT
This sequence comes from Gracilinanus agilis, assembly GCF_016433145.1. NCBI lineage: Eukaryota > Metazoa > Chordata > Mammalia > Didelphimorphia > Didelphidae > Gracilinanus > Gracilinanus agilis. The sequence continues at coordinate 101,073,380 of NC_058130.1, forward strand.
AATATTATTTTTGAGTTTTGATATAGTTGTCTGATGGATCATTGAAGAGTATTCACCACTTGAGAAAAGACAAGCTACTGTGAAGTACAATTGTTACTGCATGACTGATTAATAACCCTGATTCTTACCTGAAGTCAGTGTTATAACCCTTTCCCTGTTTTTTCCTTTCAAAGCAGATTTCTATAATCAAAGCAAAGTGAATTAGTAATTGAAACCCCTGAAATTTGAAGATACATAGCAATCAAATACATTCCACTATTTACTTAAGAAACTGTACCCCACCTCAAATTTTTGTTTCAGTTGGAGTTAGAGTCTCTTGTAAGTTAATTCATTTGGGTAATCACTGAACATAAGTGGGAAAAAAGTCTATCTATAAGAATGTTAAACTCTTCACCCAATTCCTACATTGTACAATTACCTCAGTAGCTAGTTCAACTGTCCATAATTTTCTCCAATTGAAGTCTTTTAGACATCACCAATACCAAATCCTCAGGGCAGATAGAGACTGAATCATGAGAGAATACCCACACTGTTCCCTTTCCAGCAGGAAGCAGTCTGATGAGCCAAGAACATTGCCTGTATCCCCTTGGACTCATGACCCTCTCTCCAAAAAATTCAATTGGACAGTAACTTAACCATTTAAAAAAAAAAGGAAAGAAAAAAAAAGAAAAGAAAAGAGGTAATACCATACTATATTTATATCATACTGCATTTGAAAGGAACATCACCAGACCCAAACCCGTCAGTTTTTTACAGAATTATAACATGAGGGTCAAGGTTTTGCTTTTATTTATACAGGAAATGAACAAGCCTGGATCCACATCCAGTTCATCAAGAAAGAATGGCAGACAGACGCAGTAGAAGCCCTTCAGGAACAATGGATTATGGATAACACAAAGGACCACCCCAAGGACCCAAACCACAAGACCCTTGACTTGGGGACAAGCCAAAAGAACAGTTTATATGGCAGAACAATTCCTGGAGGTGGCAAGCCTCCCCAGGACTAATCCATTTCTCAAAAAAAAAAATTTTTTTACTCAATTTCATGTTAATAAGTGGCTACCTCCCCCTTTGTTTTAACCCCAGCCCAGCTCTTCTAGGGAGCCCCATCCATTACATCTGTAACTGATCAGATCGTTCCTCTCCCACAACCCCTTTTCTTGTCATTCTTCCAGTACATACTCTCAATTCCTGATATTCAGACCCAAATGTCTATACTCCACTTCCACCTCAGAAAGCAACAAATTGATATCAAGCATTTATTTACTTCAGCTTTGTTTGTCTGATTTAAGCAAAAAGGGAGAAGATGTGGGGACTGAAATCTGAAACCCCACCCAGCAAAGCTCTGGGGTCATGAAAGGCAAAGCCTGAAACCTCACTCAGCAAAGCTGAAAAGCCATAATATAGCTGAAGCTTACCACATATCTCACCTTTTCACTCAGAGGTCCCCAGCCTCAAGCTCGGTTCCTTTGTCAAACTCAATCACTAAATGTTCCTACAAAATCACTGATGTGTGTATTTCCTTGGGAATCTAGGTTAGGTTGTTACATGTCGATTGATGATATATAGAAATCACTTTGTAGACTGGATGAGGAAAACTAGATTACATTGTACCTTGTCATGCAGGATGTATTACCCTCACAACAACCTTTATCACTTTATCCCTCTGGGACCGCTTGACATGTGAGCATGCATTATTACACAGAAAATGAACTTACATTTGGATGTTCCAGCAGGACATTCACCAGATTAAAGAAATGCTTTACTATATATACAAATCAGAAAGTGAGAATTCTATCACATAAATGTCATGCTTAGCATCTGAGTGTTTGATTTATCCTTTTTTTGTGTTTGTGGAACAGATATGTCTAGACTTTTAAAGAAAGAAAATAATAGGAGAGAGAAAAAAAGTTGTAGCTAAACACAAATTTTGAACTGAAAAAGTTTTTAATTCCTAGATGCTTCCAAAGGGATTATCAAGTCTATTTCCAAGTACCTGGTCTGAAGTCTTCCAAAGTATAGTTGACTCCTCACAAAGTCAGTAGCTGGTTTTTCCAAATCTCTTCTCTCTAGCAATTGAGAGGGAAATAAATAAATTAAAAAAAAAAACTTTATTCCCAATTCCTTGACTTCAGACAGTCAAAGTTGTGCTCTCCACTAAAAAGAGAACATCTACTTTGAGGTTGCCTTCCTTTACTCACCCCTCCTTTAGGTTTCTGTTAAGCTTTCCTAATCTATTTTGAGTTCCATTCCTTTTAAAAACCCAGTCCCAAAGTCCACTGGAATCAGACTCTATCCTTATTGGAGGATATAACTCTTCTGACCTTCATAAAGGCTAGAGCAGAGGTGACAAGAGCAAAACAATTCCATTCTCTTCAATTTTCTGCTCTTCAAACTTCCAGGCATTCTGGGACAAGATCCAGGGCATCTGACTTCCAACTTCAAGAAGAAAGATGGAAGAGATCAACTTCTTTTCAAGTCATGAAGAAAAAGATTCCAGAAAAACATAACAAGACTGGCAGTTTCCATCATGCCCCTACTGCCAGATTGTTTCATTTCACTAGGAACTACAGGAACTCTCTCTCTTGATTATGACAAGGAAGATCAAAATATAAACTCAGATGAGGATAACAATGCCAAAATGGAAACATGTGAAGCCTTGAAGGAAAATATGAAAGGGTGTCAGTAGTCTGGCATAAACTAGAAATAGGTCAACATAAACTCAAAATGGATACATATCTTAGATAAGAAGAAAGATATCATAAACAAATTAAGGCAGCATGCAGGAAATTACCAGTTAGTTCTTTGGTTAGAGGAAGAATTTATGACCAAGGAAGAGCTAGAGGTTCATTGGAGCTAAACTGGATAATTTTGATTGCATGAAATTAAAACGTTATTGTACAAACAAAGCCAATGAAGCCAAAATTAGAAGGAAAAAAAAGCAGGAAATAGGATGGTGAGGTGGATTTTGCAGTTTCTCTGACAATGTTCTCATTTCTCAAATATATAGAGAACTGAGCCAAACTTATAAAAACAAAAGCCATTCTCCAATTGATAAATGCCACAACCTGGTGGTTTTCAGAGGAAGGAAACAAAACTACAGTGATTTGAAAAAAATGTTCTAAATCACTAATTAAAGAAATGCAAATTAAAACAACTCTGAGATACCACCATGTATTCATCAGATTGGCTAAGATGAGTGGAAAAAGAAAATGGGGGCAGCTGGTGGCTTAGGTCTAACCACTCTTCTGCCTTGGAACCAATATTTAGTATCTACTCTAAGGCCAAAGGTAAGGGTTTTTATAAAAGAAAAGAAAAATGGCAAATGTTGGAGTGGATGTGGGAAAACAGGTATACTGATGTACTTTTGGTGGAACAGTGAACTAGTCTAAACATTCTGGAAACAGATGCGGAATTGTGCTCAAAGTGTTATAAAATAGCAAGTACCTTTCAACCTAGCAACGTTGCTACTATTAGGTTTACATACTAAGGACAGACACACACAAAAAAAAAGAAGAGGAAAAGGACTCATGCGTAGAAAAACATTTTTAATAGCTCTCTTTTAAGGAGCAAAAAATTAGAAACTGAGAGGATGCCCATCAATTGGAAAATGAGTGAACAAGATGTAGTATCTAATTGGAATTTCATACTATTGTGATAGAAAAATGACAAGCTGTATGGTTTCAGAAAAACCTGGAAAAACTTGTAGGAAGATCTGAAGTAAAGTAAACAGAACCAGAAGATTGCACATTGTAACTGCAATACTGGAATGAAAATCAATTTGAAAGACTTGCTGATTGATACAATGACCTACCACAACTCCAGATAACCTTCAGAAACTGACACTCAAAAGTGTAAATTGAAGCTTATACGTTTTTCTTCTTTCTTTCTTTCTTTCTTTCTTTTTCTTTCTTTCTTTTTTTTTTTAGGGAGGTATATAGTTAATGTGAAAATGTTTTGCATAACTTCCTATGTGTAATGGGTATTGTGCTTCTTGTCTTCTCAATGGATGGGGGTGGACTGAATTTGGCACTGAAAATAAAAATAAGATTAAAAAACCCTAGTAACCCAAAACTAAGCAAAATTTCCATTGAACCAGCATAACTGACAGTTATAGCACCACAATGGCCACATAAGACAGACACATGAAGAAAAAGGGACAGGATTTTACAAACATTGTAACAAAGCACATCACATTATAATCAATGAAAGATTAAAAGAGTACAAGATCATAGTTTATTTTTCATTACAAAATAAAACACTACTTGGTATAGCAAAAAGGGAAACAGAAGGGAATAAGCATTTCTAAAGCACCTACTATGTGCCAAGCATTGATGTAGGAGCTTTACAAATATTATTTCATTTGATTTTCACAACCCTGTAATGTAAATGCTATTTTTATTCCTATCTTAGTTGAGGAAACTAAGGCAAATGGAGGGCAACAGGCCTGTGATTATGCCATTAATAAGTGTCCAAGACTGGATTTGAACTTAAGTCTTCTTGACTCTAGGTCCAGCATCCTATTTATTCTACCACCTAACTGCCTCAAAAGGCCTATTTAAAAGCTCACCTCCAATAAAGGACAATACTCATTTTTATGAACTCATTTCTTAAAAAGTCTACTTCCAGGAGCATGAGGTGGCTCAGTGGATAGAGAGACAGGAAGTCCTGGGTTCAAATATGACCTCAGACTCTTCCTACCACTGTGACCCTAGGCAAGTCACCTAACCTCCATTGCCTGGCTACTACCACTCTTCTGCCTTGGAACTAATACACAGTATTGATTCTAAGAGGGTTTAAAAAAAAAAAAAAAAAGGTCTACTTCCATAAGTGATCTTTTTGTGCACATGTTAAATTCAGAAAAGATTTCTTGATAATTATGAGGTAAATTAATATTAATGCTATCATTTGATTATTCATATGAGAATTTAATATTCCCTTTTCAGAACACTTTCAGTTTGGCTTTTAGAGGCCTCTCCCTTTCTAGATAAGGGAGGTCATCACATTCCTGCCTCTCCAGGGACCTATGTGGGCCTTTTCTGTTTACCCTGTCAATAGAAGCTAACCTAAGGTAGCCTAGGAATTTATGTGTTTGGAATGACCAGGCTCCTGAAGGAAAAATCAAGCCAGAGATCCTCATTCTCGGAAAGATTTCCCTTGTCATGGTTGTTGATGCTCAATCTCATTACCAGGCTGCATTGCCTTGATACCCAGTGCCTCCCCGAACTCCTAATGATGCAATAATCTGAAAGAGCTGAAAGCTCTCAGCTCATCTCCTCCTTTATTGCTACCCATTTCCAGTGGTGACTTGCATAAGAGTGGTGCAAACAGTATAAATGAGGAAATTCTGATCAGAAAACAAATCAAGTAGCAAGAGCATAAGTCATCGGATAAGATTTCCTCAGTTGCACTGCTAGCTACAAATTGCAATGGATAAGAGTTACACAAGATAAGAAAGTATGGATGAATTTTAGTCTGCATCAATGGAGGGAATACCCACATTGATGAGATAACAGGTTCACTGAAGTATAGAAATACAAAATACTGAAATAAGTACTCAGAGTTTGTATTGAATGTACAATATTTTAATTTCTATTCCCTTTACCAATAAAAATCTGAGCAAAGACAAAGTTAACTTGTACTCCGTAACAATGTTTAAAGTTTGCAAAGTGCAGGGGTAAAAAAACTCCCATAGGTCTAGGAAATCTCGGCAGTGGACAGCGTTGGTGACGTGACTGAGAAGAATGAGAGTAATCGGGTTTTCAGCCAGAGCCAGGCATCATAAAGATTGCTCTCATCAGCTTTTGGGCTGTGTTTATTTTATACGTTTTGAGATCACACATTAAGTTGGCATGGAAATCCATTCTCACCATCCATCTTTTTCTTAGAGACAATGTGTTTGACGTAAAGTGGTGGGAAAGTACAGGTTTTTTCATGGGAGACAATTTCACCATATTTCATTCACTGCTCTTTTATGTTAGCTTACTGTACCAAATCAGGGAGGGGTGGGGGGAAACTTAAGAGACTATTCTGGCCTGTTTTTTGCAGGCACCTGAGTATGGGAATCTAAGTTTTAAAATCCTTAACATTAATTCACTATATGCTGGTTTGTTGTGAAGTGATTTCAGTATTGTAACATATAAATGTGGGGTTTACTCAGGGGTTTGTGGGAGGTCTGTGGGTGGCCTTGTTATTAGCCTGTATTGTTTTTTCTGTGTTTCGCAGGGGCTGAGTAAGGATACTGATTCCAATAATTTCAGTAAAAGGGAATGTTAGTGAGAAAAGAGTCACATCGGGGAAACTGAGTGAAAACATCCAGCCTTCTGACACCTGCTGTGCTGGTTTCAGAACTTGTGACAAGCTGTGCTAAAACATCAGGAGTTTTGATGGCTTCCTGCAGCAAAGTACTTTCTGTTCCATCTCTTTTCTCTTGATTTCACACTACCTCTAGTGCCCAGAATGCTCTCCCCACTTTCCCTTTGCCTTCTAAACCTCTAACTTCCTTTAAAACTCAGCTCCTGGGTCACCTCTGGCAAGAGGTCTTTCCTAGTTCCCCCAAATACTAGGGCCTTACCCTATAAGGCTGCTATCCATCCAATCAATTATCATCTTATTTTACCTCACAACAATTCTGGAGGGTAGGTAATCTTATTAACCCCATTTTGCAGATGAAAAAAACTGAGGCAAAGGTTAGGTAACTTATCCAAGGTCACACATTTAGTAAATGTCTTAAGCCAGATTTTTTTTTTTTGTTATTTATAAAGCATCTACTATGTGCCAGGCACTGTGCTAAATAAACATTTTAACAATTATTATCTCATTTGAAAAACAAAACCCTTGGAGGTAGGTGCTAATATTATCTTCATTTTGTCTCAGTTGAGACATAGCAAATAATTGTCTGAAGCCAGATATGAACTCAGGTATTCCTGACACTTGGCCTAGCCCAGTGTTTTAAAGTTGAGTAACTGGTACTGCTCTAGATTGCACACTAATTTGGATTGCCCAGTTAACATTTTCTTGTGCCCATAGAGATAAGCAAAACATAAAATACAGAAGGAGGGAATCCAGAAAGAAAAATTATAACTAAAATTATGACTGTTTCAAACTCATTCCTCTCTGAAAATAGAAAGATATCCACCAATTCAAATCAATTCAATTCAACAAGTATTTATTAAACAAACACATAATCAGGGCAGAACATAAGTCATCTGATTCCATAAAGTACAGGAAAGAAAATTGTTCTAGCAGGAAAGTAAAAATTCCTTTCATGCTCACTTTTTTTTAACACATGAATTCACTTGTAAATCAAAAATATGTTCTTCCTGGAAATAAGAGCTCTAGCAGAAAAATTTCACATGATGTTAAGTTTTTAAAAGGTTGATGAGAAGTCTCTCTCTCCTTTAGGGAAAAAAATAAAATTCAAATTCAATTTGCTTTAATAATCCCAGCTGATTTTCAAGTTGGAAGGCAACTGTCTAGAGCTAATCTCATCAAATTTCGTTCCATCCTGCACAGGGATGCTATAGAAATGAGCAACATCCTTAACACTGTGCATCTGATGAAGCCTAGAGTTGGGTACTGCATGGCCAAATTCTTCAGCCAGCTGTGCTAAGAGAAAAAACTTTAGTTGACTCTTTTCCAAGATGGTTTCTTGCCAATCATTGTTGAGGGATGTACCAAAAACTTCCCTGACATGAGATTCTAAACGACTCTGGAGATCCTCAGGAGGAATGTATTTTCGACTTCGTGGTGGTGGACATTCCAGAATAGGTTCATCTTTCATCTCAACTACATTCTCAGGCTCCTTTACCTCTTCCTGCTTCTTTCTAAAATAAATAAATAAATAAATAAAGAGCGATGACAGTGATTATTATCCTTCCTACTAATAATATTGTTAGGATTAAAAAACATTTTAAATGCCTAGACCCATGTTGGTGAACTTATGACATGCATGCCAGAGGGGGCTACTCCCCTCTCTCTCCACACATACTCCTCTGCCTAGCAGCTCAATGGGAGTGCTTCTTCCCTACACTGTCTGTGGTAAGGTGGGGGGGCTTACATGCAGCATGAAGGTTGCAGTTTGGGCATTTGGTCTCTAAAAGGTTCACCATTACTAGCCTAGACCACGGCATTGCTGAAACTAAGACATTAATGAAGATTAAAAAAAAATTTATCCTGTTATTTGAAATCAATTTGTTCTTGGAAAGAGATGAGAATAAGACAGGATCCCTGACTTCAGGAACTTTACCAATTTACTCAGGAAGATGGGACTAATAGACATGAAATACTGGCAAATAGTAAAGACTATAGTAGTAAAGGTCAGAGGAGAGAAAAGTCAAAGAACATGAATATTCGGAATCCTAGAAAGTAGGGCAATGATGTGAGTGAAATTTGGCAAATAAGTAAACTGAGGCAATTCCCTATGCAAGATATTATTTATTAATAGGGCAACAAACCTGTTAATAATGGGGTCTCTGGCCTGCCTGCACTTGTACCAAAAGAGCCAGAGTGAGGACAGAACAGGGTATAAACTTAGATGTACCTTCCTTCTGATTGGTCTACAGTACATCATTTGGATCTCCCCAAGCAAAGGCAAGGCAATCTTGATTGGAGGGCATGTTGATGAGGAGGTGGGTTAATAGTTTTCAGTTCTTCCCTATTACTTCTTTTGGGAGAATAGAGGAGGGCAGGTGAAAAGTATCATATGAAGGCAGGGAAAGTGGGCTGGCCTTCAGATGTGATTGATTAAACCCCTTTCTTGTCTTTAAGTTATTTTAGGAGACACAGCTGCCTCTAGCAATCCTGGCTGGAAAAACATAAGCCATCTCAGTCAGGTTTCTTTTGGTTTGATCTCCCCCATGCATGCAGGTTACCCTTAACTTTGATTAGAAAAAGCAAAACAAAGCTGGCTTTTGGTGCTAGCTGTAAATAGAAGCTAGTTCCCAGCCCAATGAACTTGGGGACTGCAAGTTACCATCTAAGTCTATCACCCCTCTTCAGATACTGCCTACCCTTCAGAAGTGGTTTCTGTCAAAATAAGTAAAAGGATGGATCACAAATATTGGTTTCTAAATAATGCAGCACAGTATTTTAATTTTCCTCAACAAAAGTCTACCTAGACAGTTATAGAAAACCTTTACAGGCAGTGGAGAGAAAGGAACAAATTTTTAAGCAACAGTAACAACATGAATTAAAAGATGTGGGCAGAACTGTGGTATGGTCATAAGATAAAGAAAAAACTTGCAGATCACACTAAGAGTCATGGAAAGGCATATCATGGCTATAATTTTATTCTGTACTCAGTAAATATTAAAGGTTTTTGATATGAGTAGTAATATAATCGAACTGTGCAGCAGTTCAAAAATTCTAACCAAGTCATTTAAAAAATTACATGGGAGTCCCAATCTGCATACAATCTCATCAGTCCAGACCAACTTTTCATCTTTGTATCCAGTGCTGAGCATAGACCTCAAACATCAATTTTCCTCTTGTAAAGTAGGAAACAGAGCTATTAGGAGCTCACAATGTTACTGGAACAATCAAATGGTATAATATATGTGGAAATACATTGAAAATTGCAAATAAGGGTGAAATTATGTGATTCCTAGCCTCAAAGTCTTATTAGTTCCCAAACACTGTCCTTCAAACTAGATTAGTACCTATTCCCCAAACCTGTGCTTTTCTGACCTTGCTCACAGTTGCTTTGCCCTCCTGACCTCCACCCCCATTTTTGAAACACAAATTTCAACAAATAACTATAATGATGTTTCATGGGCTTACATTTTACTTTTCCAACTGTATCAAAAGTCTCTTGTGGAGGGCAGCTGGGTAGCTCAGTGGAGTGAGAGTCAGGCCTAGAGACCAGAGGTCCTAGGTTCAAACCCAGCCTCAGCCACTTCCCAGCTGTGTGACCCTGGGCAAGTCACTTGACCCCCATTGCCCACCCTTACCACTCTTCCACCTATGAGACAATACACCGAAATTAAGGGTTTAAAAAAAAAAAACCTGAAAAAAAAAAAAAGTCTCTTGTGGGCAAGGATCATGAATGATACTTCACTTGTATTCTATATCATATAGTGCAAGGCTAAACATAGCAGACACTTGAATATTTGTTAACTGGCCCAAAATCAGATAGTTAATATAGCAGTCGTTTCCATCAAAAATATTTAAATGGTATGCATCCATTCAACAGATCTTATAAGTAGTGACCTTTTTCTAGTAACTTGCTCTCTTGGAGAGGACAATTTTACACAAAGGCTTCTTATTACCAGTGGATTCTGGCAACTTAACTCTTCATACAGAGAAGACAAAAAGCAGAAAACTTGAAAAACGTCTCCAAGGCTATAGTGTCCAAGCTACAGCAAGGATTAAAATGGCTTATTCCTTAATCTTGCAATCAGACTAGTAGAATATGACAATATAAGAGTCATTGATCACCTGTCATTCCTTTTCACTGAGGATATACAGTAAGACTAGAGAATATTGCCAGGAAATGGCTTGATAGTACTGAAAAGGAAAAAATTAAAAGTATAGTGGGCTTACTTAGAGGTTATTATAGATTAGGCTTCAGAATCAGAGGACTTTGGTTCAAATTCCACCTCTGAAACTGTGTGCCCCTGGGCAACTCACTGAATCTCCCTGGGCTTCAGTTTCCTCAATTGTAAAAATGAAAGGGACTGACCAAATGACCTTTGAGTTCTAGCTCTAACTTTTAAGATATAAACTGACAGACCATGGAGTACTTGAAAACTTTAAAGATGATCTAGTCCTGAGAAATTCTCCAGAGACAGAAACTGAGGATCAGATGTGGTATTCTGAGGAAGTATAAAGCAAGGAGGGGTAAATTAATGGGGAAGAACAAAGATTCATTCAGTCATTCATTAATGAAGACCTGAGTGTCTAAAACTATGTTTTTATATCCTCACACTGATTGCAATTTTCAAAATATTCCATATTTACTGCATTTGGCCTCCCTAACAACTTTCTAAGTAGGAAATGTTAAGATCACCACTGGAAAAAACTAGGAGACACCATTTAATTTCGGAAAATGTACGTTGAAAATTGTTATTGCATGTAATTGGGAAAATATCTTTGACTAAAGGAATGGTTCGGGGGAAACCGAGACAGCGGAAAAGGCCCTGGTCCGGGAAGTCAAGGGGCCTGGGTTCTAGGACTGATTTTGTCAACAATCCCCAGGGTGACCCCGTATAAGTCACTTGCTCTCAGAGCCTCAACTTCCCCAAGTATAAAAACAAAATTGGGCTAATGATATCCAAGGGCCCTCTGACCGGAACGGTCTATGATGTTGGTTGAACCCATTTTATAGCTAGTCTAATCTAGAGGGGAAATGGGGAAGTGGAAGGGAGAGGGCCGTTGGTAGCAGAGCTATTCTCATTACAGAATCTAAAGCTGTGGAGACAGACAAGACTTTGGGGATATTTTCCGATGGGAGTCGAGCCCCTAACTGTATAAATAGGGAAACCGAGGCCCAGAGAGGGGGAGCGATTTGTCTCAGGTCACAAGGCATGTATTCCGAATCTACTTTCCCCGTCCCTTTACCCTTCTCGGCCTGGTCCGAGACTTTGGTTCCCTCCAGAGGGCGGTCGAGCCCTTTCGGCTATGGGTTTCTACCTGTCCTGGCCCCATAGGGCCCGATATGGGGTCCTAAAGATCGTCCTCGTGAATCTCCCGCAAGACAAGTGGATTCCAAGGGGGGCCGCCATGACAGTCGAGGGGCGTGAAGGTGAAGAGCTAACTCCGCCCCTGTCGTGCGCCGCCACAGAGACCAATCGACGTGGGGAGAGGAACCGCGCTCACTCTCGGCATGCATGCTGGGAATTGTAGTCTAAGAACCCTGCACGAAGCGGCGGGGCATGATGGAAGTTGTAGTCCAGTACTGAGCACTCCTTAAGGGCAGAGGCTTCTGTGCAGAATGAACAGTTGGTGCTCCCGGAGCTAGAGCAGAAAGTCCCTGGAGGAACAGGAGAAAAGTTCTGTAATGAACCCGTTAAGTTTATACTTTATTCAGGAGGCAAGTAAAACACTCATTCCCTCAATTCTATTCTAGAGGAGGAATCGGACCATAGTAGGAGGGACAAAGGAGGGGCACCAATAATTACGTCATAGATTTAGCCTTCTAAGTCGCCTATAGAGTCTAATCCCCAGAGTTTTGCAGATGGGTAAACAAGCCCACGTGAATAGCCCAGGCTAAGCCTTCTGCCCCCGGATCAGTCAGATAGTAAGAGGCAGAGCTCCATTTTGAGCCCAAGTCCCCTGACCTCAGATTGCTGACTCTTCCCCAGGCACCTCGGAAGCTGAGGAATAAATTAGAGAGGAAGAAAAGGAAGGTCTGTAAGAGAGACAAGGACTGGGAGAACTCGGAAATTAAGGCAAAGGAGCAGCGGTTCCCAACGTTTTCCAAGTTGAAAAAACTTTTTTTGTTTTTTTGTTTTGTTGAAAAAACAACGGGCCTTAAAAAAACAAAAGCAAAAAATTTTTTTTTTACTTAAGAGTAGTTGTGTGAGAGGCAGGAAAGAGTCTGGAAAACTTACTTAGATGTCTCATGGCAAGTCTCTTGACATCAGTTTACACATCTTTGAAATGGGGAGAATAATAGCATTTAATCCCACAAGGTTGTTGTGGGCATGTGCCCTTTGATCCTCACAATAACCCAAAGGACACAACTGAAAATGACTGAACAACAATATAGTTGCATCTCTCTCTCTCTTCTCTTGACTAATAAGTCATATTTTTTTCTACATAGTTGTAAGGTTTAAAAAGCTCTTTATTAAATAAGCTCAGGAAGATGGTTGGTATCACATGTTCCAGACTTTTAGAACCCAGGTGTCCTGATTTTAAGTCTGCTGCTGTTATGTTTCTATCTACTCAGCTATCCTTTTGTATTGTTTTGTTTTATATGCTGCCCTAATGTGACAGTTTCTGCCACCTTCCTGAGCAGTAGATTTGACTTAACAGAACTAATTTGTTGATTTATTTCAGAGATTATTGAGATTTGAGTATACAGTCATGACTTTTGCTCCAAGATTTAGTCCCATACTCCACTATGTGACTCTGGAAACAGGAAGTAGAAATGCTTTGTCCAGGGCCCAAAAGAGAGAACAAAATCTTATCCCTTGGAAAATCTCAAAGGAATGATGTCCTTAAGCCCTGAACCTAAACTATGAACCTCAACAACTTCAAACTTTAAAGCTGAGAAACAACAGGTTCTTATTCTGTTAGCTCATATTCCTATAATCCTTTATTGCTGCCTTTTGCTTTTTATATCAGTCGTTGCAGAGCCTGCTCTCCTCTCCTTCCCAACTGTCAGGACACCCAAATTAATTACTTGGTAATGCCTCTCATTTTCCTGACTTTTCTTGTTCTCCAGATCCAGACTTAGCATCTGAACAAAACTCCAACTGAGATGTGCTATGATCTTGGCATAAAAACAGTCCTTTGTACAGTAGTAGTTCAGAGTGAATTTTGCTGCTGTCAGTCTCTTACTGTCAAAACCACTGAACTAGGGGACTGCTAGGTATAAGGATGATGGCAGAAATTGTCTTGTTATATTAGTTTAGAGATGAGTAGAGAAGCTGGCTTGAGAAAGAATTGGAGTTTGAAACAGATTTGAGACAAGAGTGTCAGTTTTCAATGTTGACAGTATAGGTTTTCTGTGGCAGTTACTCTCTCTGGGTGTGGCTTTTGGGCTCTCTCGGAGTGCTGGGAGCAGATGGCATCTTCTTTTTTCTTTCTCCTCACTGTCTGAGGTAAAAGGAAAGAAGAGAAAAACCTGAAGGAGCTGAGTAATTTCCTTTTCCAACTTGGGAAACACTAGGGGCTGTCTGTTGCTGTTTCAAAAATTGTTTTATCTCAAAAACCAAAGAAAGACCTGGTCTTTGGTTTGGACTCTGAGTTGGCTAAGTTTAAAGTCCTAACTTGGTTCTTGCTGAGGCTCATCCAGCTAGCCTTTGTAATTTTTATAACTTACAGACAAAGTTAAGACATATACTATAAGGATAATAATGTTAGTTTATTAAAGAATAGAGAAAATTTGGGTTAGTCAGATCAGGAAGGATCAGTGTAGCCTGTGAAAACAGGAGAAGCGGTTCCTTGCTGAACCACGGAGTTTTATTTGGGTGGAGTTAGAATACCTTAGAGTTAGAAATCCTTTTTTATAATTATATTCTCAATAAATTGTTTATTTTTTGTATAACAAGAGTCTCCTTAGTGTCCTTGCACCTGGCCCTGAAGAGAAGTTCACTTATGAGCTTCACTTTACTTATATAAACTGAAGATATTTTGTAAGCACAGCAAACAGAGTATCTAATCAGTTTATATCTATAATCAGTTCATTGAGTATATTATTTTTGCACAGTACACTCAGAGTGAATTTTTCTACTGTCTGTCTTTTTCTGTCAAAACCACTGAACCAGGGAGCTGCTAGGTGACTCAGTAGATTAAGAGCCAGGCCTAGAGATAGGAGGTCCTAGGTTCAAATCAAGCCTTAGATACTTCCTAGCTTTGTGACCCTGGGCAAGTCACTTAACCACCATTGCCCAGCCCTTACCACTCTTCTGTCTTGTAACCAAGGCACAGTATTGAGTTTAAGATGGAAGGTAAGGGTTAAAAGAAAAAAAAAAAAAACACTGAACCAGTTCAAAACAAACAGTCTGAATGGTCCTTGAGATGGGGCAAATTCAAACTTGCATCACATCCAGGTCATGAAGCCCTCTGATCCAGACAATTTGATGCTGGACAAACTGACTTGTCACTAAGGAAACTTTACCATTGTTATGCTTATATTTCTTTGTCTTATCACAATTATATGTATTAAACCTGTACCCTGGCATTTTGAGTTAGGTTAGATTCCCCTGGGAGTCTCTCCTGGTCATCCCGTAACTTGTCTTCTCCCTTCCACAGAATAAATTTTACTCATTTTTTTTAATTTAAACATTTGTTAATAATCATTTTTAACATGGTTACATGATTCATGCTCCAACTTTCACCTTCACCCCCCGCACTCCACTCACCCATGGCCGACGCACATTTCTACTGGTTTTGTCATGTGTCCTTGATCAAGACCTATTTCCAAATTGTTGGTGGTTGCATTGGTGTGGTAGTTTCGAGTCCACATCCCCAATCATGTCCACCCCAACCCATGCGTTCAAGCAGTTGCTTTTCTTATATGTTTCCTCTCCTGCAGTCCTTCCTCTGAATGTGGGTAGCATCTTTACCATAAATCCCTCAGAGGTGTCCTGGGTCATTGCATTGCTGCTGCTACAGAAGCCCATTACATTCAATTTTACCACAGTATATCAGTCTCTGTGTACAATGTTCTTCTGGCTCTGCTCCTTTCACTCTGCATCAATTCCTGGAGGTCTTTCCAGTTCGCCCGGAACTCTTCCAGTTTATTATTCCTTTTAGCACAATAGTATTCCATCACCCGCATATACCACAGTTTGTTCAGCCATTCCCCAATTGAAGGACATACCCTCCTTTTCCAGTTTGTTGCCACCACAAAAAGTGCGGCTATGAATATTTTCATACAAGTCTGTTTATCTATGATCTCTTTGGGGTACAAACCCAACAATGGTATGGCTGGATCAAAGGGCAGGCATTCTTTTATAGCCCTTTGAGCATAGTTCCAAATTCACAGCCAAAATGGTTGGATCAGTTCACAGCTCCACCAGCAATGCATTAATGTCCCAATTTTGCCACATCCCCTCCAGCATTCCTTACTCTCCCCTTCTTTCATTTTAGCCATTCTGCTAGGTGTGAGGTGATACCTCAGAGTTGTTTTGATTTGCATTTCTCTAATTATTAGCTCTTTAGAACACTTTATCATGTACTTATTGATACTTTTGATTTCTTTACCTGAAAATTGCCTATTCATGTCTCTTGCCCATTTATCAATTGGGGAATGGCTTGATTTTTTATACAATTGCTTTAACTCCTTGTATATTTGAGTAATTAGACCCCTGTCAGAGTTTTTCATTATAAAGATTTTTTCCCAATTTGTTGTTTCCCTTCTGATTTTGACTACATTGTTTTTGTTTGTACAAAAACTTTTTAGTTTAATATAATCAAAACAATTTAATTTACATTTTGTAACTTTCTCTAACTCTTGCTTGGTTTTAAAGTCTTTCCTTTCCCACAGATCTGACAAGTAAACTATTCTGTGTTCACTTAACTTGTTTATAGTTTCCCTCTTATATTCAAGTTGTTCACCCATTCTGAATTTATCTTGGTGTAGGGTGTGAGATGTTGATCTAGACCTAATCTCTCCCATATTGTTTTCCAAATTTCCCAGCATTTTTTGTCAAATAGTGGATTCATGTCCCAAAAGTTGGGCTCTTTGGGTTTATCATACACTGTCTTGCTGACGTCATTAACCCCAAGTCTATTCCATTGATCCTCCCTTCTATCTCTTAACCAGTACCATATTGTTTTGATGACTGCTGCTTTATAGTATAGTTTAATATCTGGTACTGCTAGGCCCCCTTCCTTCACATTTTTTTTTTCATTATTTCCCTTGATATTCTTGATCTTTTGTTATTCCAAATGAAATTTGTTATGGTTTTTTCTAATTCAGCAAAGAAGTTTTTTGGTAGCTTGATAGGTATGGCGCTAAATAGGTAAATTATTTTGGGTAGAATTGTCATTTTTATTATGTTAGCTCGTCCTACCCATGAGCAATCAATGGCTTTCCAATTGTTTAAATCCAGTTTTATTTGTTTGGAAAGTGTTTTGTAGTTGTTTTCATATAATTGCTGTGTTTGTTTTGGTAGATAGATTCCTAAGTATTTTATATTGTCTAGGGTGATTTTAAATGGTGTTTCTCTTTCTACTTCTTGCTGCTCTAGTGTGTTGTAAATGTATAGAAATGCTGATGATTTATTGCAATTATTTTGTATCCTGCAACTTTGCTAAAGTTGTTGATTATTTCTACAAGCTTCTTAGTTGATTCTCTATGATTTTTTAAGTAGACCATCATCTGCAAAGAGTGATAGCTTAGTCTCCTCCTTGCCTATTTTGATACTTTCAATTTCTTTTTCTTCTCTAATTGCAACTGCTAGTGTTTCTAGTACTATGTTGAATAATAGAGGTGATAATGGGCATCCTTGTTTTACTCCTGATCTTATTGGGAAGGCTTCTAATTTATCCCCATTGCATATGATGTTTGTTGATGGTTTTAGGTATATACTGTTTATTATTTTTAGGAAAGGTCCTTCTATTTCTATACTTTTCAGTGTTTTCAATAGGAATGGATGCTGTATTTTGTCAAAGGCTTTTTCAGCATCTATTGAGATGATCATGTGATTTTTGTTTGTTAGACTGTTGATATGGTCAATTATGTGGATGGTTTTCCTAATGTTGAGAACCAACCTTGCATTCCTGGTATAAATCCCACCTGATCATGGTGAATGATCTTCTTAATTACTTGCTGGAGTCTCTTTGCTAGTAATTCTATTCAAGATTTTTGCATCTATGTTCATTAGGGAGATTGGTCTGTAGTTTTCTTTCTCTGTTTTTGATCTCCCTGGCTTTGGAATCAGTACCATATTTGTGTCATAAAAGGAATTTGGTAGGACTCCTTCTTTGCTTATCATATCAAATAATTTGAATAGTATTGAGATTAGTTGCTCTTTGAATGTCTGATAGAATTCACTTGTGAATCCATCAGGCCCTGGCGATTTTTTCTTAGGGAGTTCTTTGATGGCTTGTTCAATTTCTTTTTCTGGTATGGGATTATTTAGGTATTCTATTTCTTCTGCTGTTAATCTAGGAAGTTTATATTTTCGAAAATATTCGTCCATATCTCCTAAATTGTTATATTTATTGCCATATAATTGGGCAAAATAGTTTTTAATGATTGCCTTAATTTCC
>NC_058130.1:101091364-101289763 GCF_016433145.1 Gracilinanus agilis
TTGCCATATAATTGGGCAAAATAGTTTTTAATGATTGCCTTAATTTCCTCTTCATTAGAGGTGAGGTCTCCCTTTTCATCTTTGATACTGTCAATTTGGTTTTCTTCTTTCCTTTTTTTTATTAGATTGACCAGTACTTTGTCTTTTTTATCTGTTTTTTCAAAGTACCAGCTTCTAGTCTTATTGATTAATTCAATAGTTCTTTTACTTTCAATTTTATTAATTTCTCCCTTGATTTTTAGTATTTCTAATTTAGTTTCCATCTGGGGATTTTTAATTTGCTCGCTTTCTAATTTTTTGAGTTGCATGCCCAATTCATTAATCTCTGCCCTCCTTAATTTTTTAATATATGCACTCAAGGATATAAATTTCCCCCTGAGTACTGCCTTGGCCGCATCCCACATAGTTTGGTAGGATGTCTCATCATTGTCATTTTCTTCAATGAAATTATTGATTGTTTCTATGATTCCTTCTTTGACAAATTGGTTTTGGAGAATCATATTATTTAATTTCCAATTAGTTTTTGATTTTCCTGTTCAGGTGCCCTTACTAATTATTATTTTTATTGCATTATGATCTAAGAAGGTTACATTTATTATTTCTGCTCGTTTGCATTTGTTTGCAATGGTTCTATGCCCTATAACATGGTCAATCTTTGTGAATGTGCCATGTGCAGCTGAAAAGAAGGTGTATTCCTTTTTGTCCCTATTTATTTTTCTCCACATATCAATTAAATCTAATTTTTCTAGGACTTCATTCACCTCTCTTACCTCTTTCTTATTTATTTTTCGGTTTGATTTATCTAGATCTGAAAGAGGAATATTTAGATCTCCCACTAGTATGGTTTTACTATCTATTTCCTTCTTGAGCTCTGCCAGTTTCTCCTTTATGAATTTGGATGCTATGCCACTTGTTGCATATATATTGAGCAGTGTTATTTCCTCATTGTTTATAGTGCCTTTAATCAGGATGTAATGACCTTCCCTGTCTTTTTTAATCATATCTATTTTTACTTTGGCTTTGTCAGAAATCATAATAGCCACTCCTGCCTTCTTTTTCTCATTTGATGCCCAAAAGATTTTGCTCAAGCCCTGAGCCTTAAACTTGTGTATGTCCACACATCTCATAAGTGTTTCTTGTAGACAACATATGGTAGGATTTTGGTTTCTAATCCACTGTGATATTTGCTTCCGTTTTATGGGCGAGTTCATCCCATTCACATTCAGAGTTATAATCATCAGTTGTGCATTTGCTGACATTTTCATTTCCTCCCCTATTCCTACCCCTTCTCCTTAAACTATTTCCTTTAAAACCAGTGGTTTGCTATTAAGACCCTATCCCTTATCCCCTCCCTTGACTAACTTCCCTTTCTACATCTGCCCTTATTCCCCCCCCTTTGTTTTTAAGGGCCTTATGAATTCCCTCCCCCTTCTTCTCCCCTCCCTTTTTTTTGACCTCCCTACTCCCCTGTTTCCCTTGATTTATCCCTTCTGACTTTCTCAGAAGGGTTAGATAAGAGTTTTATGTCCCAATGGATAGTATAGCTACTCTTCCCTCTCTGGGTTGATTACACTTAGAGTAAGGTTTGATTATTACCTCTTAATGCTCTCTTCCTCTCCTTCTTATAATAGTATTTGTCCCCTCTCCTTCCCATGCCCTCTTTGTGTGTAATAGAATATCCTATTTTTCTTATTCCCTCAAGTTTCTCTTGGTGTCCCCTGCTATTCACCCCCTCTTTCCCATCCCCCATGTCATCTTAGATTATTTAGTGTTCCACCCTCACCCTGTGAATTAGTCTTCTGATTACTATAATAGTGAATACTATAATAGTGAGTAGAGTTCACTACAGAGAATTATACATAACATTTCTCTACATAGGAATACAGATAATTAGATCTCACTGAGGCCCTTAAGGCAAATTTAAACATTATAAGTTTTCTTTCTTTCCCTTCTGTTTCTTATTTACCTTTTCATGTTTCTCTCGATTTTTGTGGTTGGATATCAAACTTTCCATTTAGCCCTGGTCTTTTCTGTGCAAATACTTGGAATTCTTCAATTTTGTTGAATGCCCATATTTTCCCCTGGAAATATATAGTCAATTTTGATGGGTATTTGATCCATGGTTGCAGGCCCAGCTCTCTTGCCTTTCTTAATATTGTATTCCAAGCCTTAAGGTCTTTTAGCATGGAGGCTGCCAGATCCTGTGTGATCCTGATTGGTGTTCCTTGATATTTGAATTGTCTCTTTCTGGCTTCTTGTACGATTTTTTCTTTTGCTTGAAAGCTCTTGAATTTGGCAATTATATTTCTGGCCGTTTTCTTATCTGGATCGAATGTAGTGGGTGTTCTATGAATCCTTTCAATGTCTATATTGCCCTCTTGTTGTAGGACTTCAGGGCAATTTTGCTGAGTAATTTCTTTTAGTATGGAGTCCAGGTTTCTATTAATTTCTGGTTTTTCTGGAAGACCAATTATTCTCAAATTGTCTCTTCTAGACCGGTTTTCTTGCTCTGTCACTCTCTCATTGAGATATTTCATGTTTCCTTCTATTTTTTCAGTCTTTTGACTTTGTTTTATTTGTTCTTGTTGTCTTGAGAGATCATTAGCTTCTAATTGCTCAATTCTAGCCTTTAGGGACTGGTTTTCGGCTCTAAACTTTTCGTTTTCAGCTATGATCTTTTGGTTTTCTTTTTCAATCTGGTTCAATTTGCTTATCAGTTCATTTGATTTCTGAGCCTCACTTTCCAATTGCAAGATTCTACCTTTTAAACTGTTATTTTCTTGCCAGATCTCTTCCATCTTCCTCAGAATCTCATTTTTGAACTCTTCCATAGCTTGTGAGGAGTTTTCCTTATTTGAGGAGGGTCCGGATGCTTGTTTGTTCTCCTCCTCTGTTTGCTCGGTTGTCTGGATTTTCTCTGTGTAAAAGTTGTCGAGTGTTAAAGACTTCTTTTTCTTGTGTGCTCGGTTGTCTGGATTTTCTCTGTATAAAAGTTGTCGAGTGTTAAAGACTTCTTTTTCTTGTTGTTTATCTTTCTCTTCTGAACTTCCTGAGTCTGGGTAGCCATCATTAGCCCAGCAGCTTCTCAGCTTTATCCTCGAGCTCGGGGTCTGTCCATGGTCATTTGGCTCCTGAGGTCTGAGTTCTGGTTTTTTCCAAGGTCAGCCCCCTGGTGGACCCCCTTGCTTGATCTTCTGCCGGAGGTTCCTTTACAAGTCTCAGGGCGCTGGTTCCACAGTTGTATACCCGTCTGCACTGGTTCCCACTCAGGGTTTCAGAGCTTTAGCTCGTGGCTGTGTCTGCCTCCCCCCACGCCTCTGCCGCTCCTGCGCTCAGAGTTCGCGTGCGTTCTTTGGCTTTTTGGGTCCCAAATCTTGCTGCTCTCAAGAACAGGCCCTGGAGCTGCCAATGACTCGATGGGTGCCCCAAACTTGCTCTATTTCTTTTTAACTGGCTTCAGCGCTATAGGTGGTGTGTGTGGTAGGGGTGGGGGTGGGGTGGTTGCTCAGCCCGCGATTTAGTGAGAGCCCTTTATAGCATGGAAATGTCCTGATTCCATGTACCTTCCACACTGTGCCCTGTTGTGGGGTTCCTCCAATCGTCTGGACTTGTTTTTATGTCCCCTTGAGGAGTTTTGTGTGTTTCGGTCAGGAGAGGTTAAGAGCTGCTTCTTACTCTGCTGCCATCTTAACCCGGAACCAAATTTTACTCATTTTAAAACACCTGCATTGGAGACATTGAGTTATTCCTATATTCCATTTGAGTAGGTGGTCTATGCAACCAAATACTCAATTGTAATAAAGAAAATCAATTAAGCAAAAATTCTCAGTACAGCAACAAAGTCTAAAAAATATAGATAAAATTCTGCCCTCAGAGGTCTTTACCTCTCTGCCATATGTTCTCTAGAACCACTATTGATTTTTTTTATTATTCACGTGCATTTACTTTATTGAATTAAAGAATCTTCGATTTCCCAAAGGCATCCCCTAATAGTTAAGTGGCCAAAGGAGATGAACACACTGCCAAAATTAGTGTAATAAATGGATACCTCTGCTTTTACATGGTGGATATGCACTTGGCTTCAAGCTAGTTCAAGGAGAAAACAGCATTGCCCCTCATTATACTTTCTCTTCTCAAAATGGGCATGCTTCATTAATAGCATAATCCAACTGTCTCCTCAAAGTGAGAAAATTCACTTCAACTGCCATTTGATTGATGCATGGTGCTTTGGAAAATCTTTTGCCTGGAGAAGCACTGGCACCTAAAAAAGATGGCAGTGGGAGACATGCTTGTACTCATTCTTAGAGCTCAAAGATATTCTTCCTGAACCCCAGCATCTTGTCAAGAGGAGGAAGGATTTGGATGGAAAGGAAGATTGCTAGGAGTGACAGATTACCCCTAATAGCAATTCTAATTTCATTTCCCTTCTGATGGGGTACTTAAATGTTTATTTACCTTCTCCCCTCTAGAAATAAGTGCTATACTGAACCAATTGTGCCTTCACCTTTTTTCCTCTTGTGGTCCATGACTTAGATTCTAAAATAGCAGACCAGGGTTTAGTACTGGTACATAATTTTGTGGTGTGATGATTAAAATTCAGAGAGAGGGGCAGCTGGGTAGCTCAGTGGATTGAGAGCCAGGCCTAGAAATGGGAGGTCCTGGGTTCAAGTCTGGCTTCAGACACTTCCCATCTGTGTGACCCTAGGCAAGTCACTTGACCCCCATTGCCCACCCTTACCACTCTTCTGCCTTGGAGCCAATACGCAGTATTGACTCCAAGACGGAAGGTAAGGGTTTAAAAATTTTTTAAAAATTCAGAGAGATTGGCTTCTGGGCAAGAAAATCAATTTATTGGTTAGCATAGCAATAACCAAAAATTTAATTAATCAGTAATTTCTCAGTGATCAAAGATCAAGAAATTATGCTGCATAGATCAAATATAATTTTGGAAGTTCATTAATCAGTCCTCCCCTAGACATTCCAAGACATCTCTAATGGGTGAATAGCCTGTGAGAAGTAGATCCATCATTCTCTCAATCCCTTCCTGATTCCTTGGTTGATGATGGCAAATCACATGTCCCAAATCTGTAATCAGGTCTTATGTTCTTATGAGTGGCATTCTCCATTTACTCCAGTGGGGAGTCAAGGACTATGTTCTGCTGCTTACAGACACACTTGTCCTAAACTTGTTCCTATACCAGGCAAGATAGAACCTATAATCTCATTTTTCTATTGCCCTACAATGGAAGATAGTCTAGGGTGGGGCATTCTCTGAATTTCCCAGGAACAAAGGAATGAATACAAAAGTGGAGGGACAAATCTAAGCCTCAATTCAAAACTCAAAAATAGAAATGATTCAATATATTAGGAATAAGGGGGTAGCTGGGTAGCTCAGTGGATTGAGAGCCAGGCCTAGAGACGGGAGGTCCTAGGTTCAAATCCGGCCTCAGCCACTTCCCAGCTGTGTGTCCCTGGGCAAGTCACTTGACCCCCATTGCCCACCCTTACCACTCTTCCACCTATGAGCCAATACACAGAAGTTAAGGGTTTGAAAAATATATATTAGAAATAAAACTTCTCAGAAGGCAGGTGAGCTATACAAAGGGACTGAATTAAAAATCTTGGTGTTATGCTGAAAACAAAATACAGTAAGGGAAATGAAGTAAGGCACCTCATGAATGGACAATAATTCCTCAGCCACATGTTTTGGAAAAAGGAACCTAGCCCAGAACCCAGGAGCCCAAGATTCTTATAGCTCCAGATCTACCCAGCTTATTGGCCTTGGGAAAGTCACTTCATGTCTGCAGATCTCAGTTTCCTCATCTGTCAAATGAGATGGATAGATCATAGGCTCACAAATTTAGAACTGGAAGGGTCCCTAGACTTCATCTCATTCAAATGCCTCATTTTACTGATCAAGAAACAGGCACAGAGAGATGACCTCTCTAAGATCTTTTTCCCTTGTACCACATTGCCTTGAGTTTTTTGAAGTTTGGGACTGAATCATTTTAATGGAGTAAACAAAGTAAAGTAAACAAAACTGACACAAGTGCAGCATATGGCATAGAATCTGTTGTTGTTCAGTTGTTTCAGATGTGTCCAGTTTTAGGGTTTTATTAGCAAAGATGCTGGAGGAGTTTGTCATTTCCTTCTCCAGATTACTTTGCAGATGAGGAAATCGAAGCAAATAGAGTGAAGCAACATGCCTGGAGTCGCATAGCAAGTAAGAATCCGAGGCCAGATTTGAAATCAAGAGGAGTCTTTCTGATGCCAAACCCAGCGCTCTATTCTCTGAGCCACCTAGCTCCCCTTATTGAAGCTACATTGACCGTAAATAAATACAGTGAGCCATTTTGAAAATACCAAAAGACAGCATGATGTATGCCAAGTGTTTATAAAAGGTTTTATTTATTTTTCATTGCAAGAACTGGTTTGCAGACTGCCATAATTACTTGGTAAGAAATACTCATCAGTCTATAGCTTTGAGAAGTGTTTCATTAGATGACTGTTATTCATGGCAGAAAGGTGGCTTTTAAAAAAACAAAACTAATTATCTTTAAGCTATGGGGAGGAAGAGCATCCTTGAAGGCAAGGATGGTCTTCTTTTTCGTATTTGTAAGTGTTTAGCTTAGCACAGGAAGGGTTGAAGCTGTTACCCAGTTTCCCCACTAACAAGGAATAGTTTTTGTGAAAATCAGTTTTAGTGAGAGTTACAGGGAGGTATAGGGAATGGTGAAGAGCTATGTGTGTGTCTGCTTATGTGGAGAGAACTAATGTTTATTCTGAGTTTAAGGATTTAAAGTGTGTTGTGTTACCAATAAGTCCAATCAGAATTTTCACAGTTTCCACTTTGGGTTGAAATAGATTCCCTTCTCAGTAGCCTCCTAATGACATGCAAAGAGGAGCTGGGGCAGTGGTGGGAAAGAGGTCCCCAGGATACTAATAGGTGTAGCAGGGAGTGAAAAGGGATTGGCTGGCAGCAGAACCAGATGAACCTGAATGAACATACTGTCCTTTGGCTGCCTGGCAGTTTGCCTGAAACATAAGAAAAAACAAGACCTTGGTTAATTTTTACAAACCAAAAACCCAAATGTTTGTCCATGTTTATCAAGGCCTATCCTAGATGATCAATACTAAACTGTCTCTTTTTTTTCTTCCTTTGAAGTCCATAACTTTGGTCTATATTTAAATAGCAATAATAATAACTCATATTTCTATAGCACTTTAAGGTTTTCAAACTGAAGCTGAAGAGCTTAAGTGGCTTGCTCAAGGTCACAAAACTGATAAATGTCAGATTTCAGGATTTAAATTCAGATTTTCTTGGCTTCAAATCCAAATACTATCCCTAGGACCACCCTAGATGCTTCATTATTTTATTTACTACCCCTCTGGGGGGGGGCACTTCTTCTTTCCTCACTCCCATAATAGCAGGCTCATGTTCTTTCTCATAACTCCAGGTTCTAGTCTCCTATATAACTGCCACATCCATGTTGATGATATAACATACCTTTTGCCTGTGGCTTCCTTGGCCTTGTCTCTCTAGACCTCCATCTGTCCTTTGTCTGTCAGCCACACATCCCTGGAGTCACTCCCTGGACCTCACCATCACAGAGCACTCCTGCCCTTCAGATTTCTCCAGTTTGGGACTCCCTCTGGCCAATCATGGCCACTTTATCTTTTGTCTCTCTAATTCAATAAATCTAAACTGCTGAACTGGAACTCTGTCCTCACTGCAGCTTCCAGGTTCTCAGAGTAAAAAGAATACTGGATTTGAGGTCAGAGAACCTGAGTCCAAGTCCCAGATCTTCTGTTTACTACTACTAGGTCAAGAACTTTTAGGTCTCAGTTTCTTCACATATAAAATAAGGAGGTTGGACTAGATAATGTATAAGGCCCTTTCTTTCTCTTAATATTATATTCTGTGACTCTTTCTGCCTTTTCTTGAATCCCTGTCTAGTCTAGACTCTAGTGATTAGCCATCTCAATGAAGTCTTCACTCCCACTCCAGACTCCCTTGTTCTCCTTAACCTTCCACCCTGTCTGTTGTGCCAGTCCCCCCAAACACCCCCACTTTGGCTTTAGCTTCACTTGCAATGCAGGGCATTGCTAGAGGACATCAAGGACTATTCTGGCTTGCTACCAAACTGTAAATCACAATTGAAAGGCAGAAGAAACAGCCTGGCAGAGAAGAGACCTGGTTGCCTCACCTGAGCCCGCTTCACAAATGCCTCCTGAGTTGCCTTCTTGTTTGCAGCTTTGCCCCCCCAGGCAGAAAGTGCACTGGCCTGCAGGGCCCGCCCATACGAGAAACTTAGCTTCCAGGGCTTGGGCAGTGGGCAAAGGTTGATGGCATTTAGATTGAGAGTTGCATCATCTTCACTCATGCCTCCAGATAGAAAGCAGATGCCTGGAAAAAGAGAAAAATAGAAAATGAAAGCTGAGCCCAACTGACCATCATCTACAGGGTCTGGCAGAAGCTGGACAGTGTTGGGGAAAAACAAAAAACCTTTGTCTCAATTCCTTTTTTTGCTTGAATTATGGAGGAAACTGTGATGTTTACTAGAGAAAGATACAAGTACTGTGTTAGTCTTAAGAGCTGCAGAATTTGGGGATAACTGGGATAGAGATAGACACAGCTCCTTTTTGGATTTCCCACACTAGGATAGCACACTGTATACTACAAGACAATAAATATTTATTGATTTGAATAATATATGAATGGAATGGAATATTATGGAATATCATTACTCCATAAGAAGTGGCAAAAGGGATAGTTTCAGAGAAATCTCAGAGGACTCCTTTGAACTGATGGAAAGGGAAAGAAGTAGACCCCAGAGAACAATTTATTCAATAACAACATTGAAAAGTAAAACAACTTTGAAAGACTTAGGAATTCCAATCAAGGAGTTGACCAACTGTGATTGCAGAAGCCTGAGGATGATGTACGGGACCTACCTTTTGAGAGAAGGTGATGGATCCAAGGTACAGAATAAGACATGAATTTTGGGACATGGCCAATGTGGGCAATAGTTTTTCTTGACTACATATATTTGCTAAAAGAGTTTGGCTTTGTTTTGTTTTACAATTGTGGGCTATCTGGTTTGAGAGATCACTGCTAGAAAAAGGGAAAAGAAAAGGAAAAGAAGGTTGTCAGAGCATTTGCTTTTAATGTATAGAAGAGAATAGAAGGAAGGCCAAAAGGAAACATGAAGAAGCAGGACAGCTCTGAAGTGACTTGCTGAATTTATTATATATCTAAAAAGAAAAGCAAGCTATAATATCAGTAGTAGCCAACATGTATATAAATGTATTGTATACTAGGTACTGTGCTAAGTCCATTAGAATAGTTATCTAATTTGATCCTCATAGTAACTCTGGGAGGTGGGTGCTATTTCTATCCCCATTCTACAGATGGGGAAATTGAGGTAAACAAAGGTTAAATGACTTGCCCAGGGTTACCTAGCTAGTAAGTATCTGAGACTAGACTTGAACTCAGGCCTTCCTCCCACAATCTATCCACTGTGACACTTAGCTGCCCTCAGCTGTACGTGACAAGAGATTCAGTTTCATGTATAGACCTCTTTCCCCCTTGTATATAGAAATACAGGCTTTATTTGGTGTTTATTAAGTTTAGAATAAAATATTAAATTTAAAACATTGAACCAATAATAGGGAAACTTGGGGGGAATTGGGAGTGTGACAGACCCATGACTTCCCTGTTACAGGGGCACCCCCTCCCAACTCCCAAAGTAGGAGTTTGCAGAAAGAAAAAGAAAAAAAAGAGGCTGAGAAGTGAGGTCCCCTTGGGGACTTGGGGTGCACGACAGCCTGGGAGAGAAAGAAAGCATTTACCAGGAACAGCAGCCGGGACTGTGCGGTGCAGAGTGGTGACGGTGGCCAGAGCCACCTGTTCGGGGGTGTACTTCTTGGTGCAAGCGTGCCCGGCTGTCACCATGTTGGGCTTCAGGAGTGTTCCCTCCAGGTAGACGTGGTGGTCACTCAGGGCCTTGTAGACGGCGGCCAGGACCTGAGGAAGGCAGAGGGCCAAAAGGGAAGTGCTCTGGGGGCCTCTCCTTACCCCCTTCTAATCACAGCCCTGCCCACTCTGCCCCACAGCTCGCGTGTTCCGTGGCCGGGGGCGCCCACGGGAGGCAACGATGCCTCCCCCTTGATAGCGTTACTCTGTGCGAGGCCCTGGGCCAAGGGCTTCATGAGGGCTGCCTCACTTCATTCTCACAATAACCCTGGAAGATGGATGTTATTATTATCTTCATTTCCCAGATAGGCAAACCGAGGCTGAACGACTTGTCCCAAAGCGAGAGTGAGAGGCAGGATGTGAGCCCAGCTCCGGCCGGATTCTCCTGACGGTGCGCCTCGCTGCCTCTATGAATTCTACTCCTTACAAAGTCGAGCAGCCCCGAACCACAGCATTCCAGACTATAAGTCTGGGAGATATCATGGTGTAACCCCTCAGTTTATATAGAACTTATATCATAGAGAGTGAACATGCCCTATTCCAAACCTCTGGCTTTCTTTTTCCTCTCTTTTTTTTGTGTCCCCTCGTTTCTTATTTCTTCATTATACTTTTCAGATTCCTTTAAGCTGCCTCCTCCAACATTCTTTTTATGGGATTAGGCAGGGTTCCTGTCCTAAATTTAAAAATCTGGGAGTGTCACCCTTACACTTCGATTTTAACATTAGACATAATACATGACTGGGCAGGCTTTATTAATCCGAGTTCTCATGAATCGGGCTGATAGAACACTAATAAATTATGACTATTGACTATTAAACCATAAATATCTGGGAAGGGAGAACCAATGACAATGGGTGCTTTGTGAAGTTTCCTTATCAATAATAAAATACTAATTCTACCATAAAAAAAGAAGAAAGAAAGCTAGGAAACTATTCATGCACCCTCAGATGGATAAATTTGGCAAAGACAGCTTTTGCAGACTGTTCTAAGAACAGAAGAAATCCTTTTCTAGGCTACCTCATTTATTTAGAGCAAACCTGGATCTATTCTTATCCATTTGTGTTTTGACAGCAGTGACAGCTTTTCCCTCCTACCCAGGGGTTACCTTCTCAGAGACATATTGGCAATGCTCAAGGTCATGATCTCCATCAGGGATGACTTCTGGCTCCACAATGGGCACCAGCCCATTCTGAGGGAGGAACAAAAAAGATAGATATTAGAGTCCCCTTCCCTAGACCCTTTTTATGAGTGGAGAACTAGAGACACTAATTAGTAAAGAATAATGACCCTTTGTGGAAACGAAATAGTTTGGTGTCTATGGAGCAGCAAATGAAGGAAAAACTTAGCAAAGTGAAAATGATTTTCCCTTAAAATGAGTGGGGCAAAAATGAAACAGCTGCTAAGCTCTAGATGGTCTTGCCTGCCTCAGCAACCCTGAGAGAAGATGCTATTATTATTTCCACTTTACAGACGAGGAAACTGGGGCAGAAACTGGGTTAAATGTCTTGCCCAGGGTCACACAGCTAGTAAGTTATCTAAAGCCAGGTTTTAACTTGGGACACCCTGATTCTAAGTCCACACTCTATCCACTGCACCTTGCACATAGCTGGCATTTAATAAATGCATACATGTTGCAGTTTTAGTGAATTATATGTGAATTAGCTTGGACTCAGAACACCAGTTAGGAGCTGGGAAAGATTTAGCATAGCAGA
This sequence comes from Gracilinanus agilis, assembly GCF_016433145.1. Lineage (NCBI taxonomy): Eukaryota > Metazoa > Chordata > Mammalia > Didelphimorphia > Didelphidae > Gracilinanus > Gracilinanus agilis. The sequence continues at coordinate 101,103,053 of NC_058130.1, forward strand.
AGACTTTGTGAGCTTGAGGGGAGGGTACCTTCACAGCTTAATGGCCTTCATGCTAGCTTGGCTGCATGTCTCAACCAGTTTCCTAACACTTGGGTAGGGCAAACATCACAGTGAAATCTGAAAAGCAGTTGAATGGCACTTGGTTGTGGCATTGGGAAAAGAGTGCCCAAGTGTGTTGAAATAGTATTAAAAATGAAAAAGGAACTAGGCATGTTGGTGCATGGCAGTAGTCCTTGCTGCTAGGGAAACAGAGGGAGGCAGGTCACCTGAGTTAAAGAATTCTGAGCTACCATGGAACCAAAGCTTATTGGAGGGCCACTCCAATGAGACAGAGTGAGTCAGAGCTTCCAGGACAATCAGTTTTGGAATTGGGCCTGTGAGTGCCCTTGTTGCTTCTAATCTGAGCTAGATTAAATCTCAAAAGAAAGAAAGAAAAAGTTTAAGTGATTTTCTCAGTCTGACAGAGGGAGAAAATTATACTTTCATTTCTAAAGCAAAGTGTTGAGGGAAAAGACCCACATATACAAAAATATTTGTAGAAACTTTTTTGTACTGGTAAAGTGGATTCTAAGGTAGTTCCCAGCAACTAGGGAGTAGCTGAACAAATTATGAAATATAAAGGTCATAGAATACTGTTGTGCCATAAGGAATGAAGAAAGGCATCATTTCAGAGAAACCTGAAAAGATTTGTAGGAACTGGTACAGAGTGAAGTGAGAAGAACTAGGTCAATTTATAGAATAAACGTGGTGTAAAGACAAACAACTTTGAAATACTTAAGAATTCTGATCAATGCAATAACCAACCATAAATTCAGAGGACCAAAGAAGAAGCATGGTACCCACTTACTGCCAGGCAGGTGATGGTACAGGACAAGGTATCTATTTTTGGAGATGGCTGGACAATGTGGGAATTTGTTTTGCTTAACTGTGCATATTTATTATAAAGGTTTTGTCACTGTTATTATTTGTCAATGGTGGGGGCAGCGAGAGAAATGGGAGAGAGAGTAAGCAGACTTTTCCCAAATGAAAAAAATAAAGTTTAAAAAAAGCATATTGGAAATGGAGGAAGAAGGGACCTTATGAAAGCCATCATTCAAATTGAAGGGCACTAACATTTCTCTGTAGAGGCAGCCCTCCAGAGAGTTCCTTCTCTTCAATCCAAAGGCTCAGTTGTCATGCCCATGAGTAAGGGAGCCCTCTAGTTCAACTGTCCTTATGGTTTATCATGAGTTCCCCAGTAACAATGAAATTATCATTCTGTCTTTAAACCTTTAAATTCTTCAGAATGAGGGAAAGAAAACTGGAAGAGCTGTCCTGGAATACCTTGTTCATCCCCTGAACCACTTGGCCAGAGTGACTATAGAAGGACTAGAGTAATACCTGCTGGCAGATACTGGCATAGCGGGCCAGTGCATTAGCATTCTCCTGGATGGCCAGGTTGGAAGGACACTGGTCACCGATCTTCAGCACAGCCCTCCACTTCCCAAAGTCACAACCGTCCTTCTTATACTGGGCACAGCGCTGAGAGAGCCCATCCAAGCCTATAAAACCACAAGAGCAGGAGAAAAGGCTTCTCTGAGAACCTGCTAGAGTTCATGGAGCCCTCTAAATGGGAAGCCAAGAGGCTGAAAATAGCCATTTAGCACTTCATCCTCCAGTGGTAGTGCCTTGGCTTCTTTGATACAACCCCCTGTCCCAGCTCTCTTTGCTTAGTCTTCTCTCTGGGGCTTACGTAGTGAAATGGCCAAGCAATTAAACTACAGGCGACCCATATGGCACTGTCCATGCTCTCAATAAGTCTTTAATCTAGCCTGAAAGAGTTTGAAGGACTGGTACCAAAAATCAAATCATTTTGAGTTACTCATTCTGCAATTTTTTTAAAAAAGCAAAAAAAAAAGAAATGCCCTTTTGGTCCCAGCTACTGGGGAATTTGTGTTATCCATACATCTAAGCAACCAGCTTGAAGTCAAGTCCAAGATCTATGATTTATTATCCATTTGACATTAGGCAAGTTACTTTGCCTTTTCTGGTACTCTGTTTTCTCATTTGCAAAATAAATATCACAGCACCTGTTCTTCCTATCTCACAGGACAGTTATAAGAATCAAATGGGAGAATTCATGGGACTTTAATAAATGAGGAAACAAACCAAGAAAGATAAAGTGACTTTCCAAAGACCATAAAAGTATAAGGAGAAGAGTCAGGATTCAGAGGTAGATATATATGTATGTATATATATTAAGTAAGCAAAATAATTCATATCATATACACATGTAGGTTGTCTGTACACATATCTGTATATACATATACACTTTACAGAATGGTTGTATATATATAGATGTGTATCACATATACATGTATGTATATACACTTATATGACATATAATTTCATGAACTTTAAAGTATTACATAAATGTTAATTATTTTGAACTTACTCAGCTTTTTATGGTTTTATATCTTTTTTCCCCTAACTGGATTGTAAGCTTTTTTTATGGGTAACTGAATGTTTTCATCTTTGTATGCTCCACCAAGGGTAGCAAGGGGCTTTGTCCTTAGGAGGTGCTGAATAAGTGTTTGTTGTTTGGATTTTGTAAGTTTTAGCTAGTTGTCTTTCTACCCTTTGCTCTCATTCTTCCTCTTGTATAGCCAACCCATGCAGACATGTTCCATCACAGAAAGCAATATTCTCACCTTGAATGGTTGTTTCTTGATTTGTTCCTGCCAGGGGGGCAGCACCTTGGTCCAGCTGTGAAAAAAAAGATTATGAACATTTAGTAGATGCCAAAGAATGAAGAAGGTAAAGTTCTGGACTTTCTCAATTCAGAGCTACTCTAATGATAAGGCTCTCCTCAACCAAAGGCCCTGCATTGTGACGTGGTGTTTATATAAGAAGGAAGAATATGGAAATTAAGTGCAGAGAGTATGGCTGTAGGGAGTCTAGAGGAGTCTTGTGCTGGACAAAAGATTCCATGTTAAGTGATGGCCAATTCACAAGTCTGGGAATGTGGAGATATTGAAAAGAGTTAGGAGAGCTTAGGAGAAGAGACCGAGAAGGGCTAGGGAAAGAACAGATTTGGTGGGGCTGGAGGATGTTGTAAGATAGGAGAAGAAATTGTATTTAAAGGGTCCACTTGACCTCGGTATGCTATGCCAGCCATTTTATGAAGGGAGACAGACACTAGCATTTTGGATTCTGGTGTTCTGTGATGTGTTTCCTGGGTGCACTGACCTTGATTCCCACCACAATCCCCTTTTCCTTGAGGATGTCTCTGAACCACTTTCCTTGGCTATCCTTCTGATAGAGAGTCTCATGGAAAAGGATCACCCCTCCAATGCTCTGGTTGATGGATTTGTCCACAGAGAAGAGAATTTCTCGGAACTGGCGGCGGTTTTCTTCTGTATTCTCTACCTTGATCCTCTGCAGGCGATTGCCCATGGTACCTAAAACAAGAAGCCAGATATGAAGGTGGGAGAGGAATGGGTCAAAATGTTGCCTGAGGACAATCAGAACCACCTATAAGGGGCAGTCTGACTTTTATACTTAACTGGGCAATTCCCTAGGGCAGTGATGGCCAAACCGCTGTCGGCAGGCCAGATTCGGCCCCCTGAAATGTTCTGTCCTGCCACTCGACATTATTCCTAATCTGATGAATACAGTGAGTAGGATACAATACAATGAAACTTCGAAGCAGACTGACAGATGAGCATTTCCTTTCCTTTGGCCCCCTCTTAAAAAAGTTTGCCCAACACCATCCTAGAGCTTCACTGAGGTGGCACTACAAAGTGCTGCCCTTGGAATCAAGAACACTGGAGTTTGAATTCCTCCTCAGGCATTTACTACCTGCAGGACCCTACACAAGTCACTTGATCATTCATTTTCCTCATCAGTAAATTAGGAACGCTATTATCTGTGGCACTTGACTCACAGAGTTGTGAAATCATATACTGTACTATGCAGAAATGGGTAGCCAAGCTGCACCCAGAGAGAAAATGGCTACCCGTTTGTGCCTAGTACAATACTTAAACACTTTGCAAACATGACAGCATTCTATCAATACTGAAGGTGTTTTTAACCTAGGAATTTTGAAAATGTCAAACATTGTGTTGAAAGAACACTCCAAATGAGACTTGGTCAAGACCTAGCAGGGGAGCAGGTAGGCTGGGCACAAAGGGCTGAGCCTGCCAGCTGGGGTCGGGTGAGTGACTGTTTACTCCCAGCTACAGCCCGGTGTTTAAGGCCCTCAGCAATCTTTACTAGGTGGACAAACTGGCTCTGGGTGGGCCTGAATTCAGCTTCTGTGTGAAGAGGGTTGACTGACTTTGGGTCCATGATTGACAGAACCTCATTTTCTCATCGTTGCATTTTTCTGTCCTGCTTCCATTTCAGATTTAGGTACTTCTGACTCCAGCTTGGTAACCTGGTCCTGACTTCTGATGTCCACTTTGCTTAATGAGTTACTAATGAATGGCACTATAGTAGATCAGGAAGGAAAGAAGTCGTTTTAAGAAAATCGTTAGCCCATCAGAGAAGGCGGTATAGATGAGCCCCAGGAATGAGGAATGGAAAGAACACATCCTGCATTGTACTCTGTTCGAAGAGACATACTGGTTATTCCTCTTTTAAAAAAAAATGACATTATGAGGTCGATGGATATCTTGACTTGGGAGTGAGTTGGGTTTAGATGAAACAGAGTTACATCAAGGTTCAGCCTTCCTTCCAGAGTCATCCAAGTCCAAGGGCAAGGTGAAGGTCAGGATGGCTGATCCCAGGATGGCCTGGGATGTCTTGGATAACCTTGACTCCTTTGATGTCTCACCAAGATTCGAGCTTGCCAAGGGCACTTGTTTTAGCTGCCCTCAGGAACACGGGAACAAATTATTCTCATAAACCCATTCTTTTGGAGAAAGTCTTCACATGTTTGGGGTAGACATCCCCATGGAAGGGTTTGGGTCCTGTCAGCTACCCTCAACCTGATTTAGACCATCTACTGATATGAGTTTTACCTTGATGTGGCTGCCACACATGCTACCGCTTTTTGGAGTGGGAATTAGGTGGCAGGTTGACACCGAGGGTGAATGAGCAGCCCTGAAAAGAGCTTGGCAAGCCCTTACAGCAGAGGTGTTTGCACATATACCCCAAAAGTGACACATAGGGTGATTGAGACAAGGAAGGAAGAAACAGAAAATAAAAGATATTCCCAAAACCACATAGTGTTTAGGATGGTAGACAGGACTTCATCACTGTCAGGGGATGGGGATGGTGGAAGGATGAGTACTCCTGGCTGTCTTTCTCTTTCTGCTGTTAATGTTTCCCTTTTTCCCTGAGTTTCCTGCTGGCAAGGAGAGTTTTGTGTGTCTGGTTGTGCTGCTGTACTGCCTGAAGGACTGAGGGATGATCTTGACCAAGGGAGTCAACAGAGGTTGCTTCTTTGATTTCATACCTTCTGAGATCACTCCTCCGTGCTGTATATGTATGAGGAATGCTCAAGAAAGTTTAGGAGCCTGACCTTTGTTGTTAAATCGTTTCAGGCATGTCTGACTCTTTGTGACCTCATTTAAGTTTTTCTAGATAAAGATACTAAAGTGGTTTGCCATTTCCTTCCCCAGTTAATTTTATAGATGAAGAAACTGAGGTAAACAGTTAAGTGACTTGCCCAGGGGCACACAGCTAGTAAATGTCTCAGGCCAGATTTGAACTCAGCAAGATGAGTCTTCCTGATTCCAAGCCCAGTGCTTTATTCATGGCACCATCTAGCAGTCCAACTTATCTGCCTGCCCAACAAGAACCTGATAAGTGCTATAGATGGGAGGATTGAGAACCTGATGGAGATCAGCCTTGATCTTCATGACAAGACAATGGACTCTGGGTTCCTTCAATCTTCATCTCCCTCTTAGCCTCTTTATGAACATTTTTATTCTAAGGGCCTGCCCTATTTGTGAAGAAAGATGAATAATAAAACACTAAGGTTTCTTTTACTTAGGACAGTGACTTTTGAGAAATTTGGCATAGAATACAGCACAGTGCCCCTGACACTCACCAACAGACTCATCTGCAGCCAGGATCCCCTTGCCATCAGCAACAATGCGTTTAGCAATGTCTGAGAGCTCCTTCTTCTGCTCAGCGGTGAGGGCTGGAAAACGGTGGGCCATGGTGATGGATCTGGAAAAGGGAGAAAAAGAAAAAAGAGAAACTCTAATAGCTGGAAACTGAAGGAATAGGGATTGAGCATTTCAGAATCAGAAAGTTTCTTGGAAACCATCTCCTCCAACTCATAATGGAAGTTACACACACGTATACATGTATTTATCATCATCTTCATAAACAGCAACAGATGTTTACTAAGGAGCCAACTCTATACAGAAATCTATACCGGTTGCTAGAGAAGAGAATTTTAGGTGACACATAGTCTCTGTCTTCATGAAAATTAGATTTAGTAGGAGGATAAGACACCGAAATATATAGCTACAATGCCAAATATTATATAAATGTTATAAAGCATGTTCATGAGAGTTATGGAGCAAAATACCTTAGCAACCAGTTAGTATAATAAATGAAGTACTGGGCTTAGAGTCAGGGAAAACAATGCCTTCATTGTCTTTTTCCTGTTTGACCTTGGGCAATTCACTTATCTTCTTAACCTCAGTTTCCTCATCTATAAAATGGGGATTATAATAGCACCTACACCCAAGATCACTATGAAGATGAAATGAGATACTGTATGTAGAGCACTTTGGATACCTTAAAGTGGGATGTAAATGCAGTTATTATTAAAATGGGAGCACACATACCACTCACATAAATACATAGAGCATCACTGATTCTGAATCAATTCAAGATGTGAGGATACAGAAACAGGATGGGATCCCTTTGACATGTTTGTATGGATTCTCCCTTAACAACATAGCTGACCAGCTAATGGACTATTTACCTAGTTGTTAAATAGTTGTAAAAATGATAACTGCATAAAGATATATAGCCAAAATATATGTACATATATATGATGAAAAGAATGTAATAGGAACTAAAACTGATCAATACACTGCATTTTTAAGAGCCAATTATTATGTGTCTGGCACTGCACTTGGTGATAGGGATAACAGGCAAAAAATGAAATGATCCCTTACCTTGCACAATATCTCCCTGTAGCTACACTGCTTTATGATTGATAATTTTACTGTCTTCAGATTGGCAAGTGATCTTGTATGCCATGAGACAGAAAGGGTTCTGTCAAGGGTTCTATGCTTATGTCAAGGCAGAAGCTATGCTTCATTCATAATTCTAGTGCTTCAAAAGAGCTTCCAGATATTATATTAATTTTATGAATTAGATTGTTTCTGGCAGGGTTTTGTCTACAACATAAAGAACAAAATATTCTTATGAATCTTCTATCCCAAAAGAGGGGTAACTAGTTATCCTAAGTGAAACTGTAGGGTAGGAAACATTGATCCTTGGTAGCCTCCCATCTAGCTTTTATTCTGCCTTTAAGGAATGATCCATCTCTGCCACACACATATTTGATGCCTTACACTCACCCTCTACTTCTCAGGGATACCTTCCAAATCACTAGTCTCAGGCACGTTATCTTCATCCCCTGAGACATGCCTATGATCAACTAATTCACACTAAAGTGGAAGGCAGACTGGTTTAGTGCAAAGACCATTAGACTTGGAGTCAGAAGACCAGAGTCATTTAAAAGTCTCGTGAATCTTTGGAGGACTATAAGAAAACATGTCTGTTTCCTAATCTGAGAAGTACATTATTAATAAGTGAAGTGAGAAGGAACCTAAACACTTTGTGAATGAGGCAGGTAAATGATCTATATCCTCAGTGCCTACTTGCCATTGAGTAGTTTCCAGGCTGCGCTTTTTCCAAAACCCTTTGACCCTTTGGAAACTTCCATCAGTATAGACATGGCGATCATCTACCCCATCCCCAGTCTCAATTTCAAGAAAAGAAAGTATACCTTAATGAGGCTTTTCAAAAAGTATATTCTTATATTCTTTGTTGGACCACATTTCCCAATTTTTGGTTTGGAAATTAAGGTCAAAGTGGGTATAGATATGTAGTGGAAGCTTGAAGATGTCAGAGAATAAAGTAGTCAGGATTTTGAATTCAATAAGCTTGTATTAACTTGCCTACTTATGTGCCAAGCACTGTGTTGAATATTGAGGATACAAAGGCAAAGAAAAAGTAATTCTTCTCCTGAGGAGCTCCCCAATACTCAAGCAATAGTGATAGATCTTATAAAAACCTACTGTAATTCCTGAAACTTTAAATTGAAGGAGAGATTTTGGTTGGATAGAAGGAAAACTAATCAATCAACAAACATTTGTTAAGTACTTTGAAGGAAACTAGGGTTTCTAGAAACAGAAGTGAGGATGGGGGTACATCACATGGTAGGCACCAAGCAAATATTCATTGACTGGTTGATTATAGGCATGAAGGAATGCCAGTATAAAGACATGGAGATGGAAAGAGGGGATTTGGAATGGCAAAAGACCAATTTGGCTGGCTTGTAGAAGAGTGAGAAGAGGAATACTGTATAGTTAGAATAAAAAAATAAGTGGGAAGACTCGGTTTCTATGGAAAATTATATAGTCTTTCTTTCTGGAGAACTTGAGGAAGATATACAGTCATACATCTTAAACAGTTGAGACTTTCCATATATAAAAGTGGAGATTCAGGGCAGAAGATCTACCCCAGGGAATTTTGAATTTGACTATAAACTATGATGCTTATATTTAGTAATATTCAGGCTAGAAGTTACTTGTATACTAATCAGACTTGAAAACCAGGGCTATAAAAATAGTCACTGAGTAATCCTTCACCACAGAGAAAATACTAAAAGAATCTTTGATGAAAACTGGGCAGCCTCTAAAGACAACATGATCTTTGGACATTATTTCCATTTATTTGGGTATTATTTCCATAGATAGCTTTTATTCCTCCTGATGATTTCATGACACTACTAAAAACATACTGGGCCATTTTCTTCAAGCTTGTCTTGCTGGCCAATAGCTAGTACAAATTAAGAACTGGACCAAGAATTAATACAGTCATAAGAAAGATAAAGGGGCTAAAGGTCTGAACTAACATCAGCAGAAATTTTATCCTCTGTTAATTATACAACAGGGACTTGGACCAAAGGTCGATTCTGGGAGAGAGGAGTCCAATTGAAGTGGGGTGGAGGGGGTGAGGTTTCCAAAGAAAGTTTCTGAAGCTTTTATCAGACAGCCATGGAGCATTTGCATCTGACATCTCAGGAGGTTGTCAATTTGAAAATGGGAACCTAGGAGGCTTGTGTGAGTTAGTCACCATTTATATTTATACCTACTTTGTGCCAGGCTCTGATCTCTCCTAAGTACTAGAAATAAAAAGAAGGGGAGGGGGAGTAAATAGTCCCTGCTCTCAAGAAGTTCATAGTGTAATGGGGGAGATTGTGAAACAACTTTGGAGTTTATTGAATAGGGGGTGACATAGTTAGATCTGCACTTTTGAGAAGACCAATTTGAGAGCTGAGTAGAGGATAGGCTGGAGTAGGGAGCGACTTGTGTTGGGGAGAACAACCAGGAGATGTGAGGGAGCAGGGGTCTGCCCCATGGTGGGGACAGTGTGAGTGGAGAGAAGAGGACTTGGCCAAGTTAAGAAGTTGTGAGTTATGGTGGTATGGAGGGGAGAGAGAAAGAGAGAATGAGAATGAGAAGTCAAGCACAACACTGAAGGACTTTAGGGAGAAGATAATGAGCTTGGTTTGGGAGTTGAAGATGTCTACGTGACAAGTTCCAGGTGTCTATTAGGCTGTTGGAGATGAAAGACTGGAATTTAGGAGAGAGGTTAGGCTGGGAAAATAGATCAGAGAATCATCAGCATAGAAATGATCATTTAATCCATTATTGGATCCCTAGGAGTTGATGAGATCACCAGCCAAAATAAAAATTCTTTCAGCCCATTTCCTCATCCATTTTACTTTGTTTTGGTTCAGAATTTGAGAGTCCATCAGAGGGAAAAACTCCCTCCATCCATCTGTTACCTCTCTGTAAAGTAATTTTGAGTTCTAGCTGCCAGGAACACACAAAAGTGAAGGAGGGGCTTACTGAGCTGGGCTATGTCAGAGGCAAGACTAGACCCCAGGTTCAAGGCCTGTTTGCCAATAATAATAATGATAGGGAACATTTATATTGTACTTATTATTCCAGACATTATGCTAAATTCGTTATAATTACTATTTCATTTGATACTTACAACAAGCCTGGGTGGTAGGTGCTATTAGTATCCCTGTTTTACAGACGACGAAACTGAAGCAAACAGGTTAAGTGACTTCCCCAGGGTCACACAGCTAGTAAGTGGCAGAGGCCACATTTGAATTCTGCTTTTCCTGACTCCAGGCTGTGCTTTATCCATTGCTCCACCTGGCTATCCACTATACTATGATACCTTTCTTCCTTATCAATAAAATGGGAATACGAATATTTTCACTCTACAACTGACCAGGATATAGTCAGAAAAATACTTCATAAATCTCAAAGTGCTGTATAAATGCAGGTTATTATTATTTCAGGAGAGTGAGTGAAAAGCCATTTGAAAGCTATTGTGCTGAATGATCTGTATGATTTATGAGTAAAGATTAAGAGCGTATGAAAGGAGTTCTGTGATTGAATTCATCAAGACAACAGGTAAAGAATTTTGCCTTTTAAGGGTTATTCTCTTGTCCTTTCCAGGACCTCTGTTATTCCATTTACTTTACAATGTTCAGGGCAAATAAAAGGCAGGTTCAAACTTGCTTCTTATAGTAAAAATATAATTCAGGATAACACTCATTTGTTAGAAGATGCAAGTCGAAATATGGTGGGGGTTGGAGGGAGAATTCAAATAAATTAAGCCTCCATTTTTAGGGGATAAGAAACTACAACTAATAAACTGATAAATCTCAGGCTTGTTTTTGCAAATAACTTTACATTGTGTTATTATTCACATTATTAATTGTATTTTTAAAAACTTGTCTTGAAAGGCATCTTTGGCAAAACAGTTGAATAACAGAATTTCAGAACTCTTTAAGACTTAAATATTAAATTATAGAATGCAGGTGGCATGACTTCAGAGTTCTTGTTGGTAGGGCACATTGTAAAATGCTGCAGAAATATGACCTGGTGTTATCTTGTTCAGTTCTCTCATTTTACAGATTAAGAAACTGAGGCTCAGAAAGACAAAGTGATTTGCCCAAGGTCACAAAGCTAATTAGCAAGGATCAGATCTGAGACTAAAACCCAGGGCCCTTGGTGCAATGATAGTCAAATACTTTTTTAGCTGTGTTATCCATTCCATCCTAGACTAGACACCGGGAATCTTAGGTTGCTTTTTATCTAATCTACCTCTGTCCCATTTTTTAAAATTATTTTTTCTCTTGGCATTTCAATTGTTCATCTGAAAAATGGATACTTGTGGGATGGATAGAATTGTTCTCTCCTCATCCCAAGCCTCTTCCTCACAGGGTTACTACAAAGATATCAATAACTTGGTGTGAAGGAGAGAAGAAAGTGGAAAACTGATCAGGAGGCTAAAATATAATCCAATGAAGGAACCTTTTTTATGGTGGTTCTCTTCATCTGAGATTCTGAACCTTCTTCTCGTTGCTGACTTTTTATGGGTACTTTGTACATTAACCTTTTGCATCTAATAAGAACTCCCAAAGCCTGCATTTTAATAGGATTCAAATATAGGGTGGTGATAAGAAAGTGAACGGAGTGTGGGACCATCTGGTCTTCTGAAGATAAAGTCATTTTAGCCTGGCTGGTTATGCCAGTAATATTGAGCAAAATGGCTCAAGATTTTATTGTTAGGAGTAACAAGTCCAGTTCGAATCCTTTGGACTGATTGTCCCTAATGCACCCCTAGTCCCACAGTTTGAAATCCAGTAATACACAGGAACTTGTACTTACTGTTGGTGGAGAGAGTCTTTAGGTGAAAGAAGTTCCTGATGAGGAGGCAGCTGCCAAATAGGAAGAACTGGGAGGATACAAACGTTTTTATAGTGCTTGAGACAAGGGGCCTCTTGTGTTATTACGGTTGTTTTTTTTTTTTTTTAACTTTTGCCCTTTTCTCCCTCCCTTGACACAGTGGGGAGGGAGGTGTCTTACTTAACACCTCCAATTGGCTCATCAGCAACCAATCCTGCCTATCACACTAACAGGAGCCTCACTTAGAATCATCAAATGTTTGAGCTGGCCCTTGGAGGTCATCTAGGCCATCTCCTCATTTTACAGAGGAAGAAACTGAGGCCCACAGAGAGTAAATGACTTACCCAAGGTCACTGCTAGTCAGAAGTCAGTTCTCCTGACTCCTTTAGCTTTCATCCACACGTCTAATTATCATTCTCACTTCCTCTGCATTATACTTGTTTTGTCTCTTAAATTGGCAAAAAAATAAAAATAAAAATCTAGGAATTCAAAATTATTGTCTAATCCTCTGAGCTTTCCAAGACTCTGTACACTGGCTCTTTCTGCTGGCTTTGCCTGTGAAGGAAGCCAGAATTAGACTGAAGAAAGTTTAAATGTTTTGTTAGAACTTTCCCATATTTCCTGGGACAAGAGGAAGAAGGCTGGTACAATGCTGTCTCCTAGACAAGGTGTTTTCCAATCCCTACTAGATGTTAGCACACACACACACACACAGAGTTAAATAGATAGATAAATATTGCTCAGTTGTTTCAATCATATTCAACTCTTTGTGACCACATTTGAGGTTTTCTTGGTAAAGACACTGGAGTGGTTTGCCATTCCCTTCTCCAGCTCATTTTATAGATGAAGAACTGAGACAAACAAGATTAAATGACTTGCCAAGGGTCACACATAGTGTCTCAGGCCAGATTTGAACTCATGAAGATGTGATCAAGCCCAGTGTTCTAAGCACTTACCTGTCTAGTTGCATGTATGTATGTATATATAGAGACACACATACGCACATATTGTCATCATTTCCCCTCCCTAATAGAATGTAAGCTTTAGAATCAGGGACTATTTATTTTTTCCATTGGTATCACCAAGTATATGGAGATGCAAAGTATACAGTATCTGATACATAAATGCTCATTGAAATTAATTAAATTGAATTGAATTAAAAAGAGACTTACAAGGCCAGGTAGGTGGCTCAGTGGATAAACAGCCAAGCAAGGAGTCAGGAGGTCCTGGTTCAAATATGGCCTTAATCACTTCCTAGATGTGTGCTCCTAGGCAAGTCACTTAACCTCAAATGCCTGGCCTTTTCTGCCTTGGAGACAATACTTTGTATTAGAAGGTAAGGGTTTGTAAAATGTGCTTAATTTGAATTAGGCACTAAGCAAAAGAATTTACAGATTTCCCAGGAAATTTCATTTAAAATAGTCTCTATGAAACTGATAGATCTCTCTCCAAAGGAAAGGGGGGAAATGGACATGATGGGCTGTGATTGTGGAGATTATATGGGGGTAGCAAGCTGTTCTTGCTAATAAAAGGAAAAGAAAAGAGGGCTTAAGGTTTGGAGAGAATTTTTTTGTACAGAGCATTGTTAGATTCTGAAATTGTTTCTTTAGGAATTAATAGAATCTTGTTCTCTGGAGGTGTCATATTGATTTTGACTTGTCTGGGGTAATTTAGGTATGGCTTTGTACAAGATGACCCCATTAAGGCCTTGTGAGATTCTTTAGTTGGATTGAGAATCGTCAAATGTTTAAGCTGAACCTTAGAGGTCATTTAGTCCGACTCCCTCATTTAACAGAGTGGAAAGAACACACGATCTGGGTTCAGAAAACCTGGGTTCAATTCTTTACTCTGCTACTTACCACTCATATGAGCAAGTCATTTTGGCTCTCTGCCTCAGTTTCTTCATCTGAAAAATGAGACTAAATGATCTCTAGGGTCCCTTCCACTTTAAATCCTATGAACTCCTATGATTAGAGGGGATGTCCTGGGCAAGGAATTACAGGTGGAGTGTGATGGTGACTGGAGAGTCTCTCAGTCAGTAAGAATTTATTAAATGTTTTCTATGTGCTAAATTCTAGGAGCGGGGGGGGGGGGTGTCAGTGATGGGGAACTTCATCTGTAGAGCCTACTAACCTCACAAGAAAATATGCTCACAAGAAAATGCTGTGCAGGAAGATACCAGGCAGCTCTGGCAGTTTCCCTTAAGCTTTACCAGCTTAATTAAGGCCAACCCAGCAACCATTCTCCCCTAAACAGTTTATAACCTTGGACTGGACTCATGAGGAAAGAACTCTGTGTCTGTACCGATAATTTCCTCCTCCTTTCCAGGGGTGTATTGTTTCACGTGAACAGCAGCCATGCCAGTCCCAACCCATCCCCTGCAGCCCCAGAACTGCCTGGTGGCATCAGCATTTGAAAAGGTGCCCAAAGCCTGATATGTAACTAAAACTCAAAGGTCAGGGAAATAAGGCCATTTACTCATTGGACCTTATAGAGCAACACATCCCGGGCATGCGTATGTGGAAAGAAAGAGTAGACAAGTGTAATGGAATCTTACTGTGCTGTAAGAAAAGATGTGAAGAATAAAGAGAAGTAAGGAAAAATCTACATGAATGGTTGCAGGGTGAAGTGCAAAGAAAGCAACATACACAGTGACTACAGCAATGTAAAAAAGAAAGAACAAACACATGCCCCCAAGTCAAAAGTAAATATAACAAAATTATGATGATTCGGCAGGACTCAAATGAAGAGCTATGACTAGATTTTCCTCCTCCTCCCAGCCCATTCTCACAAAGAGATGGAAGATCCACAGGTGTTATCCGTTGCACATTACAAAAAGGAAAAAAAAAATGCACTTTTAAGCCATTTAAAGTCATCGGGAAGAAGGAGAGTACATAAATACAAAGTGCATTATTGTCTAAAATTAATGGTGGATAAGGGGGAAAGTGATCGATTTAGAGTAAGAAGGCCTGTGTTCAAATCCCAGAATGTTATTTGCTTCATATATAAATTTAGGTAAGTCAGTTCAAGTCTCTGAGTCTCAGTTTCTTCCTTAGTGATGTGAGAATCATAATCCTTGTACTTCTAAATGGCCCCAAGTTTCTCCCTGAAATTATTTTATTTTGATTAAATAATTAAATTTATTTTAACAGCAATGCTCCATGGCTGGGAGTCCCAAATGCCCCCATCTCTGAAGAACTCAAGTCAAAGGTCAGCCAAAGAGAAATGACGAGGTGCTTGGTGGCCAGAAGTAGGATGGCAACATCACCCAGGAAGGATGATTCAAGAAAAGCTGTGGAAAGGACGTCATCCAAGAGACACATAAGTGCAAAGGGAGGCAGGCTTATTATCTGTACCCAAAACCAGGAGTAAGCAATGCTTCAATGGTATTCACATCAAGAGGTCTAGACATGTTTGTTGGGGTCCTTGTGGAGAATTTATGAGAAGGTATAGATAAAAATTAAACAGGATAAGAAGGTTATGGATGAGTTCTCATCTGTTCTTAAGGAGAGAGAACTGAGATCCATTTGATCTTTTGAAATGCTGATGCCTTCCTTCTGAAGAAAGCATTCTGTAAACTTCTAAGAGACATGTAATGTGTTATTATTATTTCTACTACTGAAGTACATAATGAAGTACATTTATTGAGCTTCCATTTATCTGGTTTATCTGTTATCTTGACATGGAGAAATCCAGAAAGATCCCACCATGGCTAGAAACAAATGTAGGGGAGAACATGGGGGAAAGGTCTTAATACATTATCTGGATTTTCATATATCCAAATTAGGCTCAATCCCAGTTGTTCTGAGTATAAAAGGCTATTTTACATTATTATTATTGTTTATTATATTATTCTTTGTGATTTACAAGAAAATAGGGTGAATGTATTCTAACATTGGGAAAATAGGTGGTGCAGCAGATAGAGTGCTAAGGCTGGAGTTAGGAAGATTCATCTTCTTGAGTTCTAATTTGGCCCCAGATACTTAATAGCTCTATGACCCTGGGCAAGTCTCTTAACCCTGTTTGCCTCAGTTTCCTCATTTATAAAATGCACTGGAGAAGAAAATGGCAAACAAGAACAGGATCTTTGTCAAGAAATCCCCAAATGGGATCAGGAAGAGTTGGTCAATATTGCTAATATTATTACTGTAATTTTCTGGCAATAATCACTTATGGGAATAACAATCAATAGGACAAGTCTTACCTTCTGAAATGGTACCAAAACCTGGTAGATGCTCATACGTCATCATGAGTTTTATCAGGGTGGCATATGGATGGAGAACCTGAAACCAGGAAGATGAGGTTCAAATTCAATCCATATTGACTATGTAAACCTGGGCAAGTCCCTTAATTTCTCACTGCTCAAAGGAAGTAACTCTCTAAGATTATTAATGGCAAGGAAAGGTACTGGCCAGCATTGGAAATGGGAATCCAGTTCCCACCCCTACCCTTCTGATTCCACGATCCCAGTTATGGAGAGATACCACCAGATGTGTGGGGTGTAGTATGGTGGACTAAGCCACATTATAAACCTTTTTTAACAGTCCTCTCCTTTGGTTTTCTCTAACTGAGCCATCATTCTGATCCTTGCATAATTATTAAGTAGCAACTTGATGCCTCTGGGAAGACCAGTTCTATCAGGATTTCTAAGTCTCTGTCCTAAGTGGGGATATCCAAGCCTGGGATTCTGCAGACAGAGACACTAGATTTCCTCTCTGGTCCCCAAGGACAAAACTGAGGTTTGAAATCACTGGATTGTCAGGTGTTTGAGGACTGGGGATAGACGTGAGGACAGGGTTACTATAATGTGTGTGTGTGTGATGTCCAGAGCGCATGAGTCCTTTGTCTTGGGTATGTACAACGGTCTTTACTGATGCCCTTCAGAACCCAAATGTGTGAGTGCTGTGGCTGTGTACCGGTCAACCCCAAAACATCCAGCCCAGAGTCTTGCTATGTGTCGATGCTTTTCTGTCCCAGAAGGCTATGGGCTTCAGCCTGTATGTGTGCATATAAGATCCCAAATCCCACAGCACTATGATCTGTGATTGTGTGTGTCAGACAGAGAGTAGACATGGCAGAAAAGGGTTAAAGGGCAGTTTGGGGAAAGCTTTATTTTTCTGAGCCAGACTCCCACTTTTCTAATTCTCCTCCCATCTGCCTATTTACTGCCTTGTCAGTATTTTTTCTCTTTGCCTTTTGCTCAATAATCACAAAGTCCAGCTTTCCCCTCACTATCTAATCAGGGCTGTTGTTTGCTAATGCCATTTATGAACCCATCTTGACATTTATTTTTGCATTCAGGAAGAAGTTTACTCCCTCCATTACATGATTGGACACCAAGTTAGAAAGACAGCTGGTATAATGGAAGAAGCCTTTTCATGGAAATCAGAGGTTCTAATTCTCATTTATCTTTGTTAGCTGCATGACTCAGTTTCCTCATCTGTAAACTGAGAATGATAGTCACTGTAGTTACTCTCTTATAGGGATATGTATTATCATCATACTTTATTGTAGTACATATAGTGTGAGGGTCACATGGGATAATGTAGGCAAAAGTGCTTTGAAAGTTAGTCCCATATTCTGTTCTCTCACATATAATTATATTATTTCAGTTCAATTCAACAGGCATATATTGAGAGTCTATTATGAGCAACAAGATATTGAGTTAACAAACAAGAGTTATATTTTAGAAATGATGAAAATAAGCATTAGATTTGGAGACAGAAGGCTTAAATTTGCATCCCACTTAGTTCCTCTCTCTAGAAATCAGTTTCCCTTACCTATGAAATGAGGGGAGTTGGATAAAGTAATATCAAGATCAAGATCAAAATAGTTCTTTCACCATAAGAAAGGACAAACGAGACGAACACAAAAAACCTGGAAATAATGCAAAGTGAGGAGAACCTTTTACACAGCAAAAGCATTCAAATAGATGACCAACTGCAAACGATCTAACTATTATGGGCAATGCAAGGATCCAGGACAACTTCAAGGGAAAAAGGCTATCTGCTGCCATAAAAGGAACTGACAGAGTCTGAATGCAGATTGAAACATGCCATTCTTCACTTTATTTCCTCCATGAATTTGGAAATATGTATTGCATAACAACACATGAACAACCTATATCATAATACTGGCTGTCTTGGGAAGGGGAAGGGGTGGGGAGGGAGGGAGAGAACAGGGATCACAAAAAGTCAGAAAACAATTATTAAAAATTGTACTGATGTTATCTGGAAAGAAAAAATAACTTAAAAAAAAATCAAAATAGTTCCTGTTCTCAAGGAGCAAAGGTTTCACAAACCAGTCCCCTCGAGCCAGAAGAAATGGGTTTAAACTTGAACATAAGGAACTTGGATACACAATACAAGTATTCACGTTATTTCCTCACAGCGTCTGGAATGGACAATTTGGAATGGATAGATAAGTCTTAAATAACACAACAATGTGATGACAAGAACTGAATTAGGAAGGCTGACATTCTGAGAGGTTTTAAAAATTATTTCTAGTATAGTTTAATTCTTGCAGTCATTCATAAAAGATTTCCTGACCAAACTTCAGGCAACATAGGTTGGCCTTTGAAGCTTCTTACCTCGGGATAGATAAATATCATAGGATCACAGAGTGAGAAATTGGAGGAAGCTTAGAAGTCATCTAGTCTAAGTCTCTCACTTTACATATCTGGAAACTGAGGCCTAGTACATGATTCACATGTTTGTTCATTTTTTCCTAAGGACAGCGTCTCTCCTCCCTCCCAACCCACTTTCCCAGCCAAGGGCTAGAGCTGAACAGATTCCATGGGTGAGGTTGAAGCTTCCCTGGCTGAAGAGTGGAGGAGGGGGAAGGTTATTACTGACGACTTCCTCCACAGTTAATGCCAGAAATATCATGCTACCGCTTAATCATTAACGAGGTGAAAAGCTGAGCTGGAGATCCAGAGAAAGAAAGCAGGGTTCAGAAGGGAAGTGGAGACAGTTTTTAAGGAAGCCAGGTGAAAAAAATAATGGTCTAAGTTCACCCTGCAGAGTCTAATTAGGAAGAAGTCTGAATGTCATACAGTTTGCTCAGTTTGCAGTGCTCAGATTTCTGTGGGCATATCTAGGTTTTTATCTGGAGCCTCTAGGACCTCCTCTATTCCCTACAGTTAGAAAGCCCCAATGCCAATACTGCCAACATTTCACTTTCCATGGAAATAGTCCATCTTTAAGCAGTGGCAAATCCATATGAGATTAAGGCTGAACAGAAGCAGCCTGGAAGGTTAGTTTATCAGTGGTTCCCAAACTTTTTTGGCCTACCGTCCCCTTTCCAGAAAAAAATATTACTTAGCACCCCTGTCACATACTATCACCAACCCCTTACAGTTATTCATGGCCCCCAAATGCACGTGTGGCCATCACCACTTCCCTGGATTGCTGCAGCACCCACCAGGGGGCGGTGGTACCCACTTTGGGAATCACTGATCTAGATGGTCTCTCAGCTCAGCCTTCTTTTATAGCAAATTAGATGATGGATGCAAGCTTCCCCCCCCCCCTTTTTGGCAATAAACATGGCCACTACTGAACCTAACATAACTAAAAAATCTCTGGTATTGTAACCTTTCTTCCTTAACTCTATGGAAATTCATATTGACCCCTATTTGATGCCTTCAGTTCCAATATGTTAGTCATAACAAGGAATTCATGGTCAGGGGCATCCTGGATTTAAGAAGCTGAAAGTGACAACTATATCATGCTGGTACCAGTTGTAATGGGAAAAGGATAGAGATAGGATAAGATTGAGAGAAGTGGAAGGCTAGCTTTAAGGCACATACTAGAAACTCAAGGGAAAGGATTAGAGCAGGCAGAAGGCAGGGGAGGAACAGTTTGGAAGTCTAGAAATACTCTGAGTTTGAAAGCCGGTGCTGAAGCTGCCTCATCTTGTCAGTCTTCTGTCATCCCTCTCTTGTTTGTTCCACGAGCACCACTTGAGCCAATACCTTCTCTTTTCTGCCAAAGGGAACCTGTTGTGGAAGAGGACTCCTTCCCAACCCAACAGAACACCGACAAAGCAGGCGAGCCACCAGTCTAGTTGGAGGATGTGGCTCAGTCTGTAGTGGAAGATATTGAAAAGGTGAGGGCTACTTGCCCTGGGCTTGGTTTACTCATCTGTATTGTGGAAACCAATAAGAGAAACAGAGTCTCAAATGGATGAAAATCTGAGACTCCTCTTTTGACCCCTTTTATGATCCACACCTTTTCTTATTGAAAAACATTATAGCCTTTTGGGAAAACTTTAAGTTCCTAGTAAACCAGGACTTAATGAGTTAACAGCCTTTTTTTACTCAGCAGAGTAAAGCTGCAGCTGTGGGTATATCTCACTAACTGCTCCAGGCATCCCAAGGTCACAGAGTGGCAAGCTCAGGCAAAATAACTTTTAGATAAAGTGAGGCTCATTTTTAACTTTGAGACTTTTTCTCATCTGGCATTATCTTCATAAGAAAATTCTTTGTAAAGCTATAACTTTATTGTGCTTTGATATGACATAATTTATGTTTCTGCACAAACGCAAAGTTTCGGGGGGGGCTTCTTTTGGGTTAAATGAGTCTTGAAATATATATAATAAACTCCATGCTTCTGAAGACAGATCAGCAGCAGCATGAGCTGATGGAGAGATCTCCCGTGCCCCTAACTTCTTATCAACTAATCTGTCCTTATCAGATTATCTGAAGATGATAGATAGATCTCGAGACTGTATAATGAGGGGGATAGGACTAAATTAGCCAATGAACAGGTTTTTATTAAGTGCTTCCTATGTGCCCACTGGATTTGCAAAGTAAAAGGCAAAAATGGCCCCTCCTCTCAATGAGCTTACATTTTCATGTGGTAAAAAACAAACAAATCAATACAGAAATACAGAGGAAATGGAAGGTATCCTGCGAAGAGGGTGGCATTAGCAGCCCTGAATGGCCTTTGACATACCTTCTTGCTTTAGGGCAGTGATTCTATGGGTCATCAAGAGAACCAGAGTTGATTTTGGTCCTATGCTCCCAGAACTACTATGACTAGTAATAGTAATATTCACTCATATGTGCATATGAGGGCCGTATTGTTACATGTATTATCTCCAATTTATACCTAAAGAAACTGGGCTGTGGAGGTTGAATTGCCCAGGATCACACAGCTAAAGAATGTCTGTTCTAGGACTTTGCACCCAAGTCATCTGAGTCAGAGGCCTCTCTTTACCACCTCTGCCTGTCTGGAAGAACAGAAGGCTTTCTCTGGGAACGGGGCTGGGATAAAATGTCTGTTTTTTTAACATCTTTGTTGGAGGAACAACTTCCCTGAGTGTTTCTCTGGAATCCATCACTCTCAATGGCACTGTACGAGTCTCTCTAACTTGAATCCCTGACCCTTCCTGGTCTATGCCTTCCAGACAGGATACCCCCATTGAACCAGTATACCCCATGATGACCAGTGCCCTGTGGTTAGCCCTACTTTCTCATATAAATTAAATAACTGTGTCCTAGCCCTAAGTAGGTCTTCTCGAAGACAGCCCAGGGAGAAGGAGCAGAATGTGGTGCCTCTGAAGCTGAGGGAAGAAGAAATGTCATATTCTGTAAAATGGTCAAGGGGAATGAGAAGTATGGAAGCAGAGGCTATTGGACTGAATTTTACATTTAGGAGGCTTCTGGCCCCTCCTGAGAATATAATTCCATAGTAGAAGAAGGCAGAAACCAGATTACAAGTCATTAAGGTAAACAAGGGGTATGAAACTGGTCAGAGGACTTGAACATTCATTCTAGAAATTTGTCAGTAAAAGCAAAGAGAGAAATAGAATGGAAGCTAAACAGGACAGCAGGACATAGTAAAAGGAACATGACAGTGTCTCCAAGGAGGCAGATATAGGTACAAAGGACAGAAGCCTTCTTTGGAAAGCTAGAAGGGTACTTCTTCCTCGGAGACTAGAGGAAAGAACAAAAGGATGAGAGCTGAAACAGAGATTTTAAGGTGAAGAGGAGGAAAGAAGAGGGGAGCTCATATCTAGTAGTCTCGGCTTTCTCCGTAAAAGTAGGAATTAAGGTCATTTGATGAGATTGAAATTGGGCAGAATGAAATGGAGGAGACTAGGATCCTGAGGAAGGTAGAAAGTTTGAAATAGTCACAGTGGGGAAAAGATGGTGTGTAAGATGTACACCTTAGTGTGAAAGGTTATAAAAAAGAGGGAAAAGTCTAGCCACAAAAAGTCAGTTTCCTGAGTAAGCCTCAGGGCTCACAGAAGAGCTTGGTCCCCTCTCTCTGAGCCATGTTTGTTCATAGTAAGTGATCTCCTCCCTGCCTCTGGTCATGCAGGTACCTTGTGGCATAACTGACTCCTAGGCATGTCACAGATTCTGCCTTTCACCTAGATGGAGATCAGGACAAGATGTGAGGAGTGATTTATCTCTTCAGCAGGGAGCCAAAAGAGGTTAGACACCAGATAACTGAAGCACTAACAGTAGGCATGCATAGTGAGTGATCACTGATAAGAAACAGACTCCCAAGTTTTTCCAGAAGACTGTAGATGGTACACCATAGTATTTGACTGAGCATCTGGATCTAGACCCTGCCCTGTTTCTCTTTCAGATTGCTTTTCCATTCGCCATTTGCCAGGGTGGATAGTCTCACTCTTTTCTTCTAGTTTTATTGTTTATTATTGTTGCTGTCATTATTGTTAGCAGTAATAATAGTGAAATCAGTAATAAATATTATTCATGAGATCGATATAGTTGACATGTAGCACTTTAAGGTTTACAAAGCAATTTGCTTATATTATCTCATTTGTTTAGAGCTGAAAAGGACTTCAGAGATTATCTAATCTAACCTGTTCATTTTAGAGGAAACTGAGGCTCAGAGAAGTTAAAGTTCCAAAGCCACACATCCTAATAAGCTGCAAAACTGGGATTCCAATCTTGGATTCTTCTGACTCTTTCCTTAATAGAAAAATATACAATGGTAAATTTGTTTCTTAGTGAAAAGGGCTGTCTTATTCCACTTAAGATGCACAGAACCTTACATATGGCAGACACCTAACAAACATTTATTAAATTAAATGAAAATAACCACTAATGAATTTCTCTTCTGAAAATAAGGTGAATATGAATTTCCCTATCAACCTCTCTGTGTTCCAACCTCATTGTCAGTCACCAAGTGGATCTGATATGCATGACATCTCCCTTACTGGAAAATATGTTCCCAGGTACAACCTAGGATATTTATTTTATTGTAGGAATAGAAATACAGGTATTTCTTCTCAAATCTAGTTTCCCTTCTCTAGAGAGATAATATGTTGATTTCTTCTAGAAGGGAGGCTCTAGGGACAGCATCCATGTTCCTTCCTCAAATTTCAGCCCAGTCCCAGACTATCCTGAAATAAGTATGCAAGTTGCCTTGTAGAGGAGTTAAATGACTGGGGTGCCTTCTGATTCCAAGCCAAAGGAAAAATGAAGGAACATGAGAAATGGGGAGGGGAAGGGGAACATGCTCATCTCCTAGACAGAGACTTTCAAAATTGGCCTCGTACATTCTTCAGCCTTCCCACTTTGCCCTTGGTGTTACATGGAGTTACTGAAACAAAGACAGTGTTTTGTAGGTCTAAAACTAAATAAAGTCTAATTTTCCCTATGGACAGTCTGAAAATGAAGCACACCACACCTACTCTATGGCAGTTACACATTCACACAATTTCAATAAACACAAATTCCTGGTTTCTCATTGCTTAGCCTACTCTAAGCCAACAGAAACATTTTGCCACAGCCTTGAGTGGCATTTCCTTTAGCTGTTTCTCCTTAGAATCTTAACAGGAGGAGATTTGGAGATTTGAAATAAATCACACTCAATCCACTGATTCACTTTCATCTGCTGTGATTTTTTTCATAATAGTTAATAAGGTTAAAGTAACAAATTCTAAATACTAAGCATAAAAAATGCCCTATAAAGACATCCCAAAAGTGTGCCAAATCAAGGAAGAGAAGAAGCAAGGGGGTGAGAGAACCTTGTTGGCTTTAGAATCAGCAAGTCCTAGATTATGATTCAGCCCCTGACATAGGAGGGCAAGGTACAATGGAAAGAAGCCTGGATTTAGAGTCAAAGGAAGAGAGCCAGGCTTCAGATTCTAATTCTGCCACTCACAACTTGTCATGGTATTGGACAAACTACTTAAGGGACTCTGAGCTTCAGTGTCCTAATCTATATAAAAAGAGTTGGAGTACTTAAATTATCTCTTCCAACTCTAAACCCATGACCCCAAGTTACATTAAACTCTCCAAGTCTCAGTTTCTTCACCAGCAAACTGGGGGTAATAATACCTATAGTACCTATAGTCCTTCAAAGTGCTGATGTGAGGTTTAGAAGAGATGTTTGTAAAGGTGAAGAGTATACAAGTGTCAATCATTATTAAAGAAGCAACCACTTGCACAAAAAAAAGTTGGGTGAGATCTGATGTAAAGGTTGGTCTTCAAAATACTTTTACCAACCTATCAGTCAAGATTATAATTTCTTTTTTTAAAGATATAATAAGTATTTTTATAAGTATTATAAATTATGTTATAAGTATTATAAATTATATAAGCATAAAATAAGTATTTTTCAGTGGCCCAAAGTAGAAATTCATTGACCTGCATCATTCAGATGATGGTTAATGTCTTTGTTGGTTCATATTTGATTATTATCCTCTTCAGACTCCATCAAGACCAACATCTTTATTTTACAGACTCAGAGTGGGAAGGGGCTTGCATAAGGATACACAGAATAGACCTCAATTTACCTTTGATAGAAATTAAGAGATATACCCAGGAAACTCTAGTCCCTATAAATTTGTTAGCCTATTTTATAAGGACTATATGGATACAGTGAGGCTAGTCAAAATATAGCACCAAAGCAAAGGGAATTTCCCATGAACAGATATGTATAATAATAACAGATTTAGTGCACTCTAAGTATGCACCCACTCTCCACTCCTAATAGTATATGTTCTTAAGAAAAATGTGTTCTCCTAGGTTGTTTGTTTGAGGAAGAAGGTCCTGTTACAACTTTTCCTACTCTGCTATCCACTAAAAAGGTTTTTTGTCTTGAGCTAATTGTAGCCCTGACTGATTGGAGAAAAACAAATACACTAGTTGAGGCTTATAAGCTATGGCTTTGAGGAAATGTGGATCCATAAAGTACCTGGAAGGTGGGGGGAGGAGGGTGTGTTATTCTGGGAATCCTAGATGTAATATGGGAATACTCTGGGTGCTACATATCCTGTGTTTTGAAATTTGGGAATGTTTCCAAAGTTCCCCCCTCATTTCCTTCTTATGAGGGAAACCCCTGTCATTCAAAATTAATAATAAATGATGCCAAAATGCTAATGCTTTCTATTCTGATGTCTGTTATTTAAGAAATGGCAGTATTTTATTGTTTCATTATGACCAGATTTAGATATAGTTAGTCAAATTCTATCCCCTGAAATGTGATAATCATAAATTATCATGACCCCATTTAATATAACCAGACTATGATGTAGAAATTGTTTTATAATTATGTTCTCTGACATTTGGTGATTGTTATCATTTGTACTTGAAGGACAAAATGGTACCACTGGTGATGTCTTTTGACTCCTGTATAAATTAGATTTATAATTTGTACAAATTTGTACAAGGGTTATATGGAGTTCTCAGCCTCACTCTCCCTTCCAGAGTCATCAAAGTCCAGTGGCAAGACAAAAGTCAAAATAATTCGTGATGTAGTGGAAGACATTGGCTTCTTCATTGTCTAAGCAGACTCTAGGCTTCCCACAGTGGCCATTGGAACAAACTGTTTGCATCAATTCCTTCTGTTGGAGGAAATCTTCTTCACATGGCTGGGGTAGACATTACCCGAACTCACAGACACATCTGAGGACTGTTAGTTACCTTCAACCTGGTTTAACCTGCCTGCTGAGATGATTACTGGGGTGTGACCATTGTGCATACTTGGAGTCACAGTTGAGAACTGGGTGCGGGATAAATGCCAAAGGAGGAAAGCTTCCCTGAAAAGGACTCAGCAAGTCCTCACACCAGAAGCACTATTCTTCCATGAACACCCTATGCATTCCATTTTCTGACGTAAGATATGATGAAAGGTATTGTTTCAATGATACTTGGGAATACTTGTTTGAACAGATCCTGGGGAATTGAGCAGAATAATTTATACAATGGCTTTACCATTGTTAAAGAAAAAAAAATTTGAAAGACTTAAAAACTCTGATCAATGTAAAGACCAG
Source organism: Gracilinanus agilis (assembly GCF_016433145.1). Lineage (NCBI taxonomy): Eukaryota > Metazoa > Chordata > Mammalia > Didelphimorphia > Didelphidae > Gracilinanus > Gracilinanus agilis. The sequence goes on from NC_058130.1 coordinate 101,129,263, forward strand.
TTCTAATTTGAGAGAACTGAGGAGAAATAATGCTTGGCAGAAAGGTGATGAAATAAAAATGTAGAATGAGACATGCATTTTCAGACATGACATGGATGGATTTATTTTGCTTGACAATATTTATTCATTATAATAATGATAACATGTATATAGCATTGTAAGATTTGCAAAGTATTTTACAAATATTATCTTCTTATCCTCACAACAACTCTGGAAGGCAAGGGCTATTATTATTCCCCATTTTACATTTGAGAAAACTGGGGCAGACAGAAGTTAAGTGACTTGTCCAGGATTGCATAACTAATAAGTGCCTGAGGAGGATTGGGCCTCCAGTTAAAATATATATATTTTTAAGCACTCTTACATGCTCAATTCATCATATACTTAAGAGGAAAATCAAATTATACTTAATAGATTTTCAGATTCATGTACAATCCTATTTTTCTGGTCTAATGTTTATATGGAAGTGTTTATTTTAGCTGCAGTTTACATATATAAAATGAATGAATCAAGTCATATATAAAGAAGATTCATCACATCATTCAAAACCCCTTATTCAGTCTTTCTTTGGTTATATTTTCATTTGTTGCTATTTGTCAAGTGCATAATTTTAAAACATAATACCTTGATGGTGAACCTATGGCACACATGCCAAGATGGCACACAGAGACCTCTCAGTAACTAACTTGGCAGTTAGTTACTAGAAAGGCAGAGGGACTTGGGCGGAGCTGCTCCCCTTCCCTTCTCTATCACACTTCCCCCACCCCCACTCCCAGCAGTCCAATGGAAGTGCTTACTCTCTCCCCTGTCTGGGATAAGGTAGCAGAGAAGTGGGGAAAGAGGGAAGGGAGTTGGGAGGGACACAGCATGCAGGCTGGGGGCAGGGCATGGCACACAGTTTCTAAAAGGTTCACCATCACTGGTATAACCCATAATCTTCTCCCTAGCTGAGCAAATACACATGGCCACATAACTAGGTTAATATGAATATGTGGTCATGACATAGACAGATGAATGAATGGATCATTTTTATGAAAATAACTGAATAGTATTATACCATTAAAAGATGACAACTGTAAAAAATTCAGAGAAACTTGATAAGATATATGAGAACTAATACGGAGTCCTATGGAAAGATTTATATGAACTGATAATTAAAACCAAGTAAACATTAATTAAATAATTAAATATTATTTAAGTAATAATTAAAACCAAGTAAAATAATTAAAACCAAGGAAACAATAAACACAAATACTACAAAAATGTAAACAGAAAGAACAAAAAAAATGAATACTGCAAAATGCCAAAGAAATGCTTGGTCCCCAAAAAGAGAAAAATGAGAAGATACTTGCCTCCCCTCTGCAGAAGTGTGATTGGGGTTCATGGGTATGGAACATTGCTTATGTCTGATTTTTTCAATGTTTTGATAGTTTTGCTCCCTTTTTCTCTTCCTACTTTTCTTGAAAAAAATTCATCGTATAAGGAATGTCTCTCCAGGGGTGGGGGAAAAGCATACTAAGAGAAATTTAGGTGGTATAAAAAATAAAAGTTTTATTTCAAAAGTCTTTAAGCTCCCAAGAGCAGTCAGTGCTTTACTTTTGTCTTTGAATTCATAGTAATTTTCCTCTTGCTTGGCACATAAGAGATACTTCACAAATTCTTTTTGATTAGTTGGCTGATAGTCCACAGAAGAATGAAGCCTTTGTCAGATATGGACAGTGTGACAATTCATTTTGTTTTATTGTCCTTTATTTCAAGAAAACATTCTGCTGGAATGTGGTAGTAGTGGTGGTGGTAGTCTTGGGAAATGAAAAAAATCCAGTTCGGGATCTCATTACTTTTGTCTGGATTATTAGAATAGCTCAAATGTTCTAGTGGCCTCCAGCCTCTCCTCTCTTGTAGAGGGAGCAATTTTTTAACTTCCACCTTCCACTTCCATACTAGTTAAGTTTTTTTTTTTTTCATTAGAAGTTTTGAAACTATCATTGTTTGGAATAGGAGGCAAAGGCTTGGGCCATTGATGTAGTGGGCACAAAAAAAAAAAAAAAGCCTGAATGTAAGAGGTTGAAGCCCTTTTCTAAGGAACACTGGGAAGTTGTGCTCAGTTGAATCCATGCTTTAGAATAGAATAGAATATCCTTCCCTTGCTATGGCTAAGTAAACCTCCAATAATTAACTGTTAGTTGGACTAACAGTCTCTCATTTCATTCTAATTGAAGACCTAAACTACCATGGCAATGACTGGCCTGGGTCAGGACCAGCCAATTATGCCTTTCCATTGTAGCTGTCAAAATAATCTTGTTAAGGTATTGGTCTGAACATGTTGCCCTCCTGTTCAAAAACCCTTGGTAGGTCCCTTGTCTCTCCAAAATGAAAAAAGCAAACTCCTCAGCTTGGTATTTACTACAGACTGGATCTAACCTATCTTTTTAGCCTTATTTCATAATAATGAAAAAAACAAATCAATAAGCTTCTTCGTGAAAGCTATGGTTCAGCTAAACTGTGCTAACAGTTTCCTGAATTTAGCATTGCACTTTGCATATGCCACTATAATCTCCATTTCTGGAAAGCCCCTCACTACCTCTCTAAACCTTTGAGAATTCCTAGTTTTCATCAAGGTTCAACTCCAGTTCTACATTCTGTTACAGAAAGCTTTTCCTGATTCCTCCTCATTCAGCAGTTGTAGTTGTCTATAATCTCTCCCTCCCAAGATTATTACATAGATATGCATAGTGTTTAGAGCTATATGTCCCTTGAAATTTCAATTCACAAGGCTCAGATGAAAATCATATGAAGACTATATGCTTATTTGTGTATAAGCTATATCCCCTTTCTCCTCCCTTCTTACTACTAAGACTCTTAAGAATAAGAATTGTATCTTATGTGTGTGTGTGTGGTTGTGTGTGTTTTATCCTTAACCCCCTGAGCACAATGTCACAAGCATATAGTGTGTATGGCAAATATTTGTTGAATTGAAGATTTTTTTCTTGTAACAAATTTTTTTTGAGATTTGAAATTTTTATTTAATTAATTTAGAACATTTTCCCATGGTTACATGATCATGTTCTTTCCCTCTCTTCCTCCCACCCCCTTCTCGTATCCAATGAACAATTCCACTGGGTTTTACATGTGTCATTGATCAAGACCTATTTCCATATTATTAATATTTGCATTAGGGTGATCGCTTAGAGTCTACATCCTCATTGACCCATGTGATCGAGCAGTTGTTTTTCTTCTGTGTTTCTGCTCCCACAGTTCTTCCTCTGAATGTGGATATTGTTCTTTCTCATAAGTCTCTCGGAATTGTCCTGGGTCATTGCATTGTTGCTAGTACAGAAGTCCATTACATTCGATTTTACCACAATGTATCCGTCTCTGTGTACAATGTTCTCTTGGTTCTGCTCCTTTCACTCTGCATCAATTCCTGGAGGTCGTTCCAGTTCTCTTGTAACAATTTTGTAATATAGGAAGGATAAATATTATTATCATTGCCATTTTGTAAATGAGGAAATAGAGGGACAACCAAAGCCTGCCAATGATAAGCCAGATACAGGCTCCTCTGGCACTCTCTGTCCCAGCTCAGAACAGATAGAAATCTGCTAGATAAAGGTGTCCAACTTCACATGTGGTAAAACTATATTATCCATTTATTTAAAAACTCAATGAAGTTTTATGCCAAAATGCTAAATAGTTGGAGAGTCAGCCTTCAGCTTCTGAAAAAAATAATGAATATGGACAATTTAATAAAACATGGGAAGTTGGAACTAATGCAGAATGAAGAGAGGAAAACCTAAAGACAAGAAGCACGATGACCACAATAGATGACATAAAAAAATCATCATAATTACAGGTAAAATAAGTGACCAATCTTGACTCCTGGATCTGATGTACACGTCTATTCTCTTGGTAGAAAAGTAGAGGATGGCAGGTACAGAATATTGGAAGTGCAATTTGAAAAACATTGTTATGTTGTTGTTCAGTTTTGCTTGACTATTTTTACTTGTTGGAGGGGAAATTTAGAGTAGAGGGATGTTGATAGAGGTATGCAGGAAGATAGATGACTGTGGTATAAAAATACAAAAGCCATCAACAAGACATTCCTTAAAATCAAGGTCTCTACCCTCAAGGAATTAATGATGTAGAAGAGGGATATGATAGCAATAGAAATAACTATTAAAATAAAATTTTTGCCCCCAAATATTATTTCATTAGTATGGGGACGAAAAATTCACTCTACTAACATAGATCTACTATTCTCTTCAAATTCAAGGCACAGGAAATTGTTATGCTAGATTAGGTGATTTAGGGTCATAAAACCTGAGTAAAAGAACTTTTTTTTTAAATCTCACTTTCTGTTCTAATAACGACTGTAAGGCAGAAAGGTAAAGGTTAGGCAAATGGGGTTAAGTGACTTGCTCAGGGTCACAGATCTATGAAGTGTCGGAGGTCAGTTTTGAACTTGAGTCCACTGAACTCCAGGTTTGGTGATCTGTTCATTATGTCCCTTCCATAAGAACTTAAAGGGGAAAATCTTCCTATAATACTAATATAGGAAAACTGAGGTTTCCCCTGATCAAAATATCACACCAGAGCAAGGAAGCCTAGCTGCCAACAAAAATACTTAATAGCAGGAATACAAAGTAGGTGGTAGGAGAACACTGACCTGGCTCCCTTTGCCTCTCTTTTGTTCTGGATCTGATTCATTTGCACTTAGCCTTGGGAGGATGAGTATCAAAACCTTAACGTAGATGGTTATCCATATTAAAAAACTTTGATCCCTGACTAGACTTAGTTCTACAGTCAAAAAGACTCAACTTAGCTTGTGGGCAGTCCACTTGGTTTTCTGTTGGCCAAGTTTGGAGGCTGGAAAGAAAGAACTTATCAGCCCTCATTGAAGAGTTCTTCCCACTGTATCCAAAGTTGAAATGACTTCAGCCTGTGAATGGATGAGTCCAGAAGAGCATCTCATCAGTGGAGATAGCTTTGAAATCATTGGAAGACATCAGGAGTTCTGCAGAGTTAAAGACTGAATTGCCCTTCCATATGTTTCCCATGAGTGGGACCCTCATGAGTATCCCTATGCATGGTCACTCTCTTCAAGGACCATTTCTATATTTGTGTGACAGGGTACTCTATATTTATGGAAGGAATATCTTATTGTAAATTAGAGTACTGTTACATTCAATGTCTTTGCTCTGAACTAATTGTGTCTTCTGGCTGACTTGAGAAAATTAAATACAGTGGGAAGGGTTCGTGACTTACTATATTTAATGAATATAGATCCATTAGGGTATTTTGAACCTGGTTTAGCTATTCTTGGGGCTCAGAAGAGGAGGATTGCCTGGTGCTATACTCAGAAATACACAACTCTCTGGGGACTATCACAGAGGCAAGTTGTAAAAGGAACCAGAGTTGGGGAGATTCAGTTCACATGAGAACTAGTCGAGGTATCAGATCAGAATCACAGATGATTAACTCTGGAAGGGATTTTAGCAATCTAATCCTTGATTTTAGAGATAATGAAACTAAGGCCAGAGAGTAAAACAGATGTGCCATAAGATACTTAGTGAGAGACAGATCTGGACCCATAATAATAAGGAGAGAACAGACAGAAAGAGAGTCTGATTATACTAGTGTCCAGGGTTCAAGTCAGGAACAAGGCAATAAGTCGAGAACTGATTCCAGGCATAAAGAATAAACACAGCAATCCAAAATCTAAAGCAGGAAGGAATAAGCCCTTATTAGGGGCCAGGCACTGAGTGCTAGGGATATACTAAGTAATGCAAAAAACATAGGAGACCTTCCTTAAGGAAACACATTAGAATGTATCTCACACATTCCACTAGGGGAGAGAACACACAAAATGGGAGGTAATCTCAGAGGGAAAGAGGACAGTTCTGGTGGAAGGGAAGGAGTAACCAAGAAAGACAACCAAGCAGAAAGTGGACTTTGAGTGGTCTTGGAAGAAAGGTGGAGGGGAGGGAGAACATTTCAGGAATGGAGTAAAAAGATGGGGAGTGGGGCAGCTAGATGGTTCAGTGGACAGTTAGGCCTGAAATAGATGATCCAGGTTTAACTTTGTCCTCAGACAACTGCTAGCTGTGTGACCCTGGGAAAGTCACTTTACCCCAAATGCCAATCCCTTATTTTTTCTGCCTTGAAACTAATACTCAGTATTAATTCTAAGACAGAAGGTAAGGGTTAAAAAAAAGACAGGGAGCCCAGAGATGGAGTGTTTTGAAAAGCAGTAAGAAAGCCAGTGTCTTCGGATCCCAGAGCACATGGAAGAGGATTAAGGGTAATAAAAAGGGAGAGACAGAAAGGTGCCATTTGTAAAGGGTTTTAAAAGCCAAAGATTATTTTATATTTCAATTTGATCCCGTGGATAATAGGGAGCTGCTGGAGTTTACTGAAAAGTGAGGAGACACGGTTATACCTGTGCTTTTAGATCACTCTGGCAGCTAAATGGATGATGGATTGGAGTTGGGAGAGATTTTTATCAGGGAAATGAACCAGAATGCTTCTGCAATTTCTTGTTGTTAGTTGTTCAGTCATGTCTGAATCTTCATGACTACATGGACCACAGCACACCAGGCCCTTCTCTCCTCTGCTAGCTCACCAAAATCTGCTCAAGCTCATGTTCATTGCTTCAATGACACTAGCTATCCATCTTAGCCTCTGTGTCTCCTTTACCTTTTGCCTTCAATCTTTCCCAATATCATTCTTTTCCAGTGAGTTTTGTCTTCTCATTATGTAGCCAGCATATTTAAGCTCTGGCTTCAGTTATTAATCCTTCCAAAGAATAGTCTGAATTAATTTAAGGATTGACTAATTTGACCTCCTTGCTATCCAAAAGACGCTCAAAGTCTCCCAGCTCTACAATTCAAAAGCATTAATTCTGAAGTGCTCAGTTTTCTATAAACTCTCATAGCTATACATTACTACTGGAAAAAACATAGCTTTGACTGTACAGACTTTTGTTGGCAAAATGTCTTTGCTTTTTAATATGCTGTCCAGATTTATAATAATTTCCCTTCCAAGGAAAATTTTGTAGCTACCCAAGAATATAAACTTGAATACTGCTTTCATGTCTTTTCCTTCTATTTGCCAGGAAGTGATGGGACCAGTTACCATGATCTTAGTATTTTTTTTTTTAATGTTAAAGCTTCAAACCAGCTTTTACTCTCCTCTTTCACCTTTATCAAGAGACTTCTTAATTATTCACTTCCTGTCATCAGAATGGCATTGTCTGCATATCTGAGACCATTGATATTTTTCCCAGCAATCTTAATTCATCCAGCTTGGTATTGCATGATAGACTTTAAAAGATAAGTTAAATAAAGAAAGTGACAATGTGTAGATTGTCATACTCCTTTTCCAATCACAAACCAATTAGTTGTTCATTTTCAGTTCTAACTCTTGTTTCTTGACCTGCATACAAGTTTCTCAGGAGACAATTAAGATGATCTGGTACTCCCATCTCTTCAAGTACTTGCCACATTTTGTTGTGATCCACACAAATGTTTTAGTGTAGTCAACGAAGCAAAAGTAGATGTTCTTCTATAACTCCCTTGCTTTTCCCATAATCCAGGCAATGTTGGCAATTTGGTCTCTAGTTCCTCTGCCTCTTTGAAAACCAGCCTGCACTCCTGGTAATTCTCAGTTTGCATCCTGCTGAAGTCTAGCTCTCATAATCTTAAGCACAACCTTACTGGCATGTGAAATGAGTACAATTGTTTAGTAATTGAACTGCAATAGTACAAGTGTAAGGTGATGATGGTTTGCCTAAGGATGGTGGCTAGGTGAGTGAAAGGAAGGAGGTATAAAGAAAAGAGACTGCAAAGGGAGAAATGCCAAGACTTGTCATCTTACTGGATATGTGGGGTGTGGATGAGTGAGTCAAAGATAACACTATGATTATAAGTCTGGGTGGGAGGATGATAGTATCCTCAATAGTAATAGGGAAGTTGGAAAGACAGGATAGTTTCTGGGGAAAATGATAAGTTCTATTTCGGACATATTGAATTTGAGATATCTAGGTGATGGATATTCCACCTGAAACATCCAATAAACATTTGGTGGTATGAGACAGGAGATCAGAAAGGAGGTTAGGACTAGATACATAGATTTGGGAAATATCTATCAAAAAAAATCATTGAACCCATGGGAGCTTATGAGATCATTATATGAAAAAGTATAGTGGCAGGGAAGAGGGGTCAGGACAGAGTCTTGGGGAACATCTCCAGTTAGTGGGCATAAACTGGATAAAGAAGCAGAAGAAAGGAGGCTGTGGTAGTAAAGGCTAGGAGAAACCAGGGTCATGAAAACATAAAGAATATTTAGGAGAAGAGGGTCAGTGTTAAAAGTTATAGAGAGGTCAAGATGATGGAGAAAACTCATTAGATTTAGCAATTAAATGAACATAGGTTTTTGGGGAAAGTAGTTTCAGTAATGATGAGTCTGGAAGTCAAATTACAGAGGGTTTAGAATATTTAAATGGAGAGAAGTAGAAGCTACAGACATAGATGCTTTTCTGAAGGAATTTGGCTGAGAAACAAAGGAAGATATAGGATGGTTGTTAGCCCTGATGGCCTAATAAAGAAAGTGTTTTCTAAGGAGAGGGGAGAGAAAGATAACAAGGAAGCAACCAGTAGAGAAGTGACCAGGATTCTTCTTTACAGGAGTCCTTTAGACAGGCTTAGGGACCACTTCTGTGGGATGGTGAGAAGCAAATCTGGGGGCAAGTGGGTGGCTGAGTGGATTGAGAGCCAGGTCCAGAGATGGGAGGTCCTGGGTTCAAATCTAGCTTCACACACTTCCTAGCTGTGTGTCCCTAGGCAAGTCACTTGACCCTCATTGCCTAGCCCTTACCACTCTTCTGCCTTAGAATCAATACACAGTACTGATTCTAAGACAGAAGGTATGGGTTAAAAAAAAAAAGCAGCAGCAAATCCCTGTTCAGATATAATTTGAAATAATAACTTCTAAATACTCTTGAAGCTCTGATAATCCAAGATTCTAGGAGGTAGTAATTTTGTCTCTTTCTCATTACCCCTAGAGAAAGAATTGTCTTAAGTTAAAAAACAGATCTAGTAAATACCTAAATCCAGTTATCACAACCAATAACTGTAACAGTGTTATTAAAATTATGTTTGTTATATAATATATTGTAAACATATCATTATAGTATTATTATCTAATTAATGCCTATTCCTCTATCTTTGAATAAATTCAAATGAAAGTTATAAAAATAGAAGAAATTCAACAATTAGGAATTATTTTTTGTGGGGGCAAAAAGAACAAATTTTTGGTCTGAAAAATAAACCTCTTTTGAGCCTCAGCAGATTTTGGGGTTTTGGTCCAGGTTTGTGACTAGCCTGGGAACATTTTAGTGTGGAAACTCCCATGCATAGATGCAGAGTGGCAGTCTGTCTATAATTTATTCAATTTTGGAAGCTGTGACTTACACCTACGTCTTATTGATTTCAAGGCCCCTATGCCATTCTGCTTGTCATGAAAAGATTGCTTTCAAAGTTAAAAAGTAATCCAGCAGCTCTTAATTTGTACCCAGATGGTGGCAGCAGCCAACCATGTCTTGAAGACCACTAACTGTCCAACTCTATCGAATATATTTTAATGGCTCATACACATACCCCAAATACATGGCCATACATAGCTGCTCAATATACTATATGCAGATTTTCTGCCAGCATAGATAAAATCAATGGACTTTCTTAAAAAAGCATTTCCTCCCCCAAAAGAAAATTGACAACTCTATTATATTACTAGTAAAAGGAAACAACATCTTGCAAAAAAGATATATTACACTGTAAAAGATATGAAATACACAAACTGGTCCCTGAAAAAATCCAAATTGTCATTGTTATATGCACATTAATTGAGTTGTTCTTTGATGATGAAATGGTATACCATTCGTAAAAGGCAGAAAATTCTTTTATTTGGAGTAGAAATTTTTTTTGTTATAGGTCTCAAGGGTAGGGAACCTCCTGCTTGAAATGGGCCTCGGTTAGGTCCGATGCTCAATAAGGGCACTAATGTGGCAATTTGTATTCTCTGTTCCTAGTTTTAACAATTAGATGAACTGAATGTCAATATTCAAAACCCCACTAAGTCAAAGGTCTTTTTTGTGAGTCATCTTGGATTGATTTTTATTTTCCTGTGGGTATACAGTCCTCATTACGGCATATGCCTTATCTTCCCTACTAATATATTAGGCTCCATGAAGGCATTAGAACAAAAAGTGAATGTGATCTTAGGCTTTGCTGAAAGGCACAATATCCAGATTGCTGATTGTGATACGCATTGATATTCTGCTCTGTTTGGACACCAACTGGAGTGCTGTGTTCCAGTATGGGTGCTATATTTTAGGGCAGACAATTCATAAGCTGGATAGCATCCAGCAGAGAGTATTTAGGGTGATAAAGAAACATGATCATATCAGGTGAGAATCCCTTGAAAGAACTGGAGATGGTTATCCTAATGAAAAATGTGCTACAGAACACCTACAAAAATGGCAAAAGAGCTGCCATAGGAGAGATTCAACTTCTTGGGCTCTGGTCCAGAAGGTAGAAATGGGAACAATACACAAAGGTTACAGAGGCAAATGTAATATAAGGAACAATTTCCTCATGATAGAGCTGTTAAAAAGTAGATTTGACTTGCCTTGCGAGGTGGTAGATTTTCTTTCTGTTAGAATTTTGGGGCAAAGACAGGAGGATCACTTGTGAGGTACAGGGCAAAAGGGGTTTTTGGTCAGTTGTAAATTAGACTAGAATAGATGGGATCTGAGGTCCCTTCCAGCTCTGAGGTTTTGTGATTTCTGATTTATCTTTGTATTCCCCTCAATGCGGACCACAAGTGCCTTCTCTGTAGTGGTGAATGCATAAGTGTAGAGATATGTGTGAAATTTTACCTTCAACTCTTCTCTAATCTCTTACAGAGGTGGGAAACATCCAAGCACACAATAGGAGAAAGGATATAAGCAGTTCATCACAGGGATAGAGGCTGGGATCATTATTATTGGCATGGCAAATGAATCCCAATTCTGACAGTCCAGACTAGATAGAAGCAAAAGATATTTAAAATTGGAGAGTTTAAACAGGTTATGCTTTAGGATCTGCTGTGTGAGGGTGGGGAGAAAGAGGTTGACATCCTTAGAACCTTAAAAGTCGGGAGCTTTTAGACCCCAGGGCAAAGTCCTCCAAACTCCCACAGCTACAACCTATTCTGACTCCTTTCTGTGTGTATTCTCTCTTTGTAGGGATGTTTTACCAGGATCTTTTTGGATCTAAACCCCCATACAAAGACTTTAAGAGGCAGCCCAGGAGCCAGCAAGGTGGCTCAGTGGATTGAGAGTCAGCCTTGAGGGCCTGGGTTCAAATATGGATTCAGATACTTCTTAGCAGTGTGACCCTGGGCAAGTCACTTAACCCCCACTGCCTACGCCTTACCACTTTTCTGCCTTAGAACCAATACACAGTATTGATTCTAAGATGGAAGATAAGACTTAAAAAAACAAAAAAAGCCAAAAAAAAAAAAAAAAAGAGGTGAGCTATTATTTCACTGAAAGTTTTCTCAGAAGCATACCAATTTTAATCTCGTTTATTCCCTCCTTTTCACAGAAAGTGTGCATGTGTGTGTTAAAGTCAAAATACCCAGAATCCGTAAGACATCTCTAGGTAAGCTACAGAAGAATCTCGGGATCCACATGGCATCCTGCTGGCCCCTGGTCAGCATGTTAGGAGTTTTAAGGCACTTCACCGCTAAGCCCCAGGTTAAACAAACAAAAAAGAATCCAAAATGCAGGGCTAAGCATGGCCGTCCCTAAGAAGTGGCGCAGGCCAAGGCTTTTCTCAGCATTATAACAGTTTGGGCTTATAGGTATTTCGGAGGCTGGAGAACATGCCGATGTGCCTCACGAGGTTGGGCTCCACCACGTAGGCCCTCTCGTTCTTTTTCTGCAGAAAGGAGTAGAGCGCCATGTCCTTGGCAAAGCCCCAGAGGCAGGACACCTCGCGGAGGTAGCTCACTGTGCGCTGGGCGGAGGGGCCGGGGAACAGCATGGCGGGCGTACAGCACTCCGTGGTGGGCACCACGTTGGAGAGGGCAGGGGTGAGCCTCCGGAGCTCCAGCAGGTAGTGGCGGCCCACCAGCTCCGCCAGCCCCATGCTGTACAAGGAGAAGAAGAGGACGATGCGCAGGCTGGGGCCGGGGAGGCGCACCGCCTTGGCGTAGGCCCAGCCGAGCAGGGGCCCCAGGAGCATCCCCACGCCGAACCACTCGAGGATGCGCATGGGCTCGGGGTTGAAGTAGTGCTGGAGCCTCTCGGGGTGGTAGAGCTTCAGGTAGAGCGCGTTTCTGAGCCGCGGCTGCCGCATTTCCAGGACGTGCCGCAGGACCTGAAAGATCTCCGCTTCGGGCACGGCATCGTCCTCCACCATGAGGATGTACTCCGGGTGGTAGTTCTGCAGGGACTTCTCCAGGCAGTACACGTAGTCCTGCTTCTCCTTCTCAAACAAGTTCCTGTCTTCATCCTCGCTGACGTTTGCCCGCTGGCTATCGGAGAAGCGCCTGGTCACGGGGATGAAGTCGGCCAGCATCTTGGCGTCGGCGTGCTGGAAGCTCCGGTCGTCCACGTCGCACAGGAGGAGCTGGAAACGCTGGCACGGCGGGCCGCACCGCTGCAGGAGGCGATGGAACTGCGATACCACTTGTAAGACGTAGTGGAACTCGGGCTTGCGGTACACCGTGATGACGGTGATGAGGAGCCACGGCGGCTCGGCACGGCCCTGGGGCTGCGTGACGTTGAGGGCCCGCAGCTTCTTAAAGTACTGCAGGGCGGCCTCTCCCTCCTTCAGGCTCCGCGCCAGGAACTCCTCGCTCATGGGGTTCAGGTGCCAGCGGCGCACGTAGAAGTAGGAGTGCAGGAGGTGGTGGCAGGTCAGAGGGGCCAGAACCCCGAACGTCACCACAATCAAGAATGCAAAATGGCAAGCGGGACTGGAAAGCAGCCGCAGCTTACACAAGAGCATGATGGTGGCAGAAGGAGCCCTTCTGGATCCGTCCTGTGAAGCATCGGATCATAAAAAAGAAGTCATTCTCAGCATCCTCCCCAATAACACCTAAAGAAGAAAAGGGTAGACAGGGGCTGAAAAAGGTCAGAAAATAACAGGTCGTTAAAAAAAGGGTGGCCTGAACTCGGGACCTACTATGAAAACAAGGAAGGGAATTTAGGCTCAAATTTGGACTTGGGTGAGGACTACTCTTTGGTATAGTACTCTTTAGTATCCCTTAAGTGAGTTGATGATTAAATTGGGAGTAAGTTACTATAGGAGAATAATTCAACTTTGCCAAACAGCAAAGTGGGGAGAAGGGGAGGAGGGGAGAAGCCAGGTTGACTTTAGTAGGAAAAATGTTCATCCAGATAAAAAAAACTCTGATGCTAGTGTTAGAATTTTAACAAAAATGAAAAATAAGACCATAAGCACCAACATAGTATTTCTTTAATCAACATCGGTATCTGCTAAAATTTTACAGAATAGAAAAAAAATCTATCATTAAGGTTGTAGTAGTCATATGGACTGAGGAAACTGAGGAAGAGCTTTCATTCAAGGCAGTCTGATTTCTCACTTAAGGAGGAGGGGGTAACCCCCATTCAGGTCCAAGTTTTTAATCCCGATAGGGGAGAGTCCTATGTGTTCTTGGAAGGGGCAGGGACCATGCTTCCTTCTGAAAGGAAGTTTGATTTTCTTAGCCTTTTTCTTTTACTTACTGTATTTGAATTGGGGATGACAATTTCAATCAATGATTTAGATCCTTGTTAAGTACTAAGTGTGTAGTACATATGATAAACTTTGCAAAATGCTCTTTATTCGCCACCCCCATCTCCATCTGTTGAAATTTAATCCTTTCTTCAAAAAAGTCAGCTAAGAGCCTTCTGCATTTTTGAGCCTTACAGCTGAAAACAACCCTTCCTGCCTCACACCCAACAAAACATGTTTTTTGGCCTTCTCTTATATAATACTTATACTTCTAGTCTAATTGGAATTAATCTGTTTATATGTTAGGTATAAACTTACAGTATTGCTAGATTGTAAATTCCATGAAATCAGCCAACAAGTCTATTGGTGAAGGGTTTTAGCAAGCACCGGGAACTGTGCCAACCACCAGGGACTAAGAAATGCAGAAAGACAGCCCCTGTCCGGAAAGAGCTTCCTATTCTAATGAGGGAGAAAACATGCCAACCAGCTCTCCTAGTCAAGTTAAACAGAAGGTAATTTCAGAGGAAGGGGCCGAGAAGGGTCTCTCGCAGAAGGGGAGAGCTAAGAGGAGTCTGGGAGGAAGGCAGGAGGGGAGGACGCATCGTGAGTGCTTAGGAGTATCATATGCAATGAACGGCGAGAATGCCACTGCTTCTGGATCATAGTGTATACGGAAGGGAGTTAAGTGGAAGGAGACCGGAAAGAGAGTAAGGAGTCAGGTTGCAAAAGGCAATGAATGCCAAACAGAGCACCCTATATACCATCCTGGAGAGACTAAAATTTACTGAGAACAATGGAGTAAAGCCTGAATTTGAGGAAAATCATGAGGATGGCTTGGAGTAGGGAGACCAATGAAATGACTATAACAGACCAAAGGGAGGGGATGGGGACCTTCACCAGGTAGTGGCCATTTGAGAGAAGGGAATGTATACAAGAGATGTTGCGAATGTAGAAATGACCAGACTGGTCAACAGGCTGGCTCTGTGGGGAAAGTGTCAATGAGAAGTCAAGGAGGGCATCAAGGGGGTCCTGGCAGGGCCTGAAGGGAGCACACAATGATAATCTATGCAGAGCATTTTGCTATCTTTAAATGCTAGGTATGTATTATTATAATTACATTTATTATTATGATTATTTGCTCATGTTAATTTATTGCGGGCAGCTGGGTGGCTCAGTGGATTGAGAGCCAGGCCTAGAGACTGGAGGTCCTAGGTTCAAGTCCGGCCTCGGACACTTCCAGCTGTGTGACCTTGGGCAAGTCACTTGACCCCTATCGCCCACCCTTACCACTCCTGGGCTAAGGATGGTCCCTAGCCCGGATGAAAAAGGAGGAGGGTTGGGCGTGGGGCTAGCAACCCCACCCTGTAAAAACTACATCTGCTAAAGAAACTGCAACATAAAGTAGGGGCAGCTGGGTAGCTCAGTGGATTGAGAGCCAGGCCTAGAGACGAAAGGTCCTAGGTTCAAGCCCGGGCTCAGACACTTCCCAGCTGGGTGACCCTGAGCGACCCATTGCCTACTGGTTGTGGCCCTATGCTCCTAGAATGGAGTCCCAGGATAAAAAAAAAAAAATTTATTGCATTTATTATTAATTATCATTACATTCTATCAGGATTACTGTCTCTCAAAAGATATGGCTACAGCTTGGCTGGCAGAAAGGCAGGATACACATCTGGGAGGAAGTCTGGGCTGGGGCAGATGATCTCGAGGCCCCCAAAGAAGGGCTGATTTTGTAGGAGACACCATCCTCTGCTCTGGCCCTCAGGCTATGCCAGGCATCCATTTCTTTGGTTCGGGCCATCCCACATACTATGGCCATGCCTCCATACACAAGAGGGCTGAGCAGGCGTTTTATAGGCTTGCTCAGATTCATCTAACTGGCTTCTAACCTCCAATGGGAGAAGCAGGCGGGTGCCAAGGAGCTGGGGAGCTTTAAGTTTCCACAATAACAAAGATGTCTGTTCTACTGGTGTAAAAGGACTTGTTGTTGCCATGTGGTTATATGCTCTGTGTTATACAGGCATAGAGGGTAGAGCTGGGAGGCAGTGGTGTGATATTGGAAATCTGGGGGTCTTAATATTGAGATCTATGATATAAACTTCCTGTGCACATTTAGGGGACTTGAAAAACTACATTTCCCATGATTTCTCTTATGTAATACAGGTGGCAGGAAGTGTGATTAGGTAGACAGAGGTATAAAGACTCAGAACTTGATTGGGATGCTCTCTTTCCTAGGAAGCAGCCAGGGTGAAGGTATGGTGGGGCATTTGAATTAGATCTTAGCAGGCACGTGGTTTTCTTAATTATCAATATGGATTACAATAAAACCTTAATATTTTAAAATATATCCTTTTATATTAATTTTATTTGTTACAGTGGTAAAGAGGAAAAACCCTCTACTAAGGCGAGTCTGCACCTTTCCTCTTCCTTTCCTGAGAGGTGAAGCGATTTGCCCAGCATGTGTGAGAGGGGATGAGCTCTTCCCTTCAAGGCCAGCTGGGGAGAACAAAGGAGACTCCAGCAGGTACCAGGAGGAGCCCCAGCATGGATAGTAAGAGAGGAGCCCTCACAAAGGTGTGAGCAAACAGCAGCTGTGGCTGTTTATGGCCTTGAGGGAGCAAGTATCAGAGGACAGAACTCTCATCTGCAGCTCTGCTCCCAGAGACACCCACACACACACACACCAATGGACTGCTTGGAAGCAAATGAAGGGCATCTTGTTGTTTAGTTGTATCTGACTCTTTAGGACCATTGAATACCAATGTGGTCAATGGCATTTTCTTGGCAAAGACACTGGGGTGGTTTGCCATTTTCTTCTCCCGTGGATTAAGGTTAAGTGACTTGAAATGAGATCTCCCTGACTCCAAGCCCAGGCCTCTTATCCTCTGAGTCACCTAGCTGCCTCCAAGGCAAACAGCTCCAGTGACTTGTTCAGCATCACACAGCTAGTAATTTTCTAAGACTGAATTTGAATTTGAGTCTTCTGGACTCCAGGCCCAGTGCTCCATCCACTGACCCATCTGGATGAAGGACATCCACCATCAGAAAAGCAGCCCACCTGAGTATCTTACCTTCTATCTTGCCACTGCTCCTACGCCCAGGAAACTGGACCAACCATTCTCTAGACCTGAGGCTTGAGCTCCAGACACCCTCACAAAAGGGAAGATAGAAAGTCACTGGCCCAATTTCAACAAAATCCTTGCATGAATTGCTGAAGGGAAAGAAAATTGAGTATTATGATTTTGTAAGTGCAGCCAATGAGGTTCTTCTTCCATTTGGCTGTATCTATCCTCATGAGGCATCTTTTTCAGTGATGACAGTTTTAAAAACTAAGTATTGACCAAAACTGACTTGGAACTAGACTATTGAATCTGTGTATCCCAGAGTGTTTAAGCCAAGATTTTCAAAAATAGTGAAGCACATTCACTTGCATTGATCTCACAAAAAAAATTTTTAGTGAATGCAAAAAGGGACTTTTGTACTAGTAATTTTTAAGTGTTTTGTTTTCATCTCATCCTTTAAAATATCTATTTTTATATGTTTTATAATATGCATAAAATAATAGCCAGCAGCATATATATGTGTGTGTATATATATACATATACATACATACATATGTATATATATATATATAAATAATTTCTAAATTGGGGGTGCTCAAAAAAATTTTTTTTGATGAGGTTGTTCTATGATTAAAAATAAAAAAAGCTTGGAGATTGCTATTTTACAAGCCAGACCTTCAAACACTTAAAAGCAAATATAAGGTTTTCTTGAAGTCTCATTACTTTCATTTTTACACACCAAGAACTGAGGACAGAGCAAGGTTAAGTACCTGCATATATATCACACAGTGAGTTGGTAGAGCTAGTCCCCAGTTCTCTAGACCCCTGGCCTCCAGACTTTATCCCCCAGAATATAATAATATTCATATTCTATAGATCAATGGTCGGCAACCTTTTTGGCCATGAGAGCCATAAATGCCTGTGGAAGGAGGAGGATGGAGGCAGAAGGGGCTGGAATATGGGGTGGGGGCTGAAGGGCCCCCTGGGGCACATCCTGGGGCTCTGCCCCAACTGGCCAGTCAGGAGGTGGAGCCAGATATGGCTCGAATACCTTGCCCTATAGATCATTAAAATTGTAGCTTACCACTCTTTGGTGCATTAGGCCAAAAAGCAATCAACATGAGTCTGAAAGATAAAAGCCTAACAATGCTCTCCTGGCAAAGACTGGTCTGCTAAGGAATCAACCAACTTCTCAATCTCTACTACTTCTAGGGGAGCATCACAGCCCTCTAGAGCAGTGCTGTCAAACTCAAACAGAAAAAAATCCTTGCCAGCCCTGTACTGCCTTAGAAAACCACAAATGAACATTTCCTGTGTTGTCCTATATATATTTTTTATTTTGTAAAACATTTCCCAATTACATTTTAATCTGGTTCACTTGAGGCCAATGGGCTTTTGAGTTGTGACTCCTCTGATGGCAGAATTAAGAACAAATGGATGGAGAATTACAAAGAGGAAAATCTAGATTTACCAAAAGGACAACTTTCTATCAAATGTTAATAACCAGTGACTTCACTGGTGTAGAAAAATTTCTCTATCCACGTGGAACAGAATTTGTTCTCCAGTTTATCTCTTACAAAGCTGCCTAAGTTTAGATGACTTGTCCAAGGTCACCCAACCAGAAGGTGTTGGAAGCTAGACTTAACTTTAGGCCTTACAGACTTTGAGGCTGGCTCTCTATCCACTGTAGGGGAACTCACTAACAATTAAGCTAGCTAAAATGGAAAGGGGCTCCCTTGAGAGGTCATGGGCAACTCCTCACTGCAGGTACAACTGAGGGAGACCACTACTCAGGCATGCTCTGAAATATGTATGTGTATATAAATATAGGAGCTTCTTGCTCATGTGTATGCATGGATATTATGTGTGTGATAATACTTGTAAAGCTCTTAGTACATAGTAGACAAAGTATAGCTAAGAATTTTACAAGTATTATCACATTTGATCCTCACAACCTCAGAGGTGGGTATTATTACTATTCCCACTTTGCATTTGAGGAAACTGGGGCAATCAGAGGTTAACTGACTTGCCCAGGTTAAGTAGCTAAGGCCATATTTGAACTCAGGTCTTCCTAATTTGAGGCCAGCCTTTTATCCACTGCCTCAGTTAGATGACCTGTAATGTCCATTCTAACTCTGAGTCTGGGCTCTTCCCTTTCTAATTGGTTTCCTTCCTCAGGTCTCCCCCCTGTAGAAGCCAAAGTAGTCCTTACATCCAGATCTGACCGAATCACTCTTCTACTCAACAAACTACAAGTGGCTCCCTGTTGGCTTTGAAATAAAATATAAACTCCTCAATTTTGCTTTTAAAGTTGAACAATCTGGCTGCCATTCAGCGGGATGCTAAAAATAGAACACCAGGAATAGCGCTGGATTGAATTAACTTGTAGTTAAGGTCCCTGTCCTAATTCATGAGGACACAAGTATTTCACTAGAGCTCACTCAGAAAACTCCCTATCACTGAGATTTATAGTTCTCTAGATAACAAGTTGCCTTGCTTTAACAACTCATTAGGGAAGCAAAAAAACAAAACAAAGTCCCAAACCATCTTCTTTAGAATATTATATTGATCAGTAAAACTAACTGTGCAGAATAGATGAGAACACATGTTCAATGTATAAAGTTAAAGTAAGGTGTAATACTTTTAAGTATTATTTTTTCTAAAGTGTATTATCTGACAATAGAACCACGTGACTGTTTTCTATCTGCTCAAAATGCCCGCTCAGCCAAAGCCAGGCAGGAAGCAAAAAGAGAGCTAGACACAGAACTCCACCCAATTTATATTCTGTCTACAGCAGCATGTAACCACAGGAAGTGAGTAGGGTGCTAGGAATAGCAGTTTTGCTGGGGATTGTAGTTTTTAGGGTAACAGATTCAAATTACACAAATGCAGACCTATTACTGCTAGAGAATCTAGAACTATAGGAGTTCTTCTATAAAAGACTAAAAAAAATCACAATAGACTCTGAATCAGACTATCTAGGCTCTAATCCTGGCTCTGTGCATTTAGTATCTAGACAGTGAAACCACAATGCCAGGTCCAGCCTTCCTTAGGGTCTTGATTAGTAGATAAAAATGCCCAGAAAGAGCTTAGAAGTTTAAAGCACTGAGCAAATTTAAGCTTAAATTCTTAACTAAGGCGCGTCTTACTTTAACAAAAAGGAAACAATGCAATTCCACCAAAGAAACTCACTGGCTTCATAGTAAAGTATAGGAAAGTCAAGACTCAATATAGGCACAAAAGCCGGTTTGAATGCATGCCCTCCAGGGCTGAAAGAAGAGAAAAGTAGGGTTTAGAAGGGAAGAAAAAAAAGAAGGTATTAGGGCTTTCTGGCATTCACAACTTATATCCTAGGGGCAGTCTAACTCACCCTGGGGTGGGAGGTGGGAAATGGGGATCCTCATACTGGCATGGGACACTGTACCCCCAAATTATATAAGTATTTTAGGCCAATCTGTGAGCAGGAAATTCCTTTGCTCCCTTACATCCTTGTGATTACTAACCCCAAACATCTGGTAACTCCAGAAGGTCCTGAGAGGATTACCCTCCTTGGATTGTCCTTTAGATTTGAGATGGACAGAGAGATACACTTTCAGGCTATGCCTTGAAAAGATCAGGTTGTATCTCAGACATTCATCTGTCCCCTAAACTATGAGGGTCACTCCCTATCTACAAGTCATGTCTTCATTGATGTCTTCTAGGAGGCAGCTTTCCATCTATGCTGTCATCAGCCAAATTCAACATGAATTCCAATAAATTTCTCTTTTTATTTCTAAGCTAAGTTATGGAATCTTGCATTCTTGCAAAGGGTACCCTATCCGAACTCAGGGGGTTCACCCCAAGCCCACAACAATATCTGGGGAGTTAGAGAGTAGCAGGGCTCAAGGTCTATGTGAGGGAGTTTGGAATCCATAGTACTCTATTGAGAATTTCAGGCTTAAATTTATTAGTCCCATTCATTTACATAAATAGCTAGAGTCTGCCAATTCAAGATTAAGTATTAAATTATAAGTATGAACTGATTGATGAGCAAGTTCCAGCTTGAGATACCAAATATAGCCTCAGCGTTTGCTAATTTTCAATTTTACGAAATACAGAGCTTCTCGTTCTTCATTCTGTAAAATTCCAGTGTTCATCCTATGTAACCTATATGATGGAACTTTAAACAGCTACTTAGGTTCTCACTGATTTTTGTATAAAGTTTCTGAGAGCAATAGCTCTAAGAATAAAAGCTCTGAGTAATGAACCCAGTTCTCTATATCTGCATTATTACCTTAAGTAATCCTGGGTCATTTTTGTCACATGGTTTCAAGTATCAGGAGGGGAGGAAGTTGGTGGTGAATTTCTACACACTGAAAATACCCATGAAATCCCGCTGTCACTGGACAGAATCACTCAGAGCTGCCTTTATTATCAGAAATATTTGGCAATTAAATTATGAAGCTCCCAAGGGTGGCTAAACATTCCCGCCTACCCCCAACTTTCTTGTTCTATAAAACGAAGGAGTTGTGCTGGGTCATCTCTAACACTGCAGCCCTTTGGCTCGTGGTGACCAGAAGCCTTCCTATCTCTCAAAGGCATATTGGACAAAATGAACTGTGGGTAACCAAGAACGAGACCGGTCCTGAAGAAGCTGCAGACTCCTAGACTTAAAAGTTTTCAAGTCGCAGCTAAAATTCCACTTTCTACAAGAAAGCCTTTATCCACTCCCTATTCACTGTAGAGCTTCCCTTCCGTTCACTATAATGAATTTGTCCTGCCCGTAGCCTCGTGGTATAGAATTGCTGGCACGTCTTCTCCCCCATTAGACTGTGAATATCTTTGGAACAGGGACTATCTTCCCTTCCCCATCAGCAATTAGCACAGTAGACAGTTAATAAAGGTTTATTTGTTGACTAACCACAAATGAGAGCGGCAAGTCCACACCGCCCGCGCAACATTAGTACTGCAACACTCGCATTCAGTGCAGGGACTACGGTTGGTCCAGGCTTGCGTGGCGCGGCTCTGTGAAAGGGTCCCCATCAGAAAAAACCGGCCAACTGGCGTCGGAAGAAGAGACCTTTTTAAGCCCACTGCTCAGAGCAGAAAGTTCAATGGCCACCTCCGCTTCCTTTCCAGTATCTAAAAACCCCCAAAGCACATTCCTACCATTAGCTTGGTCCTGCCCCCCACTGCCCGACCCCCGCTTCGGAGTGGGCGCCTCACTTTTCGCCCCCAACCCCACCGGCCCCAATCCTTCTGCCTCAGGTAGGAGGTGGCGGTGGCTGTGTCTGGAGTGGGGGTGCAGTATTTCTTCCTCCTTCCCCCCCTCCCCCCATACAGGGAGCCGCAGCTCTCCCCCAGGTTTAGAGATCAAGGTCGGAATCCCAGAATTCCAGAGGGGGAGGGGCCCTGATCCGGAGATAAAAGAAAAAGTTGGGGCCCGGCGGGAGGGCTTAAGGATGAAGAGGGGACTCAGGGGATGCAGGACTCTTACCCAGGCAAGGATGACCAGAACTGGGAGACGCCCTGCCCCGGGGATGCTCCTGGACTCCAGCAGCTGCTCCGTCCCAGCCCAGGGGTCATCTCACCAATGCTGGTAGTGGGTCTTCCACTCCCCGGACCGGGCCGGCCCAGCCCAGCCAGCTAGCCTGCCGGCCTGACAGCACACTGGAAAAGGAAAAAAGCAAAGAAGAGGGAGGGGCAAACCGCTACAAAACGGAATCACGTGAGCCAAGCTAGCTCGCTGGTTGTTCTAGGTGTGGATCAGATTTTTTTCTTTTTAAAAATTTAAAAAAATTTTTGTGTTCCAAATTCTCTCCCTCCCTTTCCAGACTCCTCCTTGAGCAAGCAAGCAATTTTATATCAAGTACACTTGTAAAGTCATGCAAAACACATTTCCACATTAACCATGCTATGAAAGAAAACAAAAACAAAAACAAGTTTTTAAAAAACACAATGCTTCAATCTGCATTCAGGGTTCATCAGTTTTCTCTATTGGTGGCTCCTCCAGCCCATCTTACAGGTGAGGAACGGAAGCAAACAAAGTGAAGTGATTTGCCCACGGTCACACAGCCAGTAAATGTCTGAGGCCACATTTGAACTGGGGAAGATGAATCTGGCACTGTATCCTCTTGGCCACCTAGCTGCCCCATTTCCTCATGGTACCTTTGGAAGTGTTGAGATCAGAGTAGGTAAATCTTCAGTTGATCATCCTTGCACTATTACTATTACTGTGTACAGTGTTCTCCAGGTTCTGCTCACATCACTTTGAACGAGTTCATACAAAAGTCTTCCCAGGCTTTTTTGAAACCATACTGCTTGTCATTTCTTATCTAGCACAATACTATTCCATCCCACAATAACTTGTTCAGCCATTTCCCAATTGACGAGCATCCCCTTGATTCCCAATTCTTTTTTTGTGGACCAGATTTTATAGCCATCAATGCCCAGCTCTGACCCCCTCCAGGAAAAGGGTAGGGTTTTGGCCAATCTCTGGCCTCTGCCATTAAGAAGGCACAAAAAAAAAAAAAATTGAATTTAGGCCTTGATTAGTGAGAAACTTTTTTTTTAGCCTGAGGGTTCAGGGTCATCCAAAGGGACATAAAGAAAAGTAGGTTGGCAGGAGCAGGGCTGCTCAGGGTAAGTGGCTAAAATGAAGAAGAGTTACTTAATCTTTACCTTGTTTGTATCCTAGACTGCTTTGATCTATGTGAACCTCTTCTTAGGATATTTTTTAAATGCATGAAATTAAATACATAGGATTCAAAAGGAAACTAATTATTGCTAAAATGGCTATCAAAATACTATTAAAACCTTAATTCATGGAGCCTCTGAAATCTGCTTACCTCCTAGAAGTCCTTGAACTCCAGATTAAGAGCCTATAGGCAAGTGATGGAGAATTTTTTGGAGACCAAGTGCTATGCCCCTCCCCCGAATTGAGTGTTGGCTCACCCTGCTCACCCCCTGCTCCACACAGGGAAGAAAAGAAAGGGCTTCCATTGGGCTGCTGGGCAGAGGGGCAGAGGATGCGAAAAAATGTCCTCAGGCCTGGTGGAGAGGGGGAGGGGAGCAGCCCTGCCTTTCTAGTGAGGATCTCTGGTGGAGGGGAGCAGAGGGAGGGAAGAGAGGGTGGCTAAGTGCCCACAGAGATCTCTGCATGCCCTCTTTGGCACTTGTGCCATAGGTTCACCATCACTGCTATAGGCTAAAGAATTATTATCACACAATTTGGTAGCAGCTGAATTTATTCACTTAAAAATTATTATGAAGTGAATATATGAATATATTCATATTAATTATTCAGAATATGATTTGAGCAAAAGATGTCAGTCTTCATAATATATATGCAAATCTGGCATTATTGACTACAGTTTAAATTGCTTACATAAAAAAGAGAAACATTTGGAGTTTGTTCATTCATCAAACTCTGGAAGAAAAGTGCAGACATTTCTTTCTTTCTTTCTTTCTTTCTTTCTTTCTTTCTTTCTTTCTTTNAGTGCAGACATTTCTTTCTTTCTTTCTTTCTTTCTTTCTTTCTTTCTTTCTTTCTTTCTTTCTTTCTTTGTTTATTTATTTATTTATTTTTAAACCCTTACCTTCCTATTGAGGGCACTATATGTTGAGTGCCAGGGTTCTGACACTGAAAAAGAGGAGAGAGAAAGAGATAGAGATAGAGAGAGATACAAAGCAAGGGCCAGATGGAGGATACATGATCTCCATGATCTCCATTTATAATGACAAAGAGACAAACATTTAAAATGAGAGAGTTCTGTTAGGCAATAGATCCATACATCAAGATATATACATACATTAGTGAGACACTTGCCTGCAAGATGACATAAAAGTTCTTTGGGGGGAAGGGAGTCTAAATCTTTGCCAGGAACAGAACACAAACATCTCTTAGAAGCTTACAAAACACTTCACAATGAGCCTTGCACATTTCCCCAGATAAGACACTTGTAACAGCTCCCCATGATAGCTCAGCTTGGTCAAGAGCCCTAGTGCCTCTATGCGAGAGATCTGGACCTTGCCAGAAATCTTAGCCAAATTTATAAGCATGACTACTTTCCTCAGTGGGCATAATTTATCCTAGGTACCTCCATGCCTTCTGTCTTAGGATCAATACTGTGTATTGGTTCTAAGGCAGAAGAACGGTAAGGGATAGGTAATGGGGGTTAAGTGACTTGCCCAGGGTCACACAGCTAGGAAGTGTCTGAGTCCAGATTTGAAAAAAGTGTAGATTTAAAAAGATAATTCCCAATTATTTTTGAAGAGGTGATTAAATAATTGTAATGCCCAACTTTTACATCGTACTTTACAAAGAGCTTTCATCACAGCCTCTCTGCAAATATTATTCCTGTTTCTACATTTAGCCACCAGATAGCACTGATGAACACTTAGAGGTGACTTCCTTACTCTGGAAGTTTGTATATTTCCTGCCAGGTGGAAGTGTTTATGTTTAGCAAACACTATGCTCTCTATGATTTTCAGAGAGCTAGAGAATTTCTATTCTTCTTCTCCAACTCCAGGTGGTGATGTCACATTTTATCAAGGGGAGGGTGGATTTGTGAATCTATCCATTAGAACTTTTAAAGCCCCTGTCTTCTTTTGGACATTCTGGTTTCAAATGATCTCTAGTTAGTGACTATATCATAATGGAGTTGGTTTCATTAATATATCCAATCACATGCTTAAATGCTATACATCCCATTGAATTGAAAATGAATTTGTGACATTATGAAATGGAGGCAGACATGTCCAGTTCTTTGAGTACTCACCCAGAAGGGCCACAACTAGCAATGGGAAACATTGGCAATCGTGTTTTAATTAAATACAGAGGGTATGAGGGCCAAAAGGCCATAGAGGCCAAGACAAGTGTTGAAAAGTGGGGAGGGATACTGAGATCGACAGTGGCATGGGAACAGGGGATGGGGTAATGAAGGCAGGCAGCTGAGGGAAGAGAATGGGAAGAAAGGCAGAGAATATCACTCATGTAACTATGGTTAATTAGGAGCACTAGGCAGTGTGGACCTGATGATGGAAGAGTTGTGGGGGGTGGGCTAGGAATTTTGAGGTCTCATTTTAATAGTTTTTTTGGGGAAACATCAGCTCCTATTTGTGCCACCTTGGAGTTAGTTCTTTAACATATTCAAACCATCTCAAAATTATTGGTAAAACTTCAAAGTTTGTCATACCAATGTTAGTTATCTTCTTTGATATTCTACTGATCTAGAGCTATGGAAGTCTGGAATTTCCATATCTTAGGACCAGAAACCTTGACAAGCAGCTCCTGGATGGCTTCTACTGACTGAACACATATTATCAGGATGGGAATGTTAGTGAATATATTATTCAATTGGTTAGTGATCTTCCTTTGATCTTTATACTTGTTTCTACATGACTTCCAGGTCCCCCTTTAAATTCTTATTTGTTGCTATTGCTGCTTTATACTGCTACTTATAAGTCTACTTACTATATTGACTAGAAGGGGGTACTAGAACAAGATACATTTTTAATATATGTTTTGCTCTTAATAAAAAATAATAAGCAGTATTGAATAGCCAAATAACACAACATATGACTTTATGTGTATGTGTGAATGTGTGTGAGTGTGTGTGTGTGTGTGTGTGTGTGTGTGTGTGTGTGTACACACATACCAAGTGGCTGAGAGCTCATCATTCTCTAAGTTTGGGAAGTCTCCTCTTGCCTCCCACTCAGTTCTAGTCAGTATATAGTTTTTCTCTCTTTTGTATTAAAAGGACAATAACACACACAGTAACAGAATTATAGAATTTGAAAGTTGGGAGATCAGTGGCTACCTAGTCCAACTCATAAATGAAAGGAATCTCCACTGTATTATACCCAACAATTGGTCCTTTAGCTTCTATTTGATAACCTGGAATCCATTCTATTTTTAGACAACTCATTATGAGGAAATTTTTCTTGACATTAAGCCTAAATTTACCTTTTTTGCAACTTCTATCTATTGCTCCTGATTTCATTCTCTGGAACAGAACAGAACAAGACTGATCCTTTCACTATGCTTCAAATACTTGAAGATAGCTAGAGTTCTATAAGTCCCCTATAAATCTCTTCTACAAGCTAAAAACCCCAATTTTCTCCTATAGATTTTCTTTTGAATTGGTCTCCAATCTCTTCACCATCCTCCTCTATCTTTTTTGGACGTAGTCCTGCTCATCAGTATCTTCCTGAAATGAGATCCTCAGAACTAAACACATACTTTTTTTCTCCAGATTTCATGTGGCTTCTCTTCTGCCCACCAACCTTTATAAGGGGTTATCTTGTCAATCAAAATCAGGCCCTCTCCCAGTCCCAAAGTCAGGGGGGAAAACTCTCTCAGAGACTGAATACAGGAACTCTGGGAAACCTCTGTCTGAAAATATCTGATCTTGGATCATATCTGATGGTTGGATTAGGTATGGCTGAGGCAGTGCTACCTGTGCCTCTATTTCTTCCACTTGAAAAAGTTCTGTAATTATGTGTACTCTGGTTTATAAACCTACCAATCAACTGAAACTGACTCTCCAAGGTTACCAATGTTCTCTCTCTCTTTTTTTTTTTTTTCCAATGTTCTCTTAACTATTAAGTACATTTACCTTAGTCCTAATTCCACTTGACCCAATGCAAGGTTTGACTCTGCTGACCAACCTCTCCCTCTGGATACTCTTTCCTCCCTTAGCTTTCTTGTTTCTTATTCTCTCTTGATTCTTCTCCTTCCTTCTGATATAATTGTTATTTTTTTAGTTTCCTTTGCTATATAATTACCCATATTCTATTCCCTCATTGTAGTTGTAACCTAAGACTATGTCCTCAGTCCTCCTAACAATTTGTCCACACAATGTCTCTCATTAACCAAACACATGAGTTCCAATATGTTTAAATATAATTTCTATAAGTACAACTGCCAGATTTATATAGCTAGTTCTCTTTTCTCTCCTGAGATCTAATCTTCACATCACTAATTGCCTATTGGATATTTTGACCAGTTGTTTTATAGTCGTCTCAAACTCATTATGTCTAAAACATTTCATTATCTTTTTCCTGAAAGTATACCTCTTCTGAACTTCTTTGTTTCTGTCAAGGTTATCACCATCTTTCTAGTCTCCCAGGTATAACCCAAGGTCTACAGGTATAGAACTCTTATGGTGGAGATCAATGTCTCCTGCTGGTGTGAGGGTGAGGCAGAATTCATAATAAGGGGAGAGAGGAGAGGTTCATCCTATTGTTTGTTTTTCAGTTCTCTAGTGGCTCTTCAAGCTGGGCAATTACTTTAGGCACTTCTAAATTCTAGCTTCCAGAGAGAAGATGGATAATGTTAACCCTACTTCAGGTTGTTAAAGGGAAAATAAGACTCTGGGAAGAAGCTAACATGAGAGAATCTAGTAGTCTCCAATATGTCCTTATCCTCAGCTTGCTACACTAGAGACTTTGGGGACTGGGTGAGATCTTGGACTTTTTCTTTTGGTTGAAATGAATTATCTCAGTCTCGGTGGGAGAGTTCCTTCACTGTTTTGTCTGATGTATGTTCTCCTTTGTATACTTTCTCTGATTTCTGTTTTATTATCAATTTGGATAAATGCTTTTTTTTTTTTTTTTTTTTTTTGCTGTTATATGTGTTTATTGTGGAATTGGTATTTAGTGAGAAGTTCAGGCTTGGATATAAACTTGGGGTCCTTCTTTCCTCATTAATGAAGAGTTGATTAGAAATTTAGTTCAAACATGAAAATCATATCACCTAGGGCTATGTTGGTGAACCTTCCCCCTTTCCACCAGACTGAGGATATTTCTCATATCATCTGCCCCTCTGCCCAGCGGCCCAAAGGGAGCACTTCCTCCCTCCCCTGTCTGGGGGAGGTGGGGCTCACATGCAGTGTGAGGGGTGCAGTTTGGACACTAGGTCACTAAAAGGTTCACCATCACTGACCTAGAGTCCAAGTCTTAGACTAATAAATATTTAAAGAAGCAAATTAGATATCATTCTAGACCAGTACCCCCTCTCCCTGAGGACAGCAAAGTAATCACTCCATCTGAGAAAGTGAAATTGCATTTTTTGCTTTTATATTATTAATCATAAACCAAGTGATCACATATAATCCTTAGGTAGTAAATGTAACTATACTTTTAAGAAAGTTAGTCTCAGTTAGTAAATTAACTGTGTGAGCTTAAGAGTTTCTTTTATCAGTCTAGATTATAGGTGTAGTGAGGACCTCTAGCTTTATTCACCTACAAATAAAGCTGGACTTTTTCAGCTCAGAAATCTGTCCAAGATATTTGTATTTCTAAGATACCTCTTGCTTCTCCTCCTGGAATCAAGTCATATTCAGAGAAGAGTGGGGGGGAGAAGAAGTTCGAGATGTCTCTTCTGCTTCCCTTGAAGCCACACAATGCCACTCGTGCTACCTGAGGAGGGAGGAAGAGAGCTTTAATACACAGGTTTTCAACTTCAGAGCCATCTTCCACTTGTGTGAAATTAACATAGAAATCTAACTCTCCCCACTTCCTCTTTGGAACTTCAGTGGAAGGCCCAAACATAGCTCTTCTCTCTTAGTTTTTCAACCGCTTTTTCCTTAACTTCTCAAACTTCTCTCTTCCAAGTTTTCAGTTTCTTTTTTTTTTAAACCCTTACCTTCTGTTTAAAACTGATAATGAGTATGGATTCTAGGGCAGAAGAGAGGCAAGGGCTAGGTAATTAATGTTAAATGATTTGTCCGGAGTTATAAAGCTAGGAAGTGTCTGAGGTCAAATTTGAACCCAGGACCTCCCATCTCCAGGCTTGACTTTCTTCCACTGAGCAACCTAGCTTCCCCTCAACAATCTGTTAGATTTTTTTATTCTCATTTTTTGCCCTTCTTGAACTATTTGTAGCATGGACACTGGTGACCACTTGTGAGCCACATCTAAATCATATGGACACCTGTAACTTCTATGGGCAACATACTACACATTGTACCCCTTACAAACTTTAAAGAACCCCAAAACTTTAATATTAAATGGTGTCCAGCTAGCATTGTAACCGAATCTTCTTTGTTCTTATTTGTTCCTCAACTCAGCCTTAACAAATGCTTGTTGATTGCTTGCTTTATAGCCTAGACATCAATATTATAAAGTATCTGTGATATAACAGAAAAAAATTGAGGACTATGTGGATTTGAACTTTGGCTTTGATGTTCACTAGCTATGTGACTGTGGGCAAGGCACAAAGTCATAGTTTTCAAGTTCAAAGGGACATAAAAAACCATTGTTTACCCATATCTATGCAAGAATCTCCTCTATATTTCAGTCCTATATTTAGAGACTTTAAGTAAGAGAGAACACACTATCTCTCAAGAAAACCTATATATTATTGTCCTATTTGGGGGTGACTTTAATTGCTAGGAGAACAATCTTCTATGTGCTTAGACCTCTCTCTCTCCCATGGAGATGGAGCAGACAAGCATCATCTGCTGGATGTGGAGCGAGAGAGGAAATATGCAAAGGTAAAGCTGGGATACAGTAGAGAGAGGAAAATGCTACTATCACAGGATGCTAGGAGGGATCAGGTCTCAAGTTTCTGAGGTTTGATTTAAAGACTGGTCCATCTGGCTATGTGAGTTTAACAACAGTTGTACTGTTTATCCTCTGTTGGAGCAGAGATTGTAGGGGCTAAGCAAATTGAACTGGGATCTTCCTCATACTTTTGAGTTTAGAACATTCTGTGTCCTTTCTGCAAATTGCTTACATACAGAGTGCAGATGAATAGAAGATGTTTTATTATATATAGTTAATTGCTTTTATTGATTCTGTGCCAAATAAAATGCTATGTATAGTATCTTAGCATGGTCATTTGGTTCCTGTTGGGAGGAGACTCCATGATATCAATCCCACAAAAATATATAAAGTTCACAGGAAAGAATAGGATTGGCCAGAAGGGACAGCCTGGAACCTGATTTCGAGAGGGTAAATCCATATTCTCTAGTTAGCCAGAGCCCACAAAGTGGTATGCGGAGACTTTTAAGGGCTAGTTTTCAAGGTTAACTGAAAAATTCAGTGCAGGATTAGCATTTTAGCCTGTGAGAAGGGAATAGTCTCATAAAGGCTTCCTATGTTTGTTTCTAATGCCCTTCATGTTAGTGCTTTCAAAATACTTTAAAAGTAGATTCAATTACAAGATAAAAATTATAGTTATCAAATCACAGAGAACAAATTAACCCAGTTTCTAGATTATAAATTCTCATTTGAGATCATAAATTGCTCATCTATTCTACTTTAAAGTACATCAACAAGGGCAGCTGGGTAGCTCAGTGGATTGAGAGCCAGGCCTAGAGAGGGGAGCTCCTAGGTTTGAATCTGACCTCAGGTACTTCCTAGCTGTGTGACCCTGGGCAAGTCATTTAACCCCCATTGCCTAGCCCTTACCACTCTTCTGCCTTGGAACCAATACACAGCATTGATTCCAAGACAGAAAGTAAGGGTTTAAAAAAAAGTGCATCAACACCAGTTGATCAGTTTCTAGTTTTTACTGTCTTTAGGAAGCAGCTTCGGGGAAAGATTTTATGGGAATGGGAAATCAACAAATGAATGACTATAAAATAATTTATTAAGCACTACAGGACAAGTACTCTACTAAATGAGAGGATATGAGTAGAAAAATGAGACAGTTCCTGTTCCTAAAAAGTTCACACTCTAAATGGGGGAAAGAGCATAAGAGAGAGTCAGATACAGGTTGAATAGAAAAGCCCAGAAATCATCAAGTTGCAGCTAGTATAGATGGCATTGAACCCTTAGGGTTTATAGGCAGGCCAGATAGCAATGATGGAAGGGCACAATAAAAGGGCCAATAATAAGGACCAGAGGTTCTTCTTGGACTATTCTTATTGGAATAAATGAAATTGGGGATTTGATTTCCTGCTCATTTGGATAGTATAAGCAGCTATGTCAGCTTCAAAGAGCAGGAAGTCCAGAAGGGCCTCACTGACCATCACTGGAAGAGGGCAGGGATAGACTTTATGTTCAGAGGAGAATGGAGTGGGGGGGGGGGGTCCTGAGTTCTCCTGAATAGGGGTGGAGATGTTGGGAAAAGAAGAGGAATTAGCCGGAAAGTTAGGAGAGAAAAGCAGCTTTACCATCTGATAACCTTATGGGTTATCATAAGGCCCTTCTATGGCTAAGGGTGGGAGATGGGGGTGGGGAGGAGGAATAGGGAGATCTTTGTCTTTTTTTTTTTTTTTTAGACTCTTAACTTCGGTGTATTGACTCATAGGTTGAAGAGTGGCAAGAGTGGGCAATGGGGGTCAAGTGACTTGCCCAGGGTCACACAGCTGGGAAGTGGCTGAGGCCGGGTTTGAACCCAGGACCTCCTGTCTCTAGGCCTGACTCTCACTCCACTGAGCTACCCAGCTGCCCCAATCTTTTTCTTTTAATGTCTCCATGTACTCCAAAAGATATTTCCTGATATAGCTTTCATCCCTGGGCATACTTCCTGCATCTATGTCCCAACTCTTTTAAAGAGAGAGACCATAGCATGACTAGAGTTATCCAGTCCAATTCCCTTACCTGTACCCTGAGATCCTAAATTCATATCATAAAAGTGATACAGTAGAGTCATGGAACTTGAATCTTGGCTTTGTTGTTATCTGTAAGATCTTGGGCAAGTTTCTTAACTTCTCTGTTTCTTTTTCCTTTTCTATAGAATGAGAGGGTTGGGTTTAATGACATCTGAGTCCCCTTCTAACTCTAAATCTATGAACCTATGAATTTGTCTCCCCAAATAGTAATTTTCTCTCTCTGAGCATCAATTTCCTCATGTGTAAAGTGAAAGAGAAAGCAAAATGCTGCTGCACTCAGGTGTGCAAGTAGCTCAGTATCCAAGCTAAAGAGATATTTTAGCAGTGCAGACTATGTTTGGGGGAAGCCTATATTTAGAATAGGGTTGTTGTTCATTGATTCACTTGGATTTAAAAAACTTGCTAGAATAAGAAAAAAAGACAGTTCTTAGACAATTTTTCATAGTTTAGATATTTATAGTAAGATGCTAAGTCTTTTCTTCTTTCTTCATTTTGGCCTATAATGGGAAGAATGAAATTGAATGGTGGTTTCTGTTTTCCTCTTGATCACTTTCATTGTTCATTTATTGATTTCTACTTTAATGGTCTACACTAACAGCCAAACAGAAAGGACCTAATTAGTATAAGAGATATAAAAAGTTGTCACAAACAAAATTATTAATTTTGAATAGAAAATATTAGTATTATATACAAAGGTACAAATCTATAAGACTTTCTCAATACCTTTGATGCTAAGTGCCTTCCTTCTATTTTTTCTAATTTATCCTAAATATACCTTGTTTGTAAATAGTCATTAGCGTGTTGTCTCTCCATTAGGTTGTAAATTCCTTGAGAGCAGAGATTTTATTTTGCCTTTCTCTGTGTTCCCAGTACTTAGCAGTGTGTGGCACATATGAGGTGCTTAATAAATTAACATTTATTAATGTTACATTAATGTAACATGACTACAGATCAGAGTCTTATGTGATTTCATTCAACAGATAAGGAACAGATAACTTCAACTAGTTCTTATGTATCCTTGCAATAAATTTCTTCTTTGTAGTCATTTTCTACAACCTGGTATTCAAACTGAACAAAGATCTGCCAACATGGCAGGTTATTATGCTCTCAAACCTAATATAGCACATGCTCTCCATTTTTCTATCCTCATTAAACACTCTTTCCCAAATTCACTTCAAACTTCTTAGTCCTTCATGTTCCTCAACCATCATCCCTCTGCTTCATATTATCTCTCATCTCATTCAGCTCCTCTGTTCTCATACTCTCCCTCCATCTTCTCATCCTCCTCAAAATCTTCATGCTTCCACCCCCTCTAACCCTCTGCCCACCATTCCTTTCAATCCCATACATTCATTTTAACTCCCATCTTTCTCTCAATTTCTCTATCTTCTATTCCTCCCTGTTGTTCTATATTTAACTCTTTAACCCTATATGCTCAATACCTACATCATCCTATGGAAGAACCTAGGACAATTTAGACCCCACTGAGGAAAAAGCAGCCATAAAGATATTCTTGTAAGTCTGTCTGGGATTTCATGGCAAAGCCAAATCTCAATTTCGCAGCCGTGAGCTGTTGTCTAGGCTGAAACTTAGATAAGGAGAACCCTTTAAGGATTCCTTCCCAAATGGTCTTAATAAAACCTTGAATTATTCCTTATTTTGAAGAGCAAAGAAGCCTTTGTAATGTCATGACCAAATGCCTGAGACTTTCCTTTCCCCAAGTTACTCAGAATAGATCAACTGTCATTCTTCCTCAATTTGCTTGGGTTTGTAAAAGAGCCCTAGATTTTGGGTAAAATCTTTTGATAAACAATATTCTTTGGGAAAGAAATACCTCCTGAACATGATATAATGCTTAGCACTCTATTTTCTATAAACATATTTCTATTTGTCATAATAAAAGGACATCATGCATCACTCCGTCTGGCCCTACTTTGTATGTCTCTTTCTCTCTCTCCTTCCCTCTCTCTCCTCTCACAGTGGCCAAACCTTGGAATTCAACATTATCCCTCTGAAATCCTCCATCTGTAGTGCTCTTCAGCACCACCTTGGGCTTTCCATCTTCTTCAAATTCCCTCATTCTTTCTTCTTCTTCAAACTTTCATGTCTCATTCCCCTTAAAATGACTCATCTTCCATCTTTGATCCTTCTATCTTCAAATTCCCAGTCATTTGCAAACTTCCTCATTCTCCTCCATTATCTCAACCCATTTTCCATCGTAAATGAAATCCCTACTCCTTTTTCAAACCTCTCATTCTCTAAAATGATTTAGTCCCTCCCTCCTTTTATCTTTTTTTTTTTTCCTTTTCCTTTATCCCTTTCTATATTCCCTCAGTAGTTATCTATAATCCTCAAACTTCTGGCATCCCATTTCTTGCAAGCTGTCCCATTTCCCATTAACACTGATATCTGAACCTCATTATTTAAATCTCTAATTCCTTCATACTCTTCAAATATCCATTCCTCAGCTACCTCAACAATATCTTTCTAACTATTTTCCTCCCATTCTAACAGCTACATTAACCCTTAAAATATCTTCTAAAACACTTTCGCTGGATACTCCAAGGTTACCACCAATCTCAACCACTAAATCTGACAGCTATTCCTAAAGTCCTCATTTTATTTAATTTCTCTATATCCTTTGACATCATCAGTTATTCCCTCTTCCTGGATATTTGCGCCTCCCTTTGCTTCCATGATACTGCTCTTTCATGATTATAATCCTATCTGTTTTAACTGTCTTCAAACCCTTTTGTTGGAGCATCATCCATTTCTGGATGGCCTTAAAATGAGGACTTTGGCATGGGTTCTCTTTCCTTCTGTCCCTACTGTCATCCTTGGTTATCTTATCAGTATCTATAGGTTCAATTATCACCTCTCAGGCAGATGACTCCCAAATCTATATATCCAGCTTTATTATCTCTCTTAAATTCCTAAGTCTTACATAGCCAACTGCCCATTAGACACTTCTATTTGAATGTTGTGTATCTAAAACTCAATATGTCTGCTGCAAATTTTCCTCTTTAAACCCATTCTTCTGCTATACTTTTCTTTCTCTTTTGAAAGAATCACCATCCTTCCAGGCAGCCAGGTTATGACCTTGGAATCATCCTTCTCTTTCTTTTCCTTTTTTCAACTCCAATCAGTTGTGAAGTTTTGTCAATTCTACCTCCACATTTTATTCCATTTGTCACTGATATAACCACTATAGTGCCCAGAATTTTAAACCAATAAATAAAATGAGGACATTTCCCTAGCTATATTATTAATAAGAATATGCAATCTATTAATAAAGAATAGGTCAATGATTTGCTTCCATTTATGCCAAAGACACAAAGCAAGGGCTGTCAGTGTCTTTTATACCTAATTATGCCTTTCATCTAATTGGCCTGACAGTACACCATTTGGATCTCCCTTGACAGGCTTAATGGATATATATTTTAATGGGCTGGTGGGCTTGGAGTTCTCAGTTCCTTCCACATTACTTCATCTTTGGGAGGGGAAGGACTATTCCTCAGGTAGGTGCTTCCCTAAAGCTAGGCAAATGTGGCTGACTTGCTACTTCTTTGCCTGACCTTCAGAGTTTGGAGTCTAAGAAAATAGATGGATTCACAATAGATATATTGGTAATAAAAACAATTTGACATTAATTTACCTCAAGGCTCTTATCACATCATGTATGAGTTTTTGCAGTAGCCTTCAAACCTGTCTCCCTGTTTCAAGTCTCTCCCATTTACAATCTATTCTCCATAAAGCAGTTACAATTATCTTTCTAATTCATAGTTCTATGTGCCTTCTCCTCAAAATTCTAGAAGCTCCCTATTGCCTCTAGGATAAAATAATAATAAAAATGGACATTTATATGTGAGCCTTTATGATATGTAAAATACTTTACATATATTAACCTAATACATGCTGTGAGGTAAATACTATGGATATAATTATTCTCATTTTATAAATGAGGAAACTGATGCTCAGAAAAATTTAAATTAGCTATGCACTGTTATATAGTTATTATGTGTCAGAGGCAAAATCTGAGTCTAGTCATCCCTGACTTCCATTATATTATCACTGCTCTGAATGGCTCAGTTTGGTATTTAAAACTTTTGGCAGCCTGGCTCCAACCTACCTTTCCAGATTCCCAATTTTCTTTAGTTCACAATACACTACTGATATTCCAGGAAAAATGCCCTATTTATTGTTTCTAGAAGCTAACAATGATTTTTTTGATTGCCAAATCTAATGTCCTTTCCTCAATCTTTATCTTTTTTGACACAGGTGCAAAATTTTACAATGTTGGTCATTGCCCCTTCTGAATGTACTCTCATTTTTGTGACTGCTCACTCTTGGTCCTCTTCCTACATCTGACTACTCCTTTTGAGTTTCCTTTGCTATATCTTTTTTTTAAATTCAATTTTCAGTCCCACATTTTCTCTTCCTCTCTTCCCTTTTCCCCACCTATTGAGAACGAAAGAAAACCAAAACTCATTACAAACATTGCCTCAATAGCTGGCATCTCTGGATTTATAAAACACTAGGTCACAGTGCTTATTTGCTTCTGCATATTGTGTACCTAATCTGTTTTACCTTTCCATTTCTGTTTTGATTGATTATTAAGGCTTGGAGTAAAGTTTGAGAACAGGTACTGCTAGACTCCACCCCCATCCCCCTTCTTTTGATATTCCTTATCTTTAATTCCTCCAGATGAATTTTTTTCCCCCTAGTTCTAGCAAGTAATTCTTTGGTGGGCTGATAAACATTGAATAAGTAAATTAATTTAGGTAGTATTGTTTTTATTTTATTGGTCCATTTAATTTAGATATCTTTGTTTGAAGAATGTTTTGTAATTGTGTTCATATAGTTTTTATATGTGTCTTGGCAAGAAAACTTCCAAGTATTTTATATTGTCTGCAGTTATTTTAAATGGAATTTCACTATCTCTTCCAGCTAGATTTTGTTGGTAACATAAATATTGATGAATGTTGTGGGTTAGTTTTATATCCTAAAAAATTACTGAAGTTGTTTCAGTTAGTTTTTTAGGTGACTTTTTATGATTCTCTAAGCAGACCATTATATTTTCAAAAAGTGATAGTTTCATTTTTTTGTCTATATCTATTCACAATCTCCTTTTGTTGTCTTAATGCTGTAGTACATTATTGAATAGAATAACAAAATGGACACCTTTTTATCTTATATCTTATATAAGATATTTTGCTTTATATCTTATGTTACTGGAAATGCTTACTTTTGGTTTTAGATACTACTTATCATTTTAATAATAGCTCCTTTATTCCTATGCTTTC
The DNA here is from genome assembly GCF_016433145.1 of Gracilinanus agilis. Classification (NCBI taxonomy): domain Eukaryota; kingdom Metazoa; phylum Chordata; class Mammalia; order Didelphimorphia; family Didelphidae; genus Gracilinanus; species Gracilinanus agilis. Next base: position 101,166,954 of record NC_058130.1, read on the forward strand.
TACTTTTAAAAATAGGAATGAATGCATTTAATAAAAAGCTTTTTCTGCATCTGTTGAAATTATTGTGATTTTTATTGTTTTTGTTTCTATTATGTTTATAGTTTTCCTAATATTTAAGTATCCCTGCATTCCTGGTATATAAATCCAGCCTTGTCTTAGTCTATGATTTTTACATTTTATTTAAATTTTTTTCATTAATATTCTTTAGAGAAATTTGCCTAGTTTTCTCAGTTATACTTTCTCTGGTTTAAGAAGCCAGACTCTGTAGGATCCCTTATGTATTTTTTCCCCAATTGATGTAGTACTAGAATTGTTCTTTAAAAATCTGACAAAGTTTGTAAATTTATCTGGTTCCGTTTGTTTTTTTCCTTGGGAAGCTTATTTATAGCTCATTCAACTTTTTTTCCCAAGATAGGGTTATTTAAGTATTTTGTTTCTGTTAATTGGGGCAATCTCTATTTTTGTAAAAGTTCACCCATTTAATTTTTCAGTTTTTAAGGGCATATGGTTGGACAAAACAGCTCCTAATAATTGCTTTTATTTCTTCTTTGTTGATTGTGAATTCATCTTTTTCATTTTAGATAATGGTAATTTGGCCTTCTTCCTTAAAAAAAAATCACATTAGCTAATGGTTCATTGATTTTATTATATTTTAAATCTAGATCCTAGTTTTATTAGTTTAAGGTTTTTCTTTTAATTTTGTGAATTTCTCCTTTGATTTTCAGTATTTCTATCGTTTCTGGTCTCTTTTAGCAAAATGTAGTTTTCCTGTCTATCTCTTTTAATTATGTCTATCTTTGCTTTTGGTTTGTCTGAGAGTATGATTGTTACCTGTGGCTTTTTACTTCAGGGGAAGCATAATAGCTTCTGGTCTAGCCTCTTATTAACTGTGTATCTTTCTGTTTCAAGCATATTTCTTGAAAATAATATATTGTTGTATTCTAGTTTCTAATCCATGCTACTATTCTTTTTCATTTTGGGGTTACGCTTACTCCATTCACATTCCCAGTTAATTATTGCTTTGTATTTCCTTTTTTCTTATTTTCTTAAACTTACCCTTCTCTTTTTTACTATTTCCTCTTTAACAGTCTGTCTTGTTTCTACCCACTGCCTCCCTTTTTTCCTCTTATCCCTACTCCTCCTTTCTCATTTCCTTTTCCTAAAATTAATTCCTGCACCCAGGTGTATGTGTGTGTACTTATTCTCTCTTCAAACCAGTTCAGTTTAAGATGAAATTCAAGTGTTGCCTACACTCCCTCATAACTCTCTCCATTTCATGAATTCTTCCTTGTGATCTATTTATGTGGGATAATTTCCCCCATTCCTCTTTTTTCTCTGATATCCCAGTGCATTCTCTTCTCCACTCTTCCATTCTTCTTTTGAGATCATCTCAATTCAATAGAATCATACCCTTTGGTTTAATTAAACTTCCTTTAAGACTCTCATTAATGATAAAGGTCTGAGGGGTTACATGTCATCTTCCCATGTACAGATGTAAATAGTTTAGCCTTTTTAAATCCCTTATGATTTCTCACATTTTACCTTTATTATTTCTTGAGACCTGTGTCTGAATGTAAAAAATTATCTTTTGCTTTTTTCTTCTAATTAGCAATGTTTGAAAGTCTCTATTTCTTTAAATATCCATTTTTTTTCCTCTTTAGGATTTTTTTAAAGTAATGTTTTATATCTCTTCTACTAAGCTGTTGATTTCCTCCAAGTCTAAAATGCTTTTTTTTTTTCCAACTTTACCTTTTAAAAGGACTTTCTTTACATTCTTGCAGGAGGCTCTTTTGGTTCTCCCAGCTTCTAGATAGCCTTTCCTTTAAGATCATGATTAGACCTACTGTGTAGTTATTTTTAGGTACTGATTTAGGTTTATATTATCTTTCCTGAAAGTAATTTCTTTGAGAGCAGAGACTACTTTTGTTTTTGTTTCTTTGTGTTTCTAATACCTAGTACAATATCTAGCATATAGTAAACACTTAACTACATGCTTTTTTGATGTGAGTCCATATTTTCATGGTTATACACAAGCTTCCTCTTCCCTCCAATTTAGTTTTCTTACTTGTTTCTTAGAAACTTTAACATCTTTTAGTCCTAGGTGCCAATTCCTACAAGGGGTTTTTCCCGATCACCTAGTTGGCTGTGTGACTCTAGGTAAGTCAATTCACATTTAAGTATACTTGGCAACTCTCCAAGTTGACAACTGGCTGAAAAGATGCAGATTTACACTAGTATCCTGACTTCTCATATCTGGGAGCTCCTTTATAGATAAAATCACCAGCATTTTCCTTATCCCAATCTTAGTATTAAACCTTTTTTACAGAGTTCATTGAACTGAATCCCTCTTAGTACCATAGCTTTAAAACTGGAAGGAGCCTTTGGAGGTCTTCAAATCCGATCATCTAATTTTACAGCTGAGAAACGTGAGGCCCAGAGAAGATGAGTGATTTGCCCAAGGTAACATAGCTTGCTAATGACTCCGTTTCCCAGTCACAAACCTGCTTCTCACTTCTTCAGACAACCATTCTCCTCAATTCTTTTCCCTATGCTGTTTTTACTTAAGGCTCAGTCCTTCCCCGAACAGACACCGCTGCAGCACCACATGCCATCCTCCCCTCAGCAATCCCTTCCCCATCCTGTGCCATAGGTCTGACAAACACATAAGCCAATAGGTAGCGAGCTTTTCCAGCGCGGGCTCGAATTCACCAATTAAAGGGGTGTGTCCCCCCCAGGGGAGGGAAGTCAACACTTTTCCCTAGGAACCCTGTCGTCCTAGTTCGTTTGCGACGGAAAAAGCCACTTCCGTCCGGTATAACTTGCCTTCTGGAAGGAAGGGGACGACTTGGTTCTTTCCCTTCTTCCGGGATCATGTCCCGCCTCCGGAAGTTTGGTACTGTCCCCGCCCCAGGTCAGGGGTGAGAGGCCATAGAGAGGCCCTTGCACGCTAGGTAAGTCAGTCCCTACCGGAGGTCTTATCCCGCATACTCTAGGGAGGAGAACACCCCCCCCCCTCCGCGTATTAGACTCCGCCGGAAGGAGCGCGGAACTTCCGGCTCTTGCTGTAATTCCCCCGCGCCACAGGGTTCCTCGGTGGGTGTCATCATGTAACCGGCTTCCACAGCTTAGGGCCAGGAGCTCTGAGATCATACGGGCTCAACTGTGCTAACTCCCGTCCTCTGCTTGGGGGGCGCAGTGTGTTCCCCATATTCGGGATCCTACGCGTATCCTCGCCGTGGGGAATTCCACGTCTCGCCTTTCCGCTGCATTCTCCCCACTAGAGTGTTACCTCCCCCTTTCCCATCGCATCCCTTTTTCTGCGTTGCCCGAGCCCTGTTCCCTTCCTTACCCCAGGCTCCTTGTCTAAACCAGGCATTCCTTGTGCCCATTCCAAACCTGAGGATGTTCCCTCTCTGTTTGCAAATCAAACCAGAACCACCTCAGGCTTTTGGAATTCCAGGATTGCTCTAGCACCAGCTTCTAAAGCATAACCTGACTTCTGAGCCCCTCAATTCTTCTCTTCCCTACGCCCTCCCCCTCTCCCCCCCATCCCACCTCCCTATCCGGACACAAGCCAGAGAAGTCAGTGGGAGGAATTGAAGGTTTCCACATTGTCTTTAGTGCTTGAGTCCTAAAACACATTTATTTATTCATTTTTAACATTGACACATGGCTGATCTCATATTAATTAATTCTTTTCAGGAGCAACCAGAAAAGTTGACAATCATCTGTTGGGTCAAAATGTCAGGAATCGGCAATAAGAGAGCAGCAGGAGAGCCTGGTACTTCAGTACCTCCAGAAAAGAAGGCTGCTGTTGAAGACTCAGGGACCACAGTAGAAACTATTAAACTAGGGGGTGTGTCTTCCACGGTATGTATGCCAGATACACACCTTTTTTACCAAGTAATTTCTATTTAGTAAATATTTTTTGAATAGTCCTCATATGCTAACCATTGTACTTCATACAGAAGTGAATACAACCTAGCCTTTGTTCATGATCTTGCAAGATAACTGCAATAACTTAACATTTAAAAGTCAGAATGGGATGAGCAGTACAGGACTAGAGAAGATGAAATTTTTTTGAGGTAATGATTGAGGGGGGTCCTTTATGTAATAAGAATTAAAATTTGATCTGATCCTTGGAGGAAGAGTAGTTTTTCCAATAAGTGTGTAGGAGCGAGGTAGCTAGGTAGCTTAGTGGACTGAGAGCTGCCTAGAGAGGGGAGGTTCTGGGTTCAAATGTGACCTCAGAAACTTCAGGGGGCAACTGGGTGGCTTGGTGGATTGAGGGCCAGGTCTAGAGACACTTTCAGCTTCAAATCCTAGGTTCAAATCTAGCCTTAAGACACTTCCTAGCTATGTGACCCTGGGCAAATCATTTAACCCCCATTGCCTGGCCCTTGCTTCTCTTGTGCCTTGGAACCAATACATGGTGCTGATTCTAAGATGTAAGGTAAGGATTTAAGAAAAAATAAATTTTAGAGCTGTGTGACCCAGGGCTAGTCACATAACCTCTATTGCTAACCCTTTAACTGCTCTGCCTTGGGACCAATATGTAATATTGATTCTAAGATGAAAGGTAAGGGTTTGATGGGGAAAAAAAGTGTGAGGAAGTCATTCCATATGAAGAAATTTCAAGAATAATGTTATAGACCAGAAAATAAAACAGCTAGGTGGCACAGTGAATAAAGAGCTGAGCCTTTAGCCAGGAACACCTGCATTCAAATATGACTTGAGATATTTACTGGCTGTGTGATCCTAGAACATCACTTAACCTCTGTTTGCCTCAGTTTCTCATCTATAAGGGTAATAGTAACACCTACTTCCCATGCTGGTTGTATCAAATGAGAAAGTGATTGTAAAATACTTAGGTGGGGCAGCTAAGTGGGTCAGTGGATTGAGAGTCAGGCCTAGAGACACTTTCAAATCTGGCCTCAGACACTTCCTAGCTGTGTGACCCTGGATAAGTCACTTAGCCTCCTCCCCCTTTGCCTAGCCCTTATTGCTCTTCTGCCTTAGAACTAATATACAGTATTGATTCTGAGTTGGAAGGTAAGGGTTTTAAAAGGTAAAAATAAAGTACTTAGCATGGTGCCTGGCACATAGTAAGAGCTATATATACTTTAGCTAATATTATTATTATTATTCTAGCTATTTTTAGCTAGGGAAGAGTGAGTGGTCTAGATTTTCTAGATATGTGAAGTGGGAAGCCTGGAGGACAAGTAGTATAAAGCCTCTGTTGTACTTATAAGTTTGGATCTTATTTTTGAAATGTTGGAAGTTTTTGAGTAGGGAGTGAAATAAATTATTTCAGGAAGATTTCATTGCCAGCAGTGTGCAGGATGGCTTAAGAGAGAGTGATTAGGGAAGCTATTCAAGTAGGAGGCTAACAAAGTCTCAAACTAACTTAGTGTCAGTGCAGATAAGAGGTCAAATTGACATTCTTTGTCAGCTTAGTGGATCTTTGCAGGATTAGTGGTTCGAAGGAGATGATTACAGTAACAAAAATAATTAAGAGAAGAGCAGGTTTGAAGAGGAAAGTCTGAATTTTTTTTTGTAATTTAGGGTTTCTATTCCTTTCTTATTCTGACCTGATTAAAAAGACCCCTTGTCTTTGTTAGCTTATTTTTAAAAAAACTCTTACCTTCTTAGAATTGATACTATGTATCAGTCTCAAGGCAGAAGATCATCAGTAAAGGCTGGGCAGTTGGGGTTAAATCCCTTGCCCAGGGTCACACAGTTAAGAAGGATCTTGAGTTCAGAAGCCCCATCTCGAGGCCTGGCTCTCAATTTAGTGAGCCATCTGGCTATCCCAGATCCTCTGTCTTTGGTAACACTAAGGCCACGAAATCTCAAAATGTAAAAGTCCAGGTTAATGGTAAGCATTTTCTCTTAATATGAATAAGATGTAATTGAATTGAGATCTTCACCAATCTGCTCCTTTGCACAGATGATAAAACATTCTTGTATAATTATAATTATTATTATGGTATTCCTCAAAGTCCTATTCTGATGCCTTGTCGTAGTGTTTCTTACTTATTTTTTTCTTGAAATCAGTACTACCAGAACACCATCTTTGGCAGGTCTTATCAGTCTAGAAAGGCTTCAAATATAGGTTTAGTGATAGGCTGTATTATATGTCATGAAGTAACCAGCCTGGTCAAGTCTGGAGAGACTTAATCACCAAATTATTCCAGGGCAATGGCATTTTTTCCATGGAAACTCTTGAATACTTCCCTCCCCCTAAAAAGAATCATGGATCTTTTAAATATTTAATAGCTAGCATTTTTATATATACTTTAAAGTTTGTAAAATGTTTTACAAATATCTCATTTTATCCTTAGAATAGTTCTGGGAGATAGGTGGTATTGTTATCCCCGTTTTAAAGATGAGGACAATTAGGCAGACAGAAATTAAGTGATGTTCCTAAGGACACACAGCTAATAAGTTTCTGAAGCCAGATTTCAAATCAGATCTTCCTGACTTAAAAGTATTTTTCCATATGTATCAATAGAAATATGTGTATATGTATACACATATACATAAACATATATATTAAAAACACATAACTTTGAAAGTTTATGATTTTCCCAGTGTCTTTCCTATGATGGCAAAATGTGGCACCTCCACATCTTGGGATCAACTTCCTGAGTTGTGGCCAGCAGTAATGATCTGGTAGGCAACTTTCTGGAGGTGAACATCTCTATGTTTAGTTTGTTTGATCCTTGGTTGATAGACATGTGGTTTTGTGATTGGATTATTGCTTGAAGGTTTTCCTACTTGCAGAGTTTATATTCCACCTGCATGGTCTTTAAAGAACTCAGTTTTAACTTCCACATTATGATGAGGCACTGGAACAGTTTTTTGGTGGAGTGTGTACATATAATCAAAACACACACTTATGGATCATTTATTATTCCTTATAACTTCTCTGTAGAGTAGGTAGTATTTTTCCTTAGAAACAAACAGGTTAAGATTTTAAGGGATTATCCTAAAATAATGTTGCAAGTGGTAAAACCTTTTCAAAAGGGAAATAGCGGGAAATGATTCTAAAATGAGATGATGTGGGCAATGGAATCAGCTCTAGTGAAGAGATGCACTGGCATTTGGCCATATACATGGTATACATATATATACTGAAACTTCTAATACTACTTGTTGAAAAGGAATACTTTGTATAAGACTGTTTTGGAACTCATTTAAGGAATTTGTTGTTTGGGATGTTTTTATTAGGTAGTTTCATCTAAAAGGTTATTATAGTAATTAGCTAGCAAGTTACATGAAATTTGCAAAGTGTTATGTATTCATACATGGCACACATGCATATACCCACATTATTTACTGTAAGAACAGTGTAATTTTGAAGCTTGAGTATATTTAATTTGATTATTTTTTAAATTATGCTACATTCCCTGTACTTTGTTAGCCCTTTCTTTTGTCCTTTTTTCTTCACCTTTTACTGCTTTCAGTGTTGGAAACTTTAAAGGGATTCAGTGCTTGAAGTTTTACGTATAGTTTTATTTCTTTCATAGTAGAAGTAATGTATTAGCACAATAAATAAATTGTTATAGTTGAACTTTCAAATAACTTATTTAATGATGTTTTAATGGCATTAACAAGATAGATATTCTGTGGCAGGAGGAGTTGGATATCCGTACGCTGCAGACCAAAAATCGTAAACTGGCTGAGATGCTGGATCAGAGACAGGCTATTGAAGACGAGCTACGTGAACATATTGAGAAATTGGAGCGCCGACAGGCCACTGATGATGCTTCTTTACTGATTGTTAACCGATATTGGAGCCAGGTAGGTGCTGTATTTGCTTATTTAGTCTTTATCTTTTGCTCCTAATTTGAGAATTGTAGCTTTCCTTAGAACTCGCTCTAACTCTAGAGTAAAGCTGTAATTTTCTATTGTGTGCCTTTTTTTTTTTTTTTTTTCAGTTTGATGAAAACATCCGCATTATCCTTAAACGCTATGATCTAGAACAGGGCTTGGGGGATCTTCTTACAGAAAGAAAAGCCCTTGTAGTTCCTGAACCAGAACCAGATTCAGATAGCAATCAGGAACGTAAAGATGACAGAGAAAGAGGTAAATATTTTTGTAATGAAATGTCATAATCATCGTATGTTTTCAGCAGTGTAATTTTGCTAGGAGGACATTTTGTCACTTCAGGAGGATAAGATTATTTTATGCTTTCTGGTTTTGTGGTTATTTTGCTTTTCTTTGACTTCTTATTCTCTGTCTTTAGGGGAGGGACTAGAGCCAGCTTTCTCCTTCCTTGCTACTTTGGCCAGTAGCACCAGTGAAGAGATGGAATCACAACTACAGGAGCGTGTGGAGTCCTCTCGTCGAGCTGTGTCTCAGATAGTGACAGTCTATGACAAATTGCAAGAAAAAGTGGATGTACTGTTTCGCAAACTAAACAGTGGAGGTGAGCTAAGTATTGAGAGATATAGGGGAAAATGGAAATTCTTCTTTATTCTTGTTTTTATCATGTCTCTACAGATACTAATATATTTTTATGCAAAGCCCATATATGTGTAAACTCATCCTTAGTTCCCTTTGGCCTAAATTTTCACTTTCACTTAAGAAAAAAGAATCTAGGAATTGGACTTATAAATTAAAAAGTGAAATAGTTCTATCCCTCAAGGAGTTTTTGTTCTACTGGACCCATACTACTTAGTTTATGACATGTTACTGAATTCAGCTCAGTGACATAATTATCTTAGAAAAGAATTGTAGATAAATAATGAGCTGGGCCCAGAATTAAACAGAGGCAGCTAGGTGGTGTAGTGGTTAGATTCCTAGATCTAGAGTCAAGAAAACTTAAGAGTAAATCTATCTTTAGACACTTACTGGCTGCAAGACCCTGGACAAGTCACTTAACCACTGTCTGCTTCAGTTTCCTTATCTGTAAAATGAGCGTGATAATAATAGCCCTTGACTCCAAAAATTGTTGTGAGGATAAACTGAGATAAAACTTATAAAAACACTTTGCAAATCTTAAAGTCCTATATATAAATGCCAACTACTGATGTTAGGATAAGAGTAAGAGACTAGGCTGGATTGTATTTGGGAAGCAGTGCAATAATTTCAGTATTCCATACTGTTTCCTAATGCAAAAAAAAAATAATCTTTTCACACATCATTATTTTCCTAGTGATGCTATATTGCTGTATGTTGTGGAATATCACAGTCTCCAAAGAATTAAAATTTCTTTTTTAAAGAAATGAGCCAAAGGGTAACACAGAAAGATAATAAAGTGAATATGAACAGATTCCCGCATGTTACCAATGATTGCTTAGAGACAAAAAGCATAAATGATTAAGAAATATATGGTCTGAATATATGTGGTGAAGGATAGCAGATGAACAATCATAGTGCTGCATCATTAACACCCAAGAAATGTTTAAAAGACCAAGAGAAAGACCTCCAGCTGGTTGTGTAGATCTATGAAAAATGAAATGTAGAACTAAAACAGAAATTGTACAGGGACAAGAAGACACTGATAACTTCTGATCTTATTGGCTAAGGGAGTAACTACATCAGTGGTTCTTCAAAGTCTTGAAAGTATAAGCCATAGATTTCTTAATAATCGTGATGAATGTGAATTAACAAGATGACATGATCATTCCATCACTTAAATAACTTAACTTATAAATGCTTCATCTGTTTTTGTTTCTCTAGATGCTTTGGTTGTAGAGGAAGCAGTCCAGGAGCTGAACTCCTTCTTGTCCCATGAGAATGGACGGCTTCAGGAATTGGCAGACCTTCTTCAAGAAAAGCACCGCACCATGTCTCAGGAGGTATTGACCAGAAAGTAGAGCTATGCTCTTGTCTGTGTTTTGGATATTTTCTGTCTATGGCACTTTTTTGGACTTTATCTGGAATACTAGGTACTATATTAATTACTGTGCCATCAGGAAAGCTTTTGTTAGAAGAGTGTGCAGCTTAGCCTAAGAACTAGATAACCAGATCTGAAGAATCAAAGCCATAAGGGAAGGGTAAGGGAATTCCTTTGGTGTAGGGAAAGCATTCTGAACTGTGTAAAATTTAAATTAATATCCAATAACTCTTAAGTATTATATTTTATAAGGTTTATTAATAATCACTTGAAGTAGAAAACAAAAGGACAAAAGTAAAAGCCTGAGTAAAGCCAGCTTTCCCAGCTGCGATCAGGGGAAAAGAGGCTGTGAAGGCAGAGCTACACAAAATGTTATATCTTTCCTATGTTAGTATGTAATATGAGAAGGAACATGGAATGCTGGGAGAGAGAGTCCTGAGGTGCAGATCCTAATTATACAACTGGGAGTCAGAAATCTTAGGTTCTAGTTCTTAATCTACCCTTGTTTGAGAGTAATAGCAAAAAAGTCTTCAGAAAAACAAAGAAACCTAACATTACCTAAAAGAAACCCCAAAACATTTGAGGAATATAAGGAGGAAGTGACAGAGAAATTCAGCATAGAGCATGAGGCAATGACCTGAACCAGTACATTTGTGGCAATTGTATTTCAGGTCTAATTTTACCACTAACTTCTCCTGTTGACCAAGTCAGTTAACTTTCTGACTTTGACTTCTTCATTTACAAAAGTAAAAGGATCAAATGTCCAAACCTAAGTTTTATGGTGATAGGTTTTTATTCTACTACAAAGAATACTGGGCTGGAATCAAAAAGCTCGTGGATTTATTTTCTAATTCTTGAAATGACTAAGCATGGTCCTTAGATAAGTTACTTAACTTTTCCACACTTTCCTTTAAGTATGGAATGATAAACATTACCCTCTTTTCCTCTTAGAGGTAGTCTAAAGTTACTAGCTGACACACAGCACTTTTAGATTTGTGTAATGCTTTACATATATTCTCTTATTTGATCCTCACAACAAGCCCTATCAGATAAATACTGTTATCCTGATTTGACATAGAAGAAAATTTAAGGCTGAGGAAGATTAAGTGATTTTTCCAGAATCACACAACTACTAAGTATCTGATACAGGAATTAAATTTGGGTCTTTCTGACTCCCATGTCAACTGCTCAGGCCACTACATGACCTAGTTACTTCTATTATGAGGTATATTTCTGTGAATTTTAAGCAAGAAATAATTAAGATAAAAAAAATAGATATTTAAACAGTTGGAATAGCCAGTTCTGGGCTGCCTACAAGAACTACTGCTCCCTTTCTAAACTTGTCATGTTTATTTTTATTCTCTGCTTTACTCTTTATTCTGACAGTGAATGACTTAATAACTTTGCTATTTTTTTTAATTAAAATTTTTTTTCTTTCCCAACTAAATGCAATAACAATTTTCAACATAATTTTTCTGAAACTTTGCTATCCAAATTGTCTCCCTCCTTCTCTTCTCCTCTCCCCAAGATGGCAAGAAACTTGATTTGGGCTACACATGTGTGATCATGAAAAACATATTTCCGCATTGATCATGTGCAAGAATACTCATATGAAACAAAATCCTCAAAGAGAAACAAAATAAAGTGAAAAATCATATGCTTTGATCTGCTTTCAGAATCCATCAGTTTTTTCTCTGGAGTTGGATAGTATTTTGTATCATAAGTCTTTCAGAATTGTCTTGGATCATCGTATTGCTTAGAATAGCTAAGCCTTTCATAACTGATCATTGTGCAGTTTTGCTGTTACTGTGTACAGTATTCTCCTAGTTCTGCTTACTTCACTCTGCACCGTTCTTTCCAGGTTTTTTTGAAGTCATCTTGCTCATCATTTCTTATTGTGCAATAGTATTCCATCACAGTCATATCACAGTTTGTTCAGCTATTATTCCCCAATTGATGGATATCCCTTCAATTTCCAATTCTTTTCCACCACAAAAAGCTACTTTAAATATTTTTGTGTACAGAGATCTTTTCCCTTTTTTTGGATTTCTTTCTTAGAAAACTAGTAGCAGTATTACAGAATCAAAGGGTATGCATACTTTTATACTCCTTTGGGCATAGTTCCAAATTGTCTTCCATATTGTTTGGATCAGTTCAGAGCTCCACTAATGGTGCATTGATGTCCTACTTTTGCCACATCTCTTCCGACATTTTATGATTTTCTTTTACTGTCATATTAGCCAGACTGATAGGTGTGAGGTAGCAATCGAAGACAATAATATTAGTACCATCGCTGCAATTATTCGAGAATACGGACTGAATCATTTTTCACTTTATCTTTTAGAATAAACTACTTCCTGAAACTACTGCATTTGATTTATTAACCTGTGCATTAATAAATAGCTGATTCTGAAAAGGACTTAAATACATTGATTATATTGTAATATTAAAATTGAGATTTTTTGAAAAAACAAGATGAAAGATGATTAGCCCAGTTGAGTTATTTTAAGATTTTAAAGTAATGTTAACTTAGAGTCTTGGACTTAGATTTAGGAAGACTTAACATCCTGTCTCTGAGACTTAATAACTCTTTGATTCTGGAAAAGCTCACAAACTTTTTTAGCCCTGATTTCTTTATTTATAAAATGGAGATAATAATAGTACTTATCTCAGGTTTGTTGTATAGATCCAGTGAGATAATATATGTGAAGTGTTTTGCAAGTAGTAAAGCTTTATGTAAATCAGTGATTCCCAAAGTGGGTGCTACCACCCCCTGGTGTTTGCTGCAGTGATCCAGGGGAAGCGTTGATGGCCACACTTTTTTTTGTATTACATTCTGTTCAATAAATAGTTTCATAATTTCCAGGTGCGCTAAGTAATATTTTTTCTGGAAAGGGGGCAGTAGACCAAAAAAGTTTAGGAACCACTGATGTAAATGATAGTTATTATTATTTTAAAAGGAAATAATTTTTTTTCCATGTTACTCTTTTCTGGAATTCTACATCATAGGGTATTAAGAGTACAGTGCTATATTTACCTGAATTGGAATATTATAAACAGAATATTACAAACAAAGTTCATTTGTTGTTAAAAAATAAGTTTATAAATAGGAAAATTTTTCAGTTCTACTTTAAATTGTAAACTAATTGTTATTGGAATGGAAAAGTACAATACTATAATTGAAAGACTGCTACACCTATAATCAGGATTCATACATAGTCTAGTATATAAATTCTTTCTTTACTTAAATGGACCATTAAACAGACCCCTACATAAAGTGATTTTTATGTAATTTGAATTTGCTTGCAAACCTGGGGAATGGAGGAGGGGGAAAGAAGCAAAAAGTTACTAAATATCAGTTCCAAGGCAGAAGATTGACAAGGATTATGCAATTGAAGTTAAGTGATTTTCCTAGGATCCCACAATTAGGAAATATCTGAGGCTAGATTTTGAACCTATGATCTTTCATTTCCAGGCCTGGCTCTCTATCTACTAAGCTACTTAGCTTTTCCAAGTCATTTAAATTTAATGAACCTTGAATGCCTACCCTGTGTCCCTGGTCTCTCCTAGACAGAGTTTAATTTTATGTCCTAGACCAAGTTATCCTGTTGGCCTGTGATACCAGATCTGCCCAGTTTCTCCCTTTACTTCTTCTATTGCTGTTGTTTTTCCCTTTTAGAATTTAAGCTGCTGGAATATGAGAGATATCTTTTTTTTTTTATTATTTTTTTTAAACCCTTAATTTCTGTGTATTGGCTCTTAGGTGGAAGAGTGGTAAGGGTGGGCAATGGGGGTCAAGTGACTTGCCCAGGGTCACACAGCTGGGAAGTGTCTGAGGCCAGATTTGAACCTAGGACTTCCTGTCTCTAGGCCTGACTCTCAATCCACTGAGCTACCCAGCTACCCCCTATGAGAGATATCTTGCTAGCTTGTATTTGTATTCTTTTTGTAAAAAACTGTTATCTTCCATTTCAGAATCAATATTGTGTATTTGTTCAAAGGCAGAAGACTGGTAAGGGTTAGGCAGTAGGGCTTGGGAATTTGAGTCACACAGCTAGGAAATATCTGAGGCTTTATTTGAACCCAAGACCTTGTGTCTCTAGGTCTGCCTCTCTATTCACTGAGCCACCTCACTGCCCTTTTGTATTTGTATTCTTGGCAATTAGCACAGTCCCTAGCACAGAGTAAGTGCTTAATAAATGCTTTTTCTTCATTTACGAACTGAATCTTTGGTTTCTTGTGTGTATGATAATGTCTCCTCTTTACCAGGAGACTTGTGAAGATCAAATGACCATGTCATATGTGAATGTGCTTCATCATAATAAATATAGCTAATTATTATTTTTATTATTCTTGTTAAGTCAGTATTACCAAATTGGAGAGGCACATTTTTTTAAAACAAAGAGACAAGTTCTAAGCTATAAATTCTTTTTATCCCACAAATCTCTATTTTGGTTTTTAGGTTGGAAAGGTTTATAAAAACTTAAAAGTTTTAGATGAGATGTGATAAGGCAAATTCTTGGGTATAATTTCTTCTCAAAATACTGGAATTGAAAAGTAAATTGCAAAATGATTAGGTGAATTTGAAAGAGAAAAGGCTTGAAGTGGAAAAGAATCAAAACCCTAAGATTTTGAAGTTTAACAACTGCACCCATATTACACCTATTATTCATTGCCCATTCTAAACATGGCAAACGTTTTTTGTTACTATAGGAACTACAAATGCATATTTGATACTTAAAAGAACAAGATGATGAGCTTATGATTCCATAGGAATGTTAAACTCAGTCTTTTCCTTCAAAATGAAACTGAACCATATGCCATTTTGATGAAATTTTTGGACTATTGGCACTTTTTCTTTTGTCAGCCAAAGCAGATTTAAAAAATAAAAAAATTAGGTTTTAAAGTGGTGAAACTACCATTTATGCACAAACCACCATTTGTTTTAAAATACTGGATTTCCAGGGGCATCTGGGTAGCTCAGTGGATTGAGAGTCAGGCCTAGAGATGGGAGGTCCTAGGTTCAAATCTGGCCTCAGACACTTCTCAGCTGTGTGACCCTGGGCAAGTCACTTGACCCCCATTGCCTACCCTTGCCACTCTTCTGCCTTGGAGCTAATACACAGTATTGACTCCAAGAGGGAAGGTAAGGGCCTTTAATAAATAAATAAATAAATAAATAAAATACTGGATTTTCATTAGGCAGACACATAGAACATTGAATAAATATTAGATGTTTTCTGTGTTCAGGGAACTTATATAAAAATCAGAAATTTTTTTTTAAAGACATGTTCCCTGACCCTAGGGAGCTTATTCTACTAGGGAAAGAAGAAACTTGGACAGATAATTTTAATACATACTGTTACAAGATAAATATGTTAGAGATAAATATAGTAATAGTGAAACTCTTATAATCTCTTGTTAGTTTCAAAACTAAAAAAAATTCTTGTTTAATAGTTAAAATTCTAGACCAGTGATGGGCAAACTTTTTAAAGAGGGGGCCAAAGGAAAGGAAATATTTATCTGTCAGTCTGATTCTAAGGAAACTCTTTTTCGAAGTTTCATTGTATTGTATCCTACTCACTGTATTCGTCAGATTAGGAATAATGTCACGTGGCTGGATAGAACATTTCAGGGGGCCTCATCTGGCCTGCGGGCTGTAGTTTGCCCATCACTGGTATAGATAGTTTTCACATATTTGTGTTGGTCTGTCTCTGAAAAGATGAAAGCTTTATAGCGAAAGTAAATTGAATGTTAAGTGAAAGTGAAGTTATCTCCAAGTGTGCTTTAATTTCAGTTCCTAGGAATATTTGTCTCAGACTTAAGGGAGTCTTTTTATGGTATAGCTCCACATAGGAGGATATATACTATAATTTCCTCTCCTGGCAAATGGTACTTATTGGGATAGGACAGTTAGAGAGTACTAGATGTTGCTTTCCTTGTGGTCCAGAGTCTTGTTAGTCTTGTGGACTTCATAAAGATGTAGCAGTCCAGAGTTCATTGACTAGAGTAAGGGAAATAGAATGTTAATAGTGCTATGCGAATCTGAAAGTGATATGAATGTCAGGAGTTGTTATTAAGAATATGAGTTTCTTTTTGTCCTCTGCTGAAACTTGCTTTCTTTCATAAACCATCTTTGCTGTGATATGTTTTAATGCTATGAGAGACTTGGGAACTAGGCCAGCTATACCAAATAATTTCTTTTTATTGTTTTCTCTCTCTTCTTCTGAACACTTGAACTTGGGTCAACAGTTTTCTAAGTTGCAGAGTAAAGTGGAAACTGCTGAGTCACGGGTATCCGTTTTAGAGACGATGATTGATGACTTGCAGTGGGATATTGACAAGATACGCAAGAGAGAGCAGCGCCTCAATCGGCACCTTGCTGAAGTGTTAGAGAGAGTGAGTACTTGTTTTTGGGAGGTTGGTAACAACCTGGGACTTGGATAAAAATCCCAGGAGATATGATTAAAGAATTTCTTCTTTCTTTGTAGGTGAATTCCAAAGGTTATAAGGTATATGGAGCTGGGAGCAGTCTCTATGGTGGCACGATCACTATTAATGCTCGAAAGGTAAAGAAAGTCTCAGTGGCTGTGTAAGGTTGCGTTTTTGAGGGACTGGACTAGAGTTTCACATGGGAAAGCTGAAAATACAGTGTATCCAGAAAACAAAGAAGGAAAGATACTTAAGGGGCAATTTTTTTCTTCTAATCTTGTTTGATCACATTCCTCTGCCTTCAAGTTTGAAGAGATGAATGCCGAACTTGAAGAAAACAAAGAATTGGCTCAGAATCGTCTCTGTGAGCTGGAGAAGCTTCGGCAAGATTTGGAAGAAGTGACTGCCCATAATGAGAAGCTCAAGGTATGACAGTAGTTCCCCAGAAAACTTCATAGGCCATTTTTGCTAACTCTTTGCTCAGGGTAAGCCTTAATGTTTTTCATCTGTAGGTAAATACACAATTCAGAAGGTTGGATAAAAATTTCTGTTGTTTTGATTAGGTTATGTGTAGTAGTACAGTCTAGGAATATGAAAATACTGGTTTTTCAGTATTCTAGTAAATAAAATGCTTCATTTATCATTGGTATGCATTTGATCCATTTCATTCTTAATGTTCAATAATTGTAAAATACCAAATAAAACATTTTGCTAAATGACTAGCATATTTCTACTTAGTACTTATTTTTTTTTAAAACTTATGAAAGTGTATTCTTGAGCTTTGCTAAGTCTGTAATAGAAATGAGATGCTGCTCTCAGTCAAGTCAGCCATCTTGTGGTACATGATGGGAATTGTAGGTAACCATATTGTTTTTTCTTACTCTGGAAATTGTTAACTAAATTGATTGATCAGTTTATTTCTTTCAGTGATGGCCTTAGGGCTGTTTTTATTTTGTTTCTATATGGTTACCTATATTTAGTTTATAGAAGAAAATGAAAGGAATATCTTTTGGATGAAAATGGATTATACATTTATAAGTGAAAGATGACTTTTTCCTGCCTACTTGTATTTTGCTTAGCCTGAGATTTCATTCCCAGCTTTTTAAGGATTCTGCAGATGTTGTCTGCTTTAGTGATGAAATCAATCAAATTGCTTTTGCTATACCCCTAATAGTAATGGAGGCTTTTAATGGCTATAGACTTGTGCAGAAAATAGATCTGTTTAGTTAAGAGATAGCATTTCTACTTCATTTTAGACTGAGAAAAATATTACTTCAAAATAGTTACAGAGATATTTTGAGAAGGCCAGTCCCTTTACCTATTAAGAATCGAGTTGTTAGAGAAATAAGGGCAAATGAATCTTTTCAAACAGAACCATCAGAATAGGAAGAATCTAGTCTAGTGATGGTGAACCTATGGCATGGATGCCAAAGATGACATGCAGAATGCTCTCTGGGCACTCGACCACCCCCATCCCTAGCCCCCAAGTTCATAACTAGAAAGGCAGAGGGACTTGAATAGAGTTGCTCCCCTCCCCCTCTCCACTGTGCCTGAGGACATTTTTTCGCATCCCCTGCCCCTTTGCCCAGCAACCTAATGGTAGAGCTTCTTCCGTCCCCTGTGTGGGGTAAGGTGAGAGTAGGGCATACCCAGCTTGTGGTGATGGGGAGGGGAATGGCACATGGTCTCTGGTGGGGGGCAGGCACAGCACTCAGTCTGGGGGGTGGGGCCCAGCACTCCATCTCTAAAAGGTTCACCATCACTGATCTAGTCTAATAAACTTCTGATGCTTACATTCATTAGAATTGGTAAATTTTTTTCTTGATACTTGTAGGATGCTTTATAAACTAACTGTCTTTAGGCATGTATTGTATTCATGCAGTAAATGTTTATAGAACAACTACTATATATAAAACACTAAGCTGAGTATGTTTTGGGAAATATTATCTTCATTTTAGATATTAATCAATTAACAAGCATATTAAACACCTTCTATGTGCTAGGTATTGAGGATACACAGATAAAACCAGAATAGTCTGCCCTCAACGAACTTACATTCTAATAGGGGGAAAATGTGCATATATGTAGGTATATACAAACAGACACAAATTTAATTTGGAAAGTGCTAACTTAGGAGGGACAAAGAAAGGTATAGTAAAGATGGTGGAGCTTGAGCTGAATCTTGAAGGAAACCATCAACAGGAGAAGGAATGTTGTGTGTAAAGAACAGCAAAAAGACCAGTGTGAGTGCGTTTTTTGTTTTGTTTTGTTTTGTTTCTGGAGGAGAGAATGCAATAAGGCTAGAAAGGAAAGATGGAGTTATATTGTTAAGAGGGTTATATGTCAAGCAGAAGATTTTTATTTGGTCCTAGAAGTAAGAAGGGAGCATTGGAGTTTGAGGGACAGGTTCAGACTGAAAATCACTTAAGACAATCACTTTGACATCTAGGTTGAGGAGAGATTTGAGGTAGGGAGCTCAATTAGGAGGAGGCTATTGCCTGTTAAAGATGGGAGGTGGCAAAGGCCTAGATGAGGATAACTATGTGAATGGAGAGAAGAAGTTCAGGAGATAATGTGGAAGTAGCAGTGATGAGATTTGATTTGTGGGTTAAGATTGAGGAGTCAAGGATTATATGAAGTTAGAGCTAGGCTGACTGGAGAGATGATGACACTTAACCCAAAGAGCGAAATTTAGAAGAGAGGTGGGTTTGGGGAAAAATAGAATGAGTTCTATTTGGGACATATTGTACTCAAGATAACTATGGGACTGTAGCATATTAACAGGGCTTGATAAAGATCTAGGAGTGATCTGCATAAAGATGATAACATAGCTTTTTATGGCAGTTATATTTCTCATCTTCCCTCTCTTTTGGGGCGATGCACCTTTATAGGTGGAGTTGAGGAGTGCTGTGGAAGAAGTGGTAAAGGAAACCCCAGAATACCGCTGTATGCAATCACAGTTTTCTGTCCTCTATAATGAGAGCCTACAGTTGAAAGCACATTTGGATGAAGCTCGTACCCTGCTTCATGGCACTAGGGGGACTCACCAACGGCAGGTGGAACTTATTGAGGTAATAATACGGTCTGTCTTAACCCCATAAAAGCCTTTTTCCTTTAAAAACTCTTCCAACTCTGAACATTTTCCTCTCTTCATACTCTTAGCACTTATATAGAGTTTGGTCAGTAATGATTTGTTCATACTTGTTACATTTTACTTTGGGAGTGTTTTTTAAATCATCATATGTTTACTTTCTGTAACTAGATTTTAAGATCCTCAATGACAGGATCATCTTTTAATTTCTTTTGTGTTCCTTATCCAGTGCTAGTGTTTTACCCAGAGATGTTCAATAAATGTTTACCATCTCTGGAACTTTTCAGAGTAATAATTCCTTCCTTTCCTAACATTTCCAACTTTCTGTCTTGGGCCATTATGGATCAAGTTTCGGAGATAGAATAGAAATTGATTTATTTTGATTGGTTTGTTAGGAGAATGACATGAACCTGTTTCCTGTTTGTAATGTTTTCTCCTTTCCCTCTGTTTAGCGGGATGAAGTCAGCCTCCATAAGAAGCTGAGGACAGAAGTGATACAGTTAGAAGATACACTGGCACAGGTCCGCAAGGAGTATGAAATGTTGAGGATAGAATTTGAGCAGACTTTGGCTGCCAATGAGCAAGCAGGTAGGATCTTTCTTTCCTTCCCTCAAGAAATGGATTCGCATTTAATAACTCCTTGAAAAACTCAGGTTTTGTTGGAATAGAAATTAAACCCATATTTCCCTTAGTATCAAATCTTATAATTCAGTATAGTTTGTAGCCTGCTTTGAGATTAACTCAAGAGAATCAGTTTTTTCAACCTCAGAGAAGTGGTCATATTGGGTAATACTTTTTCAGTTGTAGAACCATTCATTAAAAAGAATTCATTAAATTAAATTTTAAAAATTCATTAAAAATAACTTTTAGAGGTCCATGGGATGTTATTTGGTTTCCTTTAGAACACATAAGTTGCAGAGCCAGGGTTCCAAACCCAAGTCTATTGTTTCCAAATCCAGGGATTTTTCCACCTTATTGTGCTTCCTACAGGTATTTGATGCATTCTGTTCTTCTTGTCCTTATAATTTTGCAAATATCACAATTTTTTTAATACCTTCCTGTGTTTTCAGGCCCCATAAACCGGGAGATGCGGCACCTTATCAGCAGCCTTCAGAACCACAATCATCAGCTAAAGGGGGAGGTCTTAAGGTATAAGCGCAAACTAAGAGAGGCCCAGTCTGATTTGAGCAAGGTAACTGGCAGGGGTGAGTGGGAAAACCTGCTCTCTGAGCAGAGAGCATCATAAAGCTTGCCTTTAGATTCAGGCTTCAGGCATCATACTCCTTTTAGAAGGAAGAGGGATTCAGTGTGAGTGGTCCAGTAGGATATTTCAACTGCCTTCTGCTTTTTCTCCATTTTTGGCCTCCCAGACCCGCCTTCGCAGTGGCAGTGGCCTTCTGCAATCTCAATCTAGTACTGAAGACACCAAAGAAGAACCTGTGGAGATCAAGCAGGAACCTGAGGATTCTTCCACCCAGACCTTAGCACCCAAGGCTGCTCAAGAAGAGGCAAATGAGACCAAGGCCAAAAGAGATGAAGAAGAGCGAGAACGGGAAAGGCGTGAAAAGGAGAGGGAACGAGAGAAAGAGAAAGAAAAAGAAAGAGAGCGAGAGAAGGAAAAGGAGAGAGAGCGGGAAAAGCAGAAGCAAAAAGATTCAGAAAAGGATAGAGAATCCGGCAAAGAGAAAGAGAAAGGCAAGCATGAAGATGGAAGGAAGAAGGAAGCTGAGCTGATTAAGCAGCTAAAGGCTGAACTCAAGTGAGAGCAACTCACCTGCCTCTTGGCATTTCTGTTCTGAAATATCACTGACTAGCATCCCAGATATCACTAGCTCTTCTGCTTCTAAAGACTGATGTGACTATAGCTACTGTCACAAGGACAACTTAGATGTCCACATTGCTTACTTTGTGGTCTGGCTTAGAAGCCAAGCTTAGGGAAGAGCCATGTCCCTTGCCTTAATCATCAGGGATCTTCATTCGCAGAATAGTGTTAGCGTCATGGGAATGATTAGAAGTTATTGCTCCTTGGTAGATCTCAGCAAGTATAAATGGCTTTACTAGTTGAACTTTCTTTAATCTTGTGATTGAACAGATTGAACAAACTTTGGGGCCCCAGAAGATTCATTTTAATAGTTTGTGAATTTATTAAGTGCTGCAACACCAGCTAACAGTTAATTTCTTATTCTTTTGTTTCCTCTTGCCCCATTTTTCCCTTGAGGGAGAAATACATGGTTTAATGACACAATTCTTCTTTATCTCCCATGATTCTAGACTATATCTCAGTGGCCAGAAGTGGTCTATGTAAAAGTTTTACATTGTAGAGAAGCCAAATATAGAATGAAATTTTGCTTTCATTTGTAATTACTTTGTACAACATGACTACTCTTCCAGGAGCCACTTTTGCCAGTTTCATGTATTCCTTTTACCAACAGGAAAGCCCAAGAGAGCCAGAAGGAGATGAAGCTCTTGCTAGATATGTATCGCTCTGCTCCTAAGGAACAGAGAGACAAGGTTCAACTAATGGCAGCTGAGAAAAAGGCTAAAGCGGAGGTAATTATCTCTCTGTTCATTTGCCTACCATTTTTGTCAGTCAGTTGTGTGTTATGGTGGGAGATCCTAGACCAGAGATGGCAAACCATTTAGAGACCTTTTGCTGTGCCCTGCCCCCTCCAGAGACCCGAGTGCTGTGCCCCACCACATCCCCTCTTTACCCCAGACAGGGAAAGGGAAAAGGCAGGGGAGGGGCCCAGGTGCTTTACTGAGGGGAGGAAGGAAGTGCTTCCATTGGGCTTCTGGGTAGAGGGGCAGGGAGGTATTGGGGAGAGGGGTAAGGGAGCAGCTCTGCCCGAGGCCCTCTGCCTTTCTATTGACTAACTCTGCTGGGAATGTTGTACATTCCCACAGCAAGGTCTCTGTGTGCCATCTTTGGCATGTGAGCCATAGGTTTGCTATGATGGACCTAGACCAATTAAGGAGGGCATCATATACACCTAATCCTTCTAAAAATGCTTCACTAGCATGGTGTCTTCTTTTGTAACATGAGAATAGAGCTGGATGACTTAATGCTTAGCTCCAGAATCTACAGATTTTTAAACAGCCATATATCTATGCCTGTTTGTTTCTGGAGGCCTATTGGCTTGTGCCATCTGACTGTTTTTATTTTTTCAGTTGGAAGATCTGAGACAGAGACTCAAAGACTTAGAGGATAAGGAGAAAAAGGAAAGCAAGAAAATGGCTGATGAGGATGCTCTTCGGAAGATCAAGGCAGTGGAGGAGCAGATAGAATACTTGCAGAAGAAGCTAGCCGTGGCTAAGCAGGTGAGAGAAGACTTTTCTGATGACCTTTTAAGCAAGGAAAGGGGCCTATGACTGAGATAAAGAAAGGGAGAATTTGTCACTCTAATAACTATAGTTTCTGTGCTTTATAAACTAGTTCCATTCTAATGAAATGAACTTGGTGATGGAGATGCCACGTAGCTGTTGGGGAAGCTTTTATGTACATACTTATTCCACACACGTATGACACATATGCCCATGCACTTATTTTATGCAAGTGTGATGTGTACACACATGCTTTTAATATCCGCACTTAATACATGTTTGTATGATACATATGCATCTTTATATGCACTTCATGCAAGTAGAAGCTAGCTATTTTTATAACAACTGTGCAGTTTTATAAATGCATGCACAGTTATATAATTATAGTTAGCAAGGTATATAATTGTTTATAATTGTTATAATAATTAGCCAGTATTTATTGAATATAGATGGCAAATTAGGTATTGTGTATACACTAGGTTAAAAGTGTCATCATTTCAATTTTTATTAAATTTGTTTTAGTGTTTTTCCTTTTTTTTCCCCAAAAAGTTTATTATCATATTAACTTACATGTTAACTATATTCTTGCTTTTTCCTCTAAGCCTGCATTTCCAGCCTTCTGCTGGACATCCCAACCAGTATCACTTGTTCCCGCATCAAATGCCACATATCTAAACTAATAAATTCATGCTCTTTCCTTAAAGTCTATTTCCCCACCTGACATACCTATTTCTATTAATGGCGTCATCATTGTTCCAGTCACTCAAGCTGAAAAGTTCTCCCTTAGTCACCTTTGATCTACCTTTCGTTTTTTAACAGCATCCAATCAATTAGGCCCTTTTGATTTAATATCTCTGAGGACTTTTCCTTTTCAATCCCATTACTAGCATCATAATCATAGTTAGACCCCAGTTACCTTTAGCTTGGACTATTGCAATTATCTCTTGATTAGTCTCATTTTTAGTAAGATTTATTCCATACACTGCTGTCAAGTCAATTTCATGTCACCTTCTCTTTCCAAATATACTCATGCATGCCATTATTTGCCAAGTATATGCCATACTCTAGCCAGATACTCAAGGCCCTCCAGAAACTGGTCCCAACTTATCTTTCTAGCTTTCTACATTATTTAGACCCTTCATTCTCCCAGAGTCCTTTGTTTTTCTTTTTTTCTTTCTTTTTTTTAAAACCCGTGATGGACAAACTAGGCCCTTGGGCCAGATGCGCCCCCCTGAAATGTTTTATCCAGCCACCAGACATTATTCCTAATTTGATGAATACAATGAGTAGGATACAATACAATGAAACTTCGACAGATGGGCACTTCCTTTCCTTTGGCCCCCTCTTTAAAAAGTTTACCTATCACTGTTTTAAACCCTTACCTTCCATCTTGGAGTCAATATTGTGTATTGGTTCCAAGGCAGAAGAGAGGTAAGGGTAGGCAATGGAGGTCAAGTGACTTGTCTAGGGTCGCACAGTTAGGAGCCCTTTGTTTTTCTGCCTTTCATTCTTTGCTTATGCTTTTTCATTCCACCTAAAATGTTCTCCCTTCAGTCTCACCTCTCCAGTGCCATCTTTTAAGAACTAGCCCACGGGTTCTTTTTTTCCATGAATATTTCCCTCTTTCTTCTATAAGACAATTTTCATATTCCTGAAGTTGCATTTACATTCTGCTTTGATTTCTAGTTCTTCGTGTTTGTCTTATCCCTTCTTTAAGGGCATGCCTAAACTCTTTGGGGACAGAGTTACATTTAATATTTTTTCATATCCTTTATTGTGTACTCTACAGTGCTTTGTACAAAGTAAATGTTAAATAAATCTGCATGGAATGAGTAACACAGAGGATAAAGGCAATAGGAAAGTCCTAAGGGGGGGGGGACAAAGAAAATTTGGGAAAATACCAGAGGATATACCCAGTATGAGGCTGTTTTTGTCTTAGGGTAATGTGAACTACTATTACTACTGCTACTGCTACTGCTACTAATTCAGACTTGTAAACCATTGTTGTTTTTTTTTCTGAGACCTTGGTTATTAAATGGAAATTTCCTGCCATTAGTTCTCTTATCTTTTTAATTAAACAATGGGCAGTGTGTAGTTGGTTTGTACCAAGTTTTTGGGAGTCAGAAAGTGTGATTCAGAAAGCAAACCCCTTCTTGCATCAGGAAGAAGATGCTCTACTCTCAGAGATGGATGTCACAGGGCAGGCCTTTGAAGACATGCAGGAACAGAATATTCGCTTAATGCAGCAGTTGAGAGAAAAAGATGATGCCAATTTCAAGTTGATGTCAGAGCGCATCAAGTCCAATCAGATCCATAAATTACTCAAAGAGGAAAAAGAAGAGCTTGCAGACCAGGTTCTGACCCTGAAGACTCAGGTAAGCAGGAAAGACAGGGTTCTCTTCTTGTGTGCTTTAGTGTCCTTTCCAGGAGTAAGAGCTGTCTTTATTTGGTGTTCCTCAGATACAGGACAGAGGGCTAGGCTATTACTTTAGTGTGAGGAGATGAGATAAAAATCACTAGACGATTTCACTTGCTTTTGTGCTTGGGAGACTTGGGAAGGAATGATCAAGTACTTTGTAGGATCCTCAGGAGCCTTTGCTCTTCTAATTAAAGCCACAAGCTAGGAGATTGGAGATATGGAACACTGCACATACCATCAGATTTGGTAGATGTGTTCATTAGTTTTGCTGAATTGCCTTTTCCATTTTTTCTCTTATTCTTTGTTACAAAGGATAGCTCCCAATGTAAGGAAATAGAGAGATATATATTTGGATTTGAAGGTGACTTAAAGCAAATGATACCAGCAAAATTTTTTAAAAATAGACATTCATGCAAATATCTTTTCTGGTTGAATTTCTGACTTGGAAATTAGGATAGTATAGGGAAGAGAAAGTTACAATACTGGCAATAGTTAGAATTGCCTTACTTTTAAAATTTTCCTTACTTTTTTAAAATGAGGAATTCAAAGCATTAAAAAATAATGTATGACATGTCCTCATTTTGTGATTTATAAGTGGCAAATACAGATTCTCTGTAGAGGAAAAGAGGAAATAAAAATTGGCTTTTGAACACTCAAGTGAATATTTTAATAGTTGGTAAAGCCAGTAAAAAAAAGAAAAACAACTTGAGATTCCTAATAAATGCTTCTTTTGTGTTTTAAGTTTAAAAACATAGTATGGTCAAATTTTAGGTTTTAAAATTTGTTCTTGTTTGTGTGGAAATGCCATTTTCTTCTTTGAAGGTGGATGCTCAGCTACAGGTAGTTAGGAAACTAGAAGAGAAGGAACATCTCTTACAAAGCAACATTGGCACAGGAGAGAAGGAGCTGGGTCTTCGGACACAGGCGTTAGAGATGAATAAGCGCAAGGTGAGTATTTTTCTAGATGTTACTTTAATATGTATCTAAGTTTATCTGACAGCGATTATTACATATTATATTGATGAAAATATAAGCTCTTTATTTCCTTTATTGAATTAAGGTTTTTAATATTGGAAACAATGTAGTGCTAGAATGATTTTTTAAAAAATTATTAAATTCTTTATAGGCAATGGAAGCAGCCCAGCTTGCAGATGACCTCAAAGCACAACTAGAGTTGGCACAGAAGAAACTACATGATTTTCAAGATGAAATAGTGGAGAACAGTGTGACCAAGGAAAAGGATATGTTTAATTTTAAACGGGCACAGGTATAGCAGGCTTATTCTTTCTTTTTTTAAACCCTTACCTTCTGTGTTAGAATTGATACTAAGTGTTGGTTCCCAGGCAAAAAGAGTGGTAAGGGCTAGACAGTGGGGGTTGACTTGCCTAGGGTCACATAGCTAGGATGTGTATGAGAGCAGATTCAAACCCAAGACCTCCTGCCTCCAGGCCTGGCTCTCTATCCATCAAGTCACTTAGCTACTCCTTATGTTTCTTTCATTTGCTTTTAGATCATTACTAAAGAATCATACTGTGATAAAGATAGAGTTTAGAAAAAGGTGATGGTTATCTAAAAGTTCTAGTTATTGCCTCCAATTCTCCCCTCCCCCTCTTTTTTAAAAAACATTTTTTCATTCTTAATTGTGTTAGGTCGAATTTAATAGGCTCTCAAACTGGCTAGTTGTGAAATAATGGGGACTGTTATCTTGCCTTCTGCAGTCACATTTCTCCTCAGAAAGAAAAGTGCTTATGAGAGAAGATATGAGAGGTTGATAGATTTTGTTGAGTTGATTTTCTCTCAGGGAGGTATGACTAATTGATGTTTTTCTGCCACAGGAAGATATTTCCAGACTCCGAAGAAAACTAGAGACTACAAAGAAGCCAGACAATGTACCTAAATGTGATGAAATCCTAATGGAGGAGATCAAGGATTATAAGGTGAGATACAACTTCAGTTGCGTTCCTGAATTATTTAAGTCAAATCAAGTCAAGGCTTGAAGTGACATCCCCAGGAGAATTAAGCCTAGGCTCTATCCTATAACTAGAACAATTCCCTTTTGAGGTATCAGTAGAACTTAACATGCTCTTGTGGTGTGTGGCTTTTCTTTTGAAGACTGTCAATTCCTTAGTTCACAGAATGGTGGTGTTGGTAGTGGCTCAGTGTCTCATCCAGTGCACTTCTTTCCTTTTCAGGCTCGCCTAACTTGTCCATGTTGCAACATGCGTAAGAAGGATGCTGTCCTTACCAAGTGCTTTCACGTCTTCTGCTTTGAGTGTGTGAAGACGCGTTATGACACCCGCCAGCGCAAATGTCCGAAGTGTAATGCTGCCTTTGGTGCCAATGACTTCCATCGCATCTATATTGGTTGAAACTGGTTATGAGCAGAGGAACAGAAAGTCAGGATATAGGCGCTTTTTCATGAACCATCAAACTGATACCTCTTCTTTCCTTACTGCTACTGGAAGGGCCATGTGTTGCATACCCAGACTCCCACCCGTGTTTTTCTCTGAAATAACTGGGTGACTCCAGTGAGAGAATTGGGTAAATTAAAGGGTTAGGTTTGTGGAAAGCAGTTAAAATAAGCAAACAGTTACTACCTTCCCTTCCAGTTTAAATTTCTTTAGGATCCCACTATATCATCATGGTTTATCGGCCTATCCCCTTCTCCCAAACGTACCGAGTTGGTATTTTTGCTCTGAAATAGTATTGTGTACTGATTGGAGAGCAGAGGGGAAGAAAGATTGGAGAGAAGAGGGAAAAGAGGCAGCTGGGGTCAGGCTGAAGAAAACGAACTCCTTAGCAGAAAATTGCTTTGGAGCATGATTTGGTTTGTAAACTTGTAGCACAAAAGTGTCCTTGTGGCACTCTTCCTTAGACAGCATGAGCTGATACCCTCAGATATGGCCAGTTACAGGATATCTGGTGGCACCTTTGTTGTTACAGAGTTTTTAATTGGTGGAAGATATACGAAAAAAAGTCTTTAATTCCTCCCAGGCTGGAATAGTTATGAACAACACAGCCCCTTTCTGACCTTCAGTATGGCTAGAATTGGAAGAGAAGTAAGAACAAGTCTGAGGTGATGAGAACCTTCTGAGCTGGCATTTTAGTGAAGGATGCCAGCGAGGCCTTGGTGAGCTGTGAAATCCTTTTTGTTCACTTTCCTGGGGTGTTGTCAATTTTCATTTTCCAGAGGACTGTTTGTAGCGTGTTCCAGCAGACTTTGTACTTGATAAATGCCAATTAAAACATAGGTCAATTTCTCTCTGTTTTACAGGTTTTTTCCTTGAGAAGGATGAAAACTGATTTGATACTGTGTTCTATTCCTGGGTTTCCTTTAAACATGAGTTCTCATTCTAGCACAAATGTGATGAAGTTTTTAAACAACATTGAATTTGGGTTATTGGGTATTTGGATATTCTTGAAACTATTCTTCTAGTTATCTTAATATGATATAGGCTATTTCAAAGTTATGGCTAGAGGTTTTCCCCTTAAATCTCTCTCCCCCAACCCCATGCATCCTCTCTCACTCTCATCCTCCACAGTGTTCCTGTACTTCCATCTCACCTCACATAGATTATAAATATTCTTTATCCTTTATTTAAAATAATGTTTATAATTCTAAAAGTCTACTTTTAAGAGAAATTTTAAAGTACCTATGGCCTTATTTCATTAATTTGAGTCACTGAACACTTGAGTTGGAAGGACCCTTGCTTGAGGTAGGACTAGGCTAGCTTCCTCATTGATCTGGGCTTCTTTTGCCTGCAATGTAGCTGTTACTTACCCAGGGCTTTCTTTTTAAGGTAAAAATAAAAACAGTGTGCCACTGATTGCAGATTTGAAGTTGTGAGAAAGAGCTAAGAGAGGCCTTGAGAGGTAGAGTGGGGAGAGCCTTAGGTTGAGAGTTAGGGATTTGGGTGCTGGTTCTGGATTTGCTATTGTTTGTGTGGCCACGGGCAAGACCTTTTCCCTGTTAGTACCTTAGTTCCTACTTCTCCAAATGAGGGTGTGGGATTATTTTCTTTGGCCTCTTAAGGAGTTGAACTAGCTCACTGCCTCAATTCCTCCTCTTAAGTCTGTCATTCTTTGGTCCTTTCTAGCTTTAATATTTTGTGATTCATAGAAGTGTCACCCTAGCTAATTTAGGTAGGGAAATTTGTCAGAAATGAGAGGTAGAGGGGCAGAGAAATGACTTAGTGGATAGAGTATCCGGCCTGGAGATGGGAGGTCCAGGGTTTAACTCTGGCCTCAGACACGTCCGAGCTATGTGACCCTGGGCAAGTCACTTTACTCCCATTGCCTAGCCCTTACCACTTTTCTGCCTTGGAACCAATACTTCGTCTTGATTCTAAGATGGAAGGTAAGGGTTGAAAAAAAGAAAGAGATGAAATGAGGGGTAGAATGACAAGGCAATGGCAAAAGCGAAGGACCTGAGGCAGCACAACTGCTGGATTAATGATGAGTGTGGCTATCATTTGGGTTTCTCTATGAGCATGGGCTGTACTGGAAAAGCACTTTGTGTGAACAACAGAGGGATTCTAGCATCAAATCATAAAATGTCTGTGTAGGCATCTGGTTCACCCCATCACTGAAAATGCCTGACAAGTGGTCATCCAGTTTATGCTTAAGAGGAACTCCCTAGAGACAACCTGTTCTACTTTGGAAATAGCTCTAATTGTTAGGAAAGTGTTCCTTACATCATGCTAAAATTTGCCTTTTTGCATCTTTCCACCATTATTTATATTTTTATCTTTTGGGGCCTAACAGAACAAATACAATTTCTCTAATAGAATGCTAGGTGATACAATAGATGAAGTGCTGAATTTGGAGTCAGGAAGACTCGAGTTCATATCCAGCTTCAGACACTTCTAGCCGTGTGACTCTGGGCAAGTCACTTAATCTGTTTGCCTTAGTTTTCTCATCTGTAAAAATGGGGATAATAATTGCACCTGCCTTCTAGGGTTGTTGCGAAGCACAAATGAGATACACCATAAAGTGCTTAAACACAATGGCTAGCATATAATAAGTGCTTTGTATATGTTCACTATTATGATTATTATTTTTATCCCTGGTTTCCTTCTCACACTTGAAGACAATTATTATGTGCCCTTTAAGTCTTGTTCAGGTTAAACATTTCCAGTTTGAGTTGGACTCATATTGAACTTGCAGCCTATTAAAGCCTTTCAGATCTTTTTCAGGTATGTCATCTTGTTCCTGTAAAGCATAAACACAAGACCCTATAGAAATGTGAGTTATTTTTGTCTCTAGAACTTGGGGGCTTTAGGAGTATCAAGGATAAGGAATGCATGGGGAGCATATGCATCTTAAACTTCTTTAACTTAAACATCTATTCTACTGAGGTAGATTTGGCATTAACTTCTTTAACCTCAAGGCCCTCCAACTGGATTAAATTGTCTCCACAGACTGGAAAAGTAGGTTGGAGACAGATTTTGCATTTGTCAAGACAGGGACGTGTCCCAGCTCTGACTTCAAAAGTCTTGAGTTCAAATTCTCTGTCTGGCACTTATTCCTAGTGTGACATTTGGCAATTTTTAATCTCTCAGGGCAAAACATAATCTCTCAGGGTCTCAGTTTTTAAATCTATAATGAGTTGGATTAGATAGTCTCTAAGGTCTGTTTCAGTTTTATATCTATTATCATTTTATCTTGATGGGTATTTATATTTTATCTTGACAATCATGGAAGAATATAGGAGTTGAAAGGTTAGTCAGTATTCAGACTCTTGTATTAGGAAGAAGATATCAGAAGATGTTGGAAGAATTGGGGAGTCAAGATACTAAAGTCACGGGAGAGGTTAGGAGGCTTTTAAGGTATTCTTGCTGCCAGGGAGAAAGATGACCTGAACCAGAGCGCTTAGCAGTAGTTGGGAATAAGAGAACAGATGCCAGAAATATTTCTGAGGCTGAATTGAGAGGACTTTAGCAACCAAGGATGTAAAGGTAAGAGAGGAAAAAAGTAGACCTCTTAGGATCAGAGGCTTTGGAATTAGAAGGGTAACCCCCTTCATTTTATAGATGTGGATATAAGCCCAGCAAGCTGACATAACTTCCCTGGGGGTATCAAAGGCAACAAATGGGGGCAAGATTCTGACTTCTACCTCTAAATTAATGTTCTATTTATACAAGAGTCAAAGGTAACAGGTTTTGAGTATGGGTAACTGGGATGATGGTGATATAGTCTAAAAGTTAGAAGATTTAGGAGGAAGGACAAATTCAGATGGAGCAGGGTGGTTTAATTTTGGCTATGTTGAATTTGAGGGGTCTGAAGGACATCTAGGTGTAGGTATCCTATAAGCAGGTAGAAATATCTTTGGGTAAATCAGGGGAAAATTGGGGAAGGTAAACATAAAGTACCTCCATGTGCCAGGCTCTTTATAAATATTTATCTCATTTGATCTTCACAGTAACTTACAATAAGGTTGGATTGGAAGGACCAATTTGGGAGTCTGGGAAGGAATGAAATTGTTACAGAGAAAGTATTGTAAATAAAAAAAGGCTTTGAGGGCCAGTTCTTGCCTGTGACATTTGTGTTATAGATGGGTTTCCTCAAATATTATGGGATCTGCATTCTTCTTAAATCTTTTGACTTCTTAGTGAACTAATGTATATACTTTTTGCTTGAGAGGTCTGGTGTCATTTCTGTCAGCCTTTCACAAATGCCCAAAGATGAACTCTAGCAGCCTCATTCCAGAGTTTATGTTTCAATTCAAACATTTATTCCACATTTATAGAAATTTGTGATGGAAAAGACCTAAGGACATTTCATCCATCCACCCAATTGTACAAGAAACATGCCCAGAGCAAATCATCCTGTTCACTTTATGCCTGAAGGACAACATTTCAGTTCTTCCCTGGAGCTAAGTGGTCTGTTTCATACATTTCAGAATGAAGACACACAGGAAAAAACTCTTCAACCTTCCTAAGAAAATACAGTTGGGCTGTTTTCATAAAACAGTAAGCCATAGTGGTAAATTGTCTTGAAGAAATAGTTTTGTGGCTTAGATGGATGATGAAAGGAGAGACTGAATGACTGGTCTTTCAGTCACTATATATATACACACGTACACACATGTACATACAAATATATATATATATATACATATATATATATATATTTAGTTTTAATGACTAGAGAAATATTTCCTTTGAAGCTTGGTGTGGATTTTGTGACTTATCAATCTCCAATATGTCAGAAGGAGTAAAGCCTCTACTCCTTAATTTTGATTTCTTGGTTTCTTAGATTCTTAGAGGAGTTTCCTCAAAGATATAATTTAGAGTTGAATTTTAAGCTCAAAAGCCAGATAAATCTGGGACTATTCTCTTTGAGATTTCCTTTCATCTTTCTTCAGTCCCTCCAGTATCCCTAGTTGTAGGGCAGTATTAAAACTTATTACCAAAAGGATGACCATTTGTAGAATCACAGGGAATACTGGTCTCCAAACATAGAGAAGAATCCACCTGAGTCCTATGCTGGATTTTCATATCACTTGGCTATCCTAGAAGTGCTCTTAAGAGTTGTCTTGTACATTTGGTATCTTTATCCTCTGCCCTGCCTGTGGGATGCATTCTCTCTTTTATGCTGTGTGGCATGCTAGCTCTGGACTCTGTGATTGTTATTCAGGCAAGCAGTGGCCACGTTTATACTACTTAAAACAACCTGTACTTGGTGCTCATGTAGAGAGAGCCTTTCTTCCAATGAGTCAGCTTGAATTTCCCAACATTTTCCCAAAACATGGTTGGGTACTAGGTGGTGAATGACATTCCCTTCCTTATAGCTGAGGGAGTACAGATGTGGGTTGGTCAAATGTTACTCCCAAGGTGGTTTGATAAGAGAATTCAAATTTTGCACCTTTCCCTCTTTTATTCACCAGTTGCAGTTGTGAAACAGGAGCTCATTCAGCAAAGGGATGAAACTCCTTTCCTTTTTTGTATAATATAATCGCTAACCTGAAGATCACTGACTTTCTCTTTGAGCCCATAAGACCCCAGGTAAGGATAGGGCAGGACGGAGCAGAGTTGTTTTGAAGGACTCATAATTTCATGAAAGCTTTTTTACAAAACACAGCACACTTTCACAAGTTGCAAAACACTGTTCAACCACCAGCAATAAAAATAACCATCACAATTTAACATGAAAACAGTTTCATTTCATCACAAGAAATTTTTTTTCCAGAAAATGAAATAATTTCAAGCAACATCAATTACAGTAAACCTGATGACAACCCACAACACCTGGTACCCTCAGATGGCTACTACATTTCTACCCCAGGCTCACTAGTAATAGCCAGTTATCACTCCATAGTCTAGAATAGACACTGAGTGACTAAATGGAGCAAAAGTCGCTGCCTATTTTGCGACAAGGTAGAGAAACCCTAAAGAGCATTCCTCAAAAATGTCTTTATATTGATGTGTGCCCTGCTTTAGGTAAATCCTTTATTAAAAAACCAAAACTTAGAAAACAAATTAGGGGATAATTATTTGCATTACAAAAGGATTCTTCACTTTACAAAAAGACTGCTGGGCTCCTCTAAGTAATTAGCCACCCAAATGCAGTTAGAATATAATTAGATTTACAAAAATTTCCATTTACAGGCAACTTTTCCAGAACTTGGCTATTGTGTGAAGTGAGGTACACCTGTACATAAACCTTCTGGATAAGAGGTGCACAGAGGGTAATGACCTGGTCCCTACAGTGTCCTGGGCTGTCATTAGAAAATTCTGGGAGATAGTTTTAGAGATGTGCCTTCAAACTTAGGGCTTCTTACTTTAGAGCCCTATGAGGGATAGTCTGAGAGCAGGGTTAACTGAAACCTTCGAAGGTTTTTAGTCCCTTTTCCTATTTTCTCTTCTTGGAGTGTCTCTTTTGCTTTTAGTTTCTTATTGATTCATTTTCCAGTTGTGACTTAATGCCATCAAGGCCTAGTATTTGGGTGTTAATAGGAGCCTCCAGAAAATTCAGAGTTCTCTACTTCACTTTAACAAATTTCAAATGCCATAGTATAAAGTGAGGGACAGTTGGGGCTAGGAGCCCTTTTAGCCACTTGATGGAGGTCACTTGACTATTTGTCAAGCTGACTGGTTGTGGCCAACTTCTGTGCCAGACACTCGAGGCACTCAAAAGTGAAGGCAGGGACTATGAAGATTTTACTCACCTATCCACCAATACCAACATAGTGCAATTCCTTGCACCTAATAGATGCTAATAAAGGTCGAATGAATGGAGCAATTGGGAACAAATGGTGAGAATTGGGGAAAAAATGAATAATTGTCATAAAGAAGAATCTTCCTGAGTGACATTTTTTGGTGCCTTAGTGACTATGGAAGGTGACATTGTAAGCATATTATCCCAAAGGCAGTAAGTACTACTTTTCACAACTCTTAGGGCCCTATGCAGCTGAGATCTTTAGGCTTCCCTGTCTCCCTCTTGATCCCGGTTCTCCAGAGAGCTATTTTGGGGTTAGGAGGTAGCTAAATAGAGACAACTAGATGACTCAGATCCAACATCATGGAGGTGATAAATGTGCTAGAGATACCAACTGGAGAAAGCAAGAGTCATTGCAATATGCCTTTGATGCTTGGGGCATTTGGCAGATATCACAATTATTTCACAGAAAAGGAAGGATAGGTGCCTAAAAGTTCAAGCATGGGATGGAGCAGGTTCAGTCACATGCATGAGGATCACTTTTGGGGCTTCCTACATTAGGAGAAGAGGTTGTTGCTAGTTTGAGAATAAACCCACCACATGGTTTGCACAAACATTTTTCACAGAATTCACAGCCACACACATCCTATTACAAATAGTAAACATAGATGTTCTTCAGAGATGCCTCATCCCTTTGTCTCTTTTTTTTGTCTCTTACAAAAGGCACACACTTGTAAAGAAAGATTAATTTGACAGAAGAATATGATGCCATAAATTTGTCAGCAAGATTGGCTCTAATAGAGTCTTAACATAATCAACCTTGTTGCTGTGCAGAAACCCATTTAGCTTTTTGAGGGTTCGTGTCATATTTTTTCCATTGCCCACCCCCTACCCCCAAAATTAAAAAAAAAAAAAAAAGCTTCCCAAATCCAAATTTGAGTTGGATTAAATTGAAAAAATATTACTAAGATGTATAGTTTTGGGTAACCATTCTATACAATCATACCTCGCCTAACATTGTCCTGTCCAAAATACCTGTGCTATAACATTAACACTTAGTAACCACATTATCACATAGTGAAACCCCAACGTACCACTGTCAGGCCAACTAATCACTGAAAACATTGTGTCTGTGGAACTGGCTATCTCCTGTAACACTATTACACCTGATTAATCATGTTAGTCGAGGTATGCTCGTACTAGTAAAAACACCAAAACCCAGTAAGAGACACAGGCCTGATTGACATTTTTTTTTTTTTTAATGCACAGAAAGGGCTAAAAACCAGAAATGTAGTGGCACCAGGTGAAGAAAGAAACGAGATGAGTAAGGTCTGGTTTGCTCATAGTTCCTTTTGTCCAAATTGCCCTTGACTGATTCAAAGTTCACGTGGAGGAAAGAACAAATCCTTTCTCTGAATAAGAAACCACCCTGGAGGATGGAAAGTGATGAGCCACTTTGAGGCTGCCTTCTAAGGAGAAGCAATTATTTCATTCTCCTTCACCGCTGCCAGCAGTTGCAAAAGTGCATTACAAATTTTACAGAGGGGTTAGAGAAGGTATGAAAGTGGCTTGGGGGAAGGAGAGAAAGGTCAGGACAGAACAGATAGAGATATGATCACTTAGGATTCGACTGTCCTGTTTGTCCTCTGATATTCTTCCAGTTGGTTCTTCCTGTTCATGGCCAGCCGTAGGTCTTGCCTGATCACCTGGATCTGCTTCTCCAGCTCGTTGAGCTCCTGGGTCACTGAGGTCCTAGCAGTGTTTAGGGAGTCCGGTTTCCCATTGGTGGTGAGGGAAGTGGGAATCTCTCTCCTCACTACAGGGAGGGAGATGCCCTGGTGGGGGTGCGTGTTCAGGTGGCTTTGCCCTTCCTCGCTGAGGGTGTATTTCCGCCGATTGCAGTGGCTCAGGTTGGCAGTATTCCATACACTGAGCTGACTGACTGCTGCATTGGACCTGGGGAAGACAACAGAGATCTTTCAACAAAATGACACTTTGGATGACAGGAAAGTGACTTATTTTATTTTTTTTAAAACCTTTCTATCTTAGATTCAGTCCTAAGTATCAGTTCTAAGGAAAAGAGTGGTAAAGGCTAAGCAATTGGGATTAAGTGCCCAGGTCACATAGCTGGGAAGTATCTGAAGTTAGATTCAATCCCAGGACCTGCTTTCTAGATCTGGTCTTGTTTCCACTGAGCTACCTAGCTGCTCCAGAATAATGACTTTTAAAAATGTTCAATTCTGGTGAACTTAAGAGTTTTGAAGTTCCCTTGTTCACCCTCAAACTGGCCCTTGTCCTTGCATTCACCGCTGGCAAGTGTCTGAGATCAGATTTGAACTCAGATCTCTCTGACTCCAATCCTAGTGCTCTCTCCATGGCACCACCTAGCTTCCCCATAGGTAAAGGATCATGGTCTTTTTATGGATGCAGAGTTTGCAACTCAGAGAGAAGTGACTTGTTTACAGTCATGCAGTTATTAAATAGTAGAGTAATACCTTGAAACAAGTATTTTGACTTTAAGTCGAGCATTCTTTCTATTGCACCATACTATCATGCCTACCTTTACAATAAATATGTCTTTCAACCCATCCTGCTTGAGTCAGTGTCATACTTCCTTGCCAGGTACACTAAATGCCTTGGTTTTAGGCTGCTTAATAACTCCTATTTCCACTCCTTGGCTCCTTGCCACCATCCTATAGAAATGGGAACCGGAGGTGGGATCAGCTGCCTCATGGAATCTCAGCTTCTGGTAGGAAGACTTCTCAGACAGTTGGAAAGCACCTCCGGCCTTCTAGCCTGGCCCTTCCCTAAACAGGAGTCCCTTCTGTCTTGTCTGTACTATTATAATATGATCTTAACAGCTCCGAGCATCAATCTCACTAGACACGATGGCATGGGAGGGAACTGCTAGCTGTCAGGCGCACCCCTTGATGGAGACACGCCTGTAAGCCCATTCCATAGGACACGATCACGCTGACCAAGGAAAGGAGGGAGATCGAAGGCTAGCGTCGGCAGCTCCTAGTCTGCTTCTAGGTTCTCGGCTCTTCTGTAAGAGCCATTGCTTAGCTCAGCACCGCGGCTGCTCTGTCATATTCCAGCCCTCTCTCCACAGCGCCGAGAAGCTTTCCCCCAACTTGTGGCCACAACTGGTCCTCTACCTGCTTACTGACACGTCTATCCTCTGCAGAACTCTAATGGATCGCTCCCATCTCCAGCTACGTTAGCACCGCAGATACTGTATAGGGAGGCAATCTTCTCCCATACACAGCAGCTGTGGCTTTTCTTCCTTTACTCGTGTTAGCCCTTCAATATCCCGATGTTTGGGTTATCTTCTTGGGACTGACTTGCATTTTAAGGTTTCCCCACAATAACGCTGTCGGAT
Organism: Gracilinanus agilis; assembly: GCF_016433145.1. NCBI lineage: Eukaryota > Metazoa > Chordata > Mammalia > Didelphimorphia > Didelphidae > Gracilinanus > Gracilinanus agilis. Next base: position 101,204,605 of record NC_058130.1, read on the forward strand.
AGGCAAAGACAGTATTATTACCGTTTTAGAGATGAAGAAACAGTCCAACATTAAATAACTTGCCTCGGTTTGCGTGGCTTTAAAGTAAGTATTAGACCTGAGATTCAAACGTGGGTTCTTCTCACTCTAAATCTAATTTCCACTGAACTACTCTGCCATGAGTGCATGAGCCCAGTGTTCTTTTGAAGAGCTTAATGTTCTTCTCTTTCCTACAGAGACTGACACACTGAGACATCTTGTAGGACTCTAGGTATGGCAGAGCACACGTTTCTTTGGCTAACTTCCTTCTATTCTAGGGTACTAGTATGCCCTGCTCATCCATCATTCTAGACTGGCTTATCTTGCATTCTGGTAGTCTTGCTCTGAGTGTTTGTACTTGGTGAACCAGAAAGGTCTGCATTTGAAGGGCAGAACTGGGAGAAAAATGTGTAAGCAACACAGGTGATAAAGATATTTACAGGGAAGAGAATCTATGTCAGGTCTAAGACTCAGAAAACAAATCCCAAGGCAAGTATGAAATGATCACAGGGTGAATAAAAGCCAAGTAAAAATTGGTTTGCTACCATTCCTGGTTTGACTTTTATCCCAGTAATGCCACTGGGATGTGACTTTGGAATGCGGTACCTATAGTTAATGGGAAGTTTTGGAGCACTAAGAATACCCTCTAGTGTTCTAAAGAAACGAACTATTTTGTTTCTGAAATATATCCTTCCAGTTCCACACTATTAGGAAAGTTTCTTACTGTATGAATGGTCAGATCGTGGTTTCAAACAGTATTAGCAATGTATTCAATTTGATGAAATTAAAGAAAAAAAGATGGAACAAAGACTCAGTTTAGGGAAAGAAGAAACAGGATCAAATATTCAAGGCTTTGAGGGGATCTTAGAGGTTCAGCTATGTCAAGCTCTCATTTTACAGATAAGGCACGTGAGGCCCAGAAAGGTCAAGGTTTTGTTCAAAGTTGCATAGGTAGCAAATGGCAGAACTGGATTCGAACTGAGGCTCCTGTAGCTGTAGAAAATGTGGCATAGAGGAAGGTTCTAGCTTATTAGGTAGATCCTCTCTGAAGGATGTCTGAGAGAACAGGGGAAAAAATTCACACTGGATGAGAAGACAATGTGCATTAGAGGAGGAAGGCATCAAGTACTGATGCCATGGCTCCACAGAAATATTAATGAAACATGAAAGATAGATTTAAAAGAGAGACTGTATACAGGGAAATCAGTTTTAAGATTTAGTCTCTGCAATGAATGAAGACCACGGTAGTAGTGGTAAAGAAGGAAGGGAATAAGCATTTATCAAGCACCTACTATGGGGCAACTAGATGGCACAGTGGATAGGACACTGGGCCTGGAGTAAGGAAGATGAGTTCAAATCCAACCTCAGACACTTGCTAGCTGTGTGATCTTGGGGAAGTAAAAAGTCCTGTTTGCCAGTATGTTTGGAGAAAACCTCCTGGATGTTAGGTCCATGGAGTCGTGTAAAGTCAGATATGACTGAATAACTGAACAACAACTAAGGACCTGTTATATTCCAGGCACTATGCTAAGCACTTTACAAACATCATTTTATCTGTACAATCCCGTGAGATATTGTACTCATTTTTTAGCTGAGACAAACAGTGGGTAAGTGATTTTCCCTGGGTCACACAGTTAGTAAGTACCTGAGATTGGATTTGATCTTAGGTCTTCCTGAGTCAGGACATAACTCTCTATCCACTGTGCTACCCATCTGCCGAGGAAAGGGGAAAGGAGATGATGGTCACAGGTTATTTCATAGATCCAGAATTGACAGGCTCTGGCAATGGTCTTGCCTAATGTCACGTGGGCAATAAATAGCAGAGCTGGAATTTGAATGGAGGATTTTGTAGCTGAAGAAAAAATACACTTGGAGGAAGGATTCTAACACATTGGGGAAACTCTCTCTAAAGGATCTCTGGGAAAACAGGGACAAGAATATGGAGAGTGAGCGGGAATTAACAAAAGAAACCCAGGTTGACTGTCATCCATTCAAGGCATTCAGACTTAGCCTTGAATGTGTCCAGTGTGTTTAAACCTTCATCGTCCAGCAGTCTGAAGGTATATAAAAAACCTTCGTGATCCAATGTTGCAGGCTTACCTTTGCTACACCTGTACTGACATTTCTGAAATAACATGGTGACACTAGACTCCTGAAACAGGAGATACCTGGGATCAAATCTCACCTCTGGCACTAGCAGGTCATTTGTAAAGTGGGGAAAAAAACCCTCTAGCATCTACCTCACAGGGTTGTGAGAGTTGAATGAAATAAAGTAAGCGTAGCACCTCCCAAACCCCAAAGGGCTATATAAGTGCCAGCTATCATTAATATTTATCTCAGAGAAAGCCCATGGCAAGAAGGCTTGTGTCCGTATCAATTAATGAATCCAAGCATGCCTCGAATAGGAAGCATATAATTCATATATTTGGCCACATAAGGACAGATGGCGTCACTCTTTTTATTGATGTTAATCTTTTTTTTCCCCTCATCTCCTTTTCCCTACCTCCTCCTCACAGGGAAGATTGGGCTCTTTGTGAATTTAATAACAGTCAGGAATTCCCCGTATGCAGGAGTATGGGATTCTGGAGAAGAATAAAGTGGGGATGACAAGGGTATAAAGGTAGGTATACTGGGTAAAAATTCATTTCTTATATGACATAGTTATCCACTTCTGAGCATGTTCTAACCTGTTAATGTCTTTCCCAAAGTATGTTTGAGCTCTTCTTCAACCTTGGCCAAGACTATAAGCTTCTCGAAGGCGAGGACTTCTGTGTCTCTCATTTATATGTCCATAGCACCTAAATTAGTGTTTTGTACATAGCAACACTGAATATTTTTTGGATTGAAATACACACACTTAGGGGAAGACAGCCGTAGATCCAGACCACCATGAAAGCACTGTTTGTGTACTAGCTCTCAGGACCCCAGCTGGCTCTTTCTGAGTCCCTTTTAGGTATTGGCTCATTGCCTACAATATTGAAAGAGATATTTCCACTGATTGGCATTCCTGTGCTGTACTAACAAGAAACTAGTTAGGATAGAAGCAAAGCTAGAATGGAGTCTTCACAGAAACCATCTAGTCTAATTCCCTCATTTTATAGATGAGGAAATGGTCCTAGAGAAATTAAAGTGGTTTTTCTCAGGAGTCCCACAGGTGATAAGTGTATGAGAAGGGATTTGAGCCTAAACTTTCTCTAGAGCAAAGGCTTTTCCCACTATTCCATGCTACATTTTTGTATAAAATGGTTAAGGTCATTTTTAAATGCCTAGAGAGAAAGCAAGAAAGAAAGCCGACTGAAAATAGCAGCTGTGCTCCCTGACAGACACAGGTATGCTATTGCTTACTTCCCAGGGAAAAATGACACCCATTTCTAAGTTCATGGCAGATAAATCATCTCATTTACCTTGTGCCTAATCAAATTTTTGTTAGAGGGGATAAGCCTGGAAGTGCTCAGGAGAACCCAGCACTAGGAGATGGAAAGTTAAAAGGATTAGATGATTCTCTCTCTGCTCTAAAAAAACATAAAATGTGTTGAGTAGGTATACCCTTTCTGCATCTTCTCATAGGTGAAGAAGAAAAGAGAATATGTGTTTGTAGGCACAGATTCCCAGAGAGGCTTCTTTTCTGTCAATTTGTTGTAAAGTTCACACTGGGCTCTTAAACTCTTTGAAGCCTTTTCTTCCCAATCATCCTTTTAGGAGTAAGTGACAAAAGCATCAGGAGATGTTTCTAACCTCAAAGTTTTCTAAGTTTCTGCAAGTTTCCCTGACCTTGGTGGCAAACTGAGTTGAAAGCCGGAGGGCTTGAAGTATGAGATCTAGTGCAAAGAGGGAGACATAGACAAGGATTTTCCTTAAGTTTATGGTTTTTAATAGGCTTTGGGATCTGGAACTGGACTAGAAAAGCTTAGGAGAGACCACAGAGGTGGGGGAGGGAGAAGATAATATCTGTCTACTTAGAATCTGTTACCCTAAAAACTACAATCTCCAGCAAAACTATGATCCCCAACAAAACTATGATTCCCAGAACCCCACTCACTTCCTCTCGTTATGTGCTGCTGTAGACAGGATATAAATTGGGTGGAGGTCCGTTTCTCGCTCTCTTGTCTTCCTGTAGTGGCTTTGGTGGAGAGGGCTTTTTGAGCAGGTAGAAAAACGTAGTCACGTGGTTCTATTTTGTTAGATAATAAACTATAAAAATAATACTTGAAGTATTGGACATTAATTTAACCCCTACACTATCTTCTGATACTTTGTAGGAATTCCATGTAGAAGAGGGATTAGATTATTCTTGGCTTATGAAATCTGGACAGTTTAGCAATGCCATGCTGGAAAATTAAACCCTTTCCTTTTGAGTTGCCTTAGGGAGATTCTGAAGATTACCTGATAAGAAAAGGTTATTTTCTTATATAAACCAGACACCTAGGTTATTTCTTGAGCCGAACAGTGAAGCATTCAGGCTCAACTGCAAAGAGCACAACTCCCAACGGGCCAGCCGTGTTGTTTGAATGCCAAACACGTTTATCTAAAAGACTATTTTACAGACAACTCAAACAAGGCAAGCATTCACACAGAGATCAGAAGAAGTGATACAATGACATTCTCAAGGTCTCTCTGAAGAAATCTGGTATCCGTTGTGAGTCATGGGACACACTGGCACAGGGCTGCCCAGCATGGTGTGGTCCCATCAAAGAAGGCACCGTGTTCAATGAGCAAAGCTGATGTGCAAATTTAGAAACATTTCCATGCCAAATTTTAATTTGGACTTTTTGTACCTGACCTGTGGTAGAACTTTCTGAGCTCCTATGGATCTGATCAGTCAATTGGACACACTGTACATGGACCCCAACATCATGATGTCGTTTTGGTCCTTTTCAAGTTTGAGAGACAAGGAGAGGAGGGAACTTCAGAGGAGAGATCACAGATGAGAGACCTTGCAGTTAAGTTATACTTTAGAAGGAAAGATTGCATTTCAGCATGGGGAAACAATTTGAACTGGCTAGCAAAAGGATAGATTGCCTAAAGTAGTGTTATAAGGAAGAATGTTGGGGAATCCTAATCTAATATCGACTATCTAAACCCCCCCAGATCTAAATTGATTCCCTCAAAGAAAGTCTTCAGAGGTTTGAGCTACACTGATTATTACCTTATAACAGGAGGCAGTTAATTCTCTATCCTAGGAGGCCACGGATAGGTCAAGAACCCTAGGAATGACCTTGATTTACTCCCCCCGACCCCAACCACCTGTCCTACTTCCAGCCAGTCATCATCCTGGAAAGCAGAATATGAACTGGGAAGGTCTCACAGGTCCACAGTTAACTAAAGACTCCCTCATCAAAGTCCATGGAAATGTCAAATGGTTTAATATCAGAAATGGGTGATTTTAACAGTGAAAAGAACATTTAAAAAGATGCATTACTGTCTACTTTACCATTGTACCCTAAGTTCTATAATATATACAATATATATAAGGTCTTTATAGATATCATATAAATTTTATATTATATTATTATATATTGTATATTATAAAATAAATTATATATTTCAGATTATTTTTATATTATATCATATATTATAGAAATTATATATTTTATATTATATTATATTATAGAAATTATATATTTTATATTATATTCTATATTATAGAAATTATATATTTTAGATTATTTTATATTATATTATAGAAATTATATATTTTATATTATATTCTATATTATAGAAATTATATATTTTAGATTATTTTATATTATATTATAGAAATTATATATTTTATATTATATTCTATATTATAGAAATTATATATTTTAGATTATTTTATATTATATTATAGAAATTATATATTTTATATTATATTCTATATTATAGAAATTATATATTTTAGATTATTTTATATTATATTATAGAAATTATATATTTTATATTATATTCTATATTATAGAAATTATATATTTTAGATTATTTTATATTATATTATAGAAATTATATATTTTTGATTATATATTGCATATACATATGCAATATATACTTTCGAGGCTTGGAGCCACTCTGTTTGGAATTTAACGAAGGAAGGGGCAGGGAATCTTTTGTGGGTCACAGGAGATAATTGGTGGGAGGGGATGCTGGGCTAGATGGACTGTCTTAATAGAAAATTTCACTTGGAGCCACAGAATTTAAGCTTATGCCAAAGCACTAGTGCATTAGTTGTTAATATTTTTCTGTTCTGGACCCTTTGGATGCCTGTTGAAGCCCAAGGACTCATTCTCAGAAAAAATATTTTAAATGCATAAAATAAAATAATAGATAGTAGAAGAAATAAATTATATTAAAATATAAGTATCTATCAATATCAATTTCCACATTGGCACATGTATATACAAGTACATAACAGCATACACAAATACAACAGGTATATAGGAATACATCTGTGTCTATGGGCACAAACGCCCATATATGCAAATGTATAGTAAGAAATATCCTGAATCCCTAAAAACTACATTACCCGAACTTCCTTTCTGTATCACCAAGAATGCTTTTCCTTTTGTCTACGTTTGCATGGTCACGTTTTGTATAAGTTTTGGGGCTCCGCCTTGTTCTTTCTCTTTTGTTCTTGGGAGCAGCCTGGTTAGTTTTTTTTTTGTTGTTGTTATTTTAGTTTGTTTTAGTTTTTTAGTTAGTTTATTATTAATAAAAATTTATAAATATAATATTTAGTATTTTGTATATTAATTTAAATCTCCAAACACACACATATATAAAAATAAATACATAAACACATGGAAACACACATGCACGTGCCCACAGACACACACACATATGCAGGTATGTATGTATGACATGTATATGTATATGCAGTTTCAAATACAGACAAAATATCATGTTCTCCATATCTAATCACTCAGCTATTCCAGGCCTATTATAGCCTCATTTGGAAAATGAGGGATCTGGACGAAATCATCCTTAAAATTCTAAGTCCATGCTGCCACTTTCTCTACCAGAGTTCTCCTGGCTTTTCCATTTACGTGGTGAGTAACACATTACAGAACTGAGAATCTTAGTTTGGCAGGACATTAGATGTTATTTAGTCCGGAGGTGTCAAACACAGGCCAGAAGGACCACATGGGGTGACCCACAGTAGTTTCAAGTGTGGCCCGAGCCAGATTAAAATATAATTGGGAACTATTTAATAAAATAAATAAAACATAGATAATATTAATAAATAGACACTTTATGGTTTAGTGATTTTTGTTTCCATTTTTTTATTCTTAAACCTTTCTGTCTTCAATTTGATACTAAGCATTGGTTTCAAAGCAGAAGAGTGGTAAGGGCTAGACAATTGGAGTTAAATGATTTGCCCAGGTTATGCTGCTAGGAAGTATCTGAGGCCAATTTGAACCCAGGACCTCCATGGCTCTCTATCCGTTGAGCCTTTAGCTGCCCTGACTCCTGTTTCTATTTGAGTTTGGCACTACTTATTGGTCTAATTCCCTCATCTTTGATAAAGTAACCTTTCAGTCTCCACTCAGACTCACGGCCGTACCATCTAACAAAGCAACATGTTCTATTTCTGGACCATTTTTTTAAATTAGAAATTTCTGCCTTTTTATATATCTAGATAGAGCTTTGAGGTTTACTAAGCTTCCTTCATAATAACCCCAAAGGAAGACAAGCAAGTATGACTTTCATTGCTTTACAGATAAGGAAAACTAAGATGGAGAGAGAGAAAGTGGGCTCGTTCATGGTTTGCACAGATAATGTCAGTGGTGGTATTGCGTGTGTATATGTATGTGTTTGTGTGTTTTTTTAGTGTATTATAGTAATATTTATATTATTATAGTAATAAAATAAATAAAAAATAAAATAGAATATTTATTTATATAAAATAAAAAAAATTAAAAAAAATATTATAGTAATAAAACCTTGGAGTCAATTGTGTCTGAGCCCTGGCTCTCTTGTTGATTATTCCCTGTGTAACATTAGGAAATTTATTAAACCTCTCAGGGCTTTAGGTTTCTCATTTGGAAAATGAAACAATGGGATTAGAAAACCCCCAAGTTTCTTTCCTGCTCTAAATCCTGTAAACTTGAACTGAGCTGTCCTGACTCCATGCTCTGCTTTTTTCCCAGTTTTCTTCTCTGTTATCTCTGTTATAGGGAGTCCAAATCTGCCTTTGTTTTTTCATTCCGCCATCTGGGGCCACATAACACAAGCTTAATTGTACTTGCAGATGACAAGCTTTCAAAAGGTATAAAGTTTTTGCTTCCTATATTTTCTTCTGGGGGGGGGGCTTCCCAGAATTCCCTCAACCATTCCTCATTTAACACAGTCACCATCCCCCAAATACATTCCAACTTCTCAATGTCTTTCCTAATATGTAGCATCTGGCACTAAATATAATAATCCAGACACAGCAGGGTACATCGGCATTGTCTCTTTCCTTTCTGAATGAAGCCTTTAGAAGAAATCCTCAGTACTTAGCACAGTGCATGGCACATAGAGAGTGCCTAATAAAATACTCATTGACTTGACTTTCTTGTTCTGACCAGTGTAGAGTAAGCCTTTCTTACTGAAGCTTCTGATCACATTTTATTTATTTATTTTTGTGACAATAGCACTCTGTTGGTGCCTTCATAGCCAATTAACATCCTTGAGTCTTTGACATTATAGGTGCAGTTGATCAGATAGTTCCCATTTCGTAATTTTGTAGTTGCATTCTGAGATGTGGTACATTATTCAAGTTTAAATTAAATGTAAAGGGATACTAAGCCCATAGAAGGCTGACAGTAATTCATGGGGGTAATAAGAGGGGAATGTTCTTTGTCCACTCTGCTCAGATTTTGAATCGCTAGTGCTGTCCATATCAGGGAATCTCTATTGACTCTTAGGAGGAAATTAGAAACAACCATTGCATGTATTCTCTCTTCTCCGTTTTGTTTTTTTTAAACCCTTATTTTCTGTCTACAAGTCTCAGTTCTAAGGCAGAATTGTGGTAAGGTTTTGGCAACTGGGGAGAAGTGACTTTCCCAGAGTCACATAGCCAGGAAATGTCTGAGAGCAGATTTGAACTCAAATCCTCCCTACTTTCTCCACTGAGTCATCTAGCTGCTCCTGTGTCCTCTCTACTCATCAATAAAAGGGATTCCACCTGAAATAAGAATTCTAGCACAAGCCTTCCCCCAAATTAACTTTACTCATTAACAGTGCAACTCAGATGAATAGAAAGAATGTCAACAAAACAGTTGAGAAATTAATTCTACAAAAGTATACTGACCCAGCTTGGAATAGAATTGATGTAAAAATAAAAATATTAATAAAATATATTTAAAAAATACAACTAGGGAACTTTAATTACCTCGAATACTTTGAAGGCTTAAATTTGTCAGGAGGAACTATTAACATGAATAATTTAAGGGATTTGTTCATTTATTTACTGGCTCTCTATTCCAGTGCTCTTGCCATAGTTGATCAGAAATGGAAGTTAATAGAAGGTAGTGAAAAATGGACTTCCCTTTCCTTCCTTCCTCCTCTCTTTCTTCCCTCCCCCCACCCTCCCCAAATATTGACCTTGGTGAGAGTTAGGGGGCAGAAGGGAGAAACAGCAATCATACTTCATGAAATAATCCTGAGCCTCATTTCTGCCACTTAATATTCCCTTAGGGAAATTAGTTAATGTCCTTGACACTCAGTTGCCCCATCTATAAAATGATGCTAGTGAGATGGGCATTATTCCTAGTTTATTTAGTTCTAATGAAGAATGTTCTTTGTAAATTTTGAAGACTAATCTCATGCTCAGGTTATGTCTATCCGAAAACTTTGAAAGATTTACAAACTTTGATCAACACAAAGTTGGACACTGTTTCAGAAAACTGATAATGAATATGCTACAGACTTCCTGATGGAGAGATGATGGGCTCAGGTACAGTTTGCAACATATATAGTTTGGACATAACCAATGTGGAAATTCATTTTGCTTGATTATGCTTATTTTCTACAAGGGCTTTATTTTTCTTTTGTCCAGTGGGAGAGAGGAGATGAGATAGAAAATGTGCTTTTGTTCATTGAGAAAATAAAATTAAAAAAAGATAGTGTCAATTATTTGGATGCTTTTTCTGCCTATCAATTTTTTGATCTGAAATTGAAACTCTTAGATTAGATATGGTCCAAAATTCTTTAATTCCTATCATATACCTTAGGTCACTTTCACTGGTGCTTATGATCATCTTGGAAATTATAATTAGTAAAACTTCAAAGGAGCTAGCTAGAATTAAGGTGAGGGTCTTTTGAAGCCTCACCATTCCTGTCTTTGGTGGGTCAGTCCCCTTTACCCTACTTCTTATCAGTAGCCCAAATCATTTTATTCTCTAAAATCATTATTATTTCATTAAGAAAAATCTAAATATATCAAGTATTTAAATTTTTTTTCTCTTTGTTAAAGTTAATAATTGGGATTAGTGCCTGGAGACTGGAGAGAGACTTCACTCTTACAAAAGAGAAAAATAATGGCTCATATGATAGTAGGATTTAGAATTGGATCATCTAATCCAGTGATTCCCAAAGTGGGCACCACCGCCCCCTGGTGGGTGCTGCAGCAATCCAGGAAAGCAGTGATGGCCACAGGTGCATTTGGGGGTGGTGAATAATTGTAAGGGGGCAGTGATAGTATGTGACAGGGGGCGCTAAGTAATATTTTTTCTGGAAAGGGGGCGGTAGGCCAAAAAAGTTTGGGAACCACTGATCTAATCTAATACCTTCATTTCACAAAAAGAGAAACAGAGGACAGGATAGAAAAAGGAAGAGACTTGCATCAGAGCACACAGGTAACATGTATTAGAACTTGGAATTGAACTTAAATGCTCCAACTACAAAGCCATTGCTCTTTCAACTATAGTATATATGTAGGCATATTATATTTCTACGTACTTCTATATCTGTATCTGTCCCTAACTGTCATATAACTGATTTTATTATAAATCCCTGCCAACCATCACTCTGATTTTCCTTTCAGAAAATAAATCACCAGTGAGCTATACCATCCACCATTTTTTACCTTTTCTCCCCTTGCTTAGTCTTGAGCTGCTGCTTCTCCTCCACAAATGAGGTGTTTAGAGCTCTATGTAACCTCTAGAACAAAGAGAAGACATAAGAAAAGCAATTAAAAAGCCACCTACTTCAAGTAGGAAAAAAGGCTTTGGTCTAAGAGAATAGAAGATATTGAGTCAATTCAAGAGAACTTTAGAACTCCAGGGGATGCTGGGAGGGGGCTCCATTCTCATTCAGCAATAAGTTCAGTCACAATTAAACAACACAAGAAATCTCCAAGTGTCATTCCACCTCTGGAAAGAAGTCATAAAGACTGACTATTTAGTAATTATTCTGGGTGTGAAAAGGTCAGTCTGAATAGACTATATAGAAAGTTCTGATTGGTTTTTAGAATCTTTTATCTTTATCTTAATGAATAGCCAATAGGAGAGTCTCTTAGAATCTAAGCGTCCTCATAATATGAGCCACTCAGTTACTTAAGGGAAGGAATAAGGGAATCACAAAATCATAGATTTAGATCTCGAAAGAACCCCCTAGAAGCCACTTTGTCCAACCTTCTTATTTTCTCAATGAAGTTAATAAGACCCAGAAAGATGAAATAATTTGCTCATGGTCACATAGGTCATAAATATCAGAGTCAGGGATTGAACTTGTGTCCTCAGACTCTAAATCTAACATTCACTCCACACTAGTGATGTTGGTAGAGTCCATGTGTGTGGGAGGCCAGTGGTATTACTGACTTTAAGCTATGTCCTGAAGGTCAAAAAGAACAAATACCTATCAGCATTAGAGTTCTCTTTTATGTGCCTTTTAGCACAGAACAAAGAAACCAATGCTTTCTCAAGATGTCTCTTCTATGGGGGTAGTCGTGCAGAAGTGAAAGATTTTAAATGTTTCCATTAGGAAAAATGGGCAGAAGATAAAAAATGGATCTCGGGTAAACTGATCCATGAAATATAAGCACAAAGCAGTGCTAGCATTGTGCTAGACTTTGCAGGAGATATAGAAGTAAGATAGGAAACTGTCCTGTTTTCAAGGACCTTAATTTGATGGGAGAGTGATTTTAGAGTAGAGATTCTTAACCTGGTGGGGTCTACAGACTCCTAAAGAATCTATGGATAGATTTCAGAAATTCCAAGAACTTGGATGGGGAAAAAAATTCACGTCTTGATTTTCACTAATCTCTAACTGAAATTTTAGCATTTCCTTCAATTATTTAAAAAAAATTTTGCTCAGAAAGGCTCTGTTGATTTCACCAGATAACAAAGGGGCCCATAACATAAATGAGATTAAAAAGAACTCCTATTTTAGAGGAAAAAAGTTGAGTTTGTAAAATGTCTACTTGGCTCTATTCTCCATATATCTTGGCTAATTCTGTACATTTTAGAATAATTGAATCTGGGTTGGAGACCATTTAATCCAATAATCCAAATCTTAAAAATGAGCTCATTTTATTTTTTTAAACCCTTACTTTCTGTCTTAGTATCAATTCTAAGACAGAAGAATGGCAAGGATTAGGCAATGGAGGGTGTGGGGGTTGGTATTAAGTGAGTTGCCCAGGGTCACACAGCTAGGAAGTATCTGAAGCCAACTTTGAACCCAGGACCTCCTATTTTTAGGTCTGACTCTTAATTCACTGAGCCACCTACCTGCCCCACAAAATCCCTTTAAAGCTAGTTTTGAATCCTGAGTATAACACTTATTGCTTATGTGAACTTAGAGAAAATATTTAACATCTCTGGGCCTCAGTTTCCCAGCTGTAAAGCTAGAATGTTGGACTAAAAGATCTCTAAGTTTCCTTATAGCACTAAAGTCTATGATTACTGATAATTGGTCATCCAGCCTCTGCTTGAAACCTATCAGTTTCACTATCTCCCAAGCTAGCTCATTCTATTTTTTATTGTCTCTTTTAAGAAGTTGTTATATTGAATTGAAATCATTGTCCCTACAAGTCTCCCCTTTTTCCCCAGTTCTATCTTCTGTATCCTAAATCTCTTCCCTGACAGCCCTTCAAATACTTATAATAGTTAAGCATAAGACTCCCCCCTAAATCTTCTTGTCTATAGGATAAATATCCTCCCTTTCTTCACTTGAACCCGACGTAGCATGGTCTCACCATCATAGTTATTCTCCTTAGGAAGTACTCCTTCCCCATATATAGTGTCACTTAGAATGTAAAACTCCTGACATAGTCTTGCTTACTCTATTCCTAAGGAGACTTTGTACCTCCTGCTATGGCTCGAATCTGGATCCTAGTCCTCTTGACACTCACCTGACTGGTGTGAAGCCAGTATTTCAGTTTGGATTTCTTTTTGATTCGTGGTAGGATCAGCCTGTATACTATGTGCTCTCCGATGGTTGTTAAGATAGATAACCCAATGCCAATGCACAGCATCACGAAGAGTCCAGAAAAGTGCTTAATGCCCATTTGTAAAGTCTAAGTGAGCAAAGAAAAAGAAAAGGAAAGCCATTGGCAAAGAAAGACCTTAGGATTTGGTTCATTGTAGTATATACACAGTCATGACTTTTATTTTAAAATAATAAATTAAATTAATTAATAAAATAAATACAATAAATTATTCTAAAATAATAAATTAAGTAATTCATTAAACATTTGCTAGGCAACTATTGTGCTAGGGCTAGACATAATTTGGTTCCTGCTCTCAAGGAGCTTATAATTTAGGAGGCAATATGAAATTCATTCTGTCAAGCAGTACCAAAACTCAGCTAATATAAAAAGGAGTCTCTCTGATTCTACTGGTTCATGTTTAGGATTAGGAAATGATTCAACTTTGTTTTTTGTCACTGACTCAAGGTTGCCACAAATGCAAAGGGGTTGAGCCCTTCTCTAGTTTCTGTAAGCCTGAAGGAGTTGCCTCTGAGGTCTGAGAACTGATGTGGTCTATTATTCTACGCACGAGTCTCCTGAAATTCTCCCTCTGTGTTAGAGAATGAGAACATGGCCAAGGGAAGTATAACTCCACAAAGGATAGTCATCCCTTTGTTGGCATTGGCTAGGCCACTGCCAGGCTTCTAGTTGCTATTTGAAATTGTAGTCCCATTCCATGGAGGCCTTTGAGCAAAGATTTGATGACCATTCATAGTCTTGTTTAGGTCTAGAGTAGACTAGATGGCCTCTGAGGTCAATATGAGTTGTCAAATACACGGGAAGGCTTTGGTGGGCGATAAACTCCTCACCACTGGAGGTGAGCAACCTGAGACGAACTGTTCTCTTTTCAGGGATGTGGTAGATAGGATTTTTTGAGCAGGACCTGGAAAAATGATCTAAAAGATCCTTTTCTGCCTTTGAGAATCTTAGATTCTGGGATGTCCCCAACATCAAAGAGGTTCCTTCATTAGGTAAATTTAGGAAAGTGTACTTCTTCCTCAGGTTCCTCTTCTAAAATAAGATAAAGATGCTCTGTTCCTCTGAGGATTAGTTCTAAGATGTAATTCTAAAACTTTTGAGGTCTCAGCTGTGTATTATTGTTTGTTCTAAGATGTAATTCTAAAACTTTTGAGGTCTCAGCTGTGTATTATTGTTTATAAGTACAACATTATTATGAAAAACAATGCTTTTGCGAGGGAAGGAACTATTTCATTTTTTTCTTTGAAATATTAGCACCTAGCACAGTGCTTGGAACTTAACTTAGTAGGTTCTTAAGAAATGCTCATTTTGATTAATTTACCATTTAATGATAATAACTTTTGCTTCTGTCTTCTATCTTCCAACCAAAAGAATCAAAAGGGAATTAAACATTTTCTGAGCTTGACTCCTCTTTGTTTAGAGGAGCTCATAGAGGATTGTTCATAGGAAGACAGTCTCAGATTCAATCTCTAATCCATTCAAGATTATAACTATCTAGATAGGAAAACACTAAAGCTAATGAACATTTACAAATTTCTTTTGGCTAACCTGTAGTGTTGGGTGTGTGGAAATGCATCCTTCGAGCAGATGCATTCATTCCCTTCCTACTATTTCATCCTCTTAACCTCCATTCCTCAAGTGGGGGATAGAGTATATGGCAGTGTAATGGAAAGAGAATGAAGATGATGATGATATCAGTGATAACAAACACTTAGATTTATATGGAGCTCTACAATTCAGAAGTGCTATTGTCTACATTATCTCATTTATTTTACATAATGATATTTAGAGTATAGTTAACAAGCTTTCCAAAGATTTAAATGGTGGGAAAAATACAAAGTGTAAATTGTGAGCAGGAGTCCAGAAGACCTGAGTTCAAATTCAGATTCAAACACTTATTAGCTATGGGACTTTGGAAAACTGATTTAATTTCTTTGTCTTCCTCAGTTTCTTCTTATGTAAAGTAGGGATAATAATAGCATTTATCTCCTTTGGCTATTGTGAGCATAAAATTCAATATTTCTTTAAAAAATTTTATTTTATATGAAAAAAAAAACCCTTACCTTCTATCTTAGAGTCAATACTGAGTATTAGTTCTAAGATAAAAGAGCTGTCAGGGCCAGGCAATTGGGGTTAAGTGTCTGGGTCTCAGGGTCACGCAGTTAGGAAGTGTCTGAATCTAGATTTGAAGCCAGGACCTCCTGTCTCTGGAGCTGGCTGTCAATCCACTGAGCTACCTAGATGCCCCCTTAAAATTCAACATTTCTAAGGTGCTTTGTAAAGAATGATATAAATGCTAGCTATTTTTATTACTAACAAACAAGCAATCTTATTCTGAAGTTCAAAGGAGCTGGACACTGGAGAAAAGACAATAGATCAATATGATGGGATAGCAGAATGTAGGGTATTGAGGAGACATCTAAATTGTTCTTGGTGCACATCTCATATCCTGAGATGTGTGTGTCATTTATAGAACATTGTACTTTTCCTCAACCTGTCCAAAATCGATCGACTCCTTTCCACTTCCCCCCAACTCCCCACATACTTCTTGACCTTTTAATTACATACCTTTGATGAGGTTACTCTCCTCTTGTTATTTAAAGACTAAATTCATAGGATCTAGAGTTAAAAGTTATTTTAGAGACTATCTGGAATAACTATAGGCATGCATAAGGCATGGGCATATCATGGGCAAACATTGTCATTTGGTCTTTTCTCAGTGGGAGAAAAGGAAGAGAGTGGTAATTCTCACTCCCCAGGATATGCCAGCCCTAAACCCATGGATGTCTATGGCTATAACCCCCCCCCCCTTTTTTTAACAAAAGAGAAAAGTAATGCCCCGAGAGGTGATATGATTCAGGACACACTGAGAATAATTAGCAGAATTGATATTCAAACTTTCTTAAATTCTTTTCAACTTTCTTTCCAAGCAGTGAAGGGACCCACCAAAGCTTAACAATTTTTGCCATTTTATACATTCAGTGCAACACTTAGTGTAGCAAAAAAGAATGAGAAACAAAGCAGATGTTTATCATTTGGGGAATGACTAAAACATTATGGTACATAAGGAATATTCCTTTGCTAAAAGAAATAATGAACGTGAAGAATTCAGAGAAGCATGAGAAGACTTATATGAACTGTAATAATTAAAATTAAATTATGAGGCTGTTAATAGCTGTAGTAGCTTTATTACATCAAAGTAGTGGTAGTAAAGAGAGGGAAATGTAGGAAAGAGGTAGAAAGTTGCCTAGCCTACCATCCTATGTGTTATTCTGATGGAATGAAGTTCACCACTGATGGGTTCTTTCTCGGGTTCCAATCTCCAGCCAGAAGGGCTGAGAGTGTGTGAATGATGCCTTGGTCTCGCCTTTATAAGCAGTTTTCTCCACCTACTAGCTTTCCTATGTCACATCTCAGGAACCAATCATAGTTCCATAATTTGTCTGGCACTGCCTAGGATGGCACTGTGTAATCAGTTTCCTGTCTTGTTGATTTCAACTTCCTTTCTCTGAGGGCCTATCTATCCCTGCACATCTCAATGGTAAATGCTGATTGATTACATCAAAAAAAGCAACATAATGGGGAGAGGAGTTCCCTTCCCACAGAACTAATGATTGAAGTTAGCAGGACCAGGAAAACAATATGTAATAAATGAATAAATGTAAAAAATAAATATGTAATAAATATAATAAATATAAAAAAGTAAAAATAAATAAAAAATAAATGTAAATAGAAAAAACAAAAAATAATATGTAATTATATTGACCAAGCTTGGCCCCAAAGAAGGCTTGAGAAACTATAACTTTTCCCTTTATTGCAGAGGTGGGGATTATGAGTGTAGAACACTGTCAGACACAGTGGATGTATTAGCTAGTTTTGCTGAACTACTTCCCCAGACCCCTGCCACTTTAAAAACTTTTACCTTTAATGCTAAATAGTGATTCTAATTCAGAAGAGCAGTTAGGGCTAGGCAATTGGAGTTAAGTGACTTGTCCAAGGTCACACAGCTAGAAAGTGCCCCCCATTAAAAAAATAAATTATTTTTTGTAATAATACATATTTGTGTTATTTTCAATTTTATTTATTTATAATTTTGTGTAATTATTTGTAATAATATATCATTATATATTATATATAATATAAAATAATATAAATTTATGTAATTATTTGTAATAAATGATTTCAAAGGATGGTTTATTACAACAGATAGGGAGAAGCAATATATTAGGAAATAAGTGTGATATAAAAAACAAAGATGGTAATAAAAATAAGATCTAAGTAAAAACAGAAAAATGGTAAAATAGCAGGATTAGAGTTGTCCCACTTAATAATACTCTTTAAGATACTAAGTTATTGGGTGATTTTGTAAACAATTCTTTGAGAGAATTAAGTCAACTGGTGGTTATTTACATTCAAATTAGTGTACAGAGCCAGGGTTCTTTCTGTTACACCATGCGCAAGAAAAATAATCATAGTCTATTGGAAGCTCATTATCTTATGAATCATGATAAAAACTGCAGTAGTATAATCCAAGCTATACCATCTTGTAGCCTATCTGTGGTAGGTCATTTCTGATTCCAGTCTTGATGGAAATTCAGGGTTTGGCATTAGAATGAAATGAGATGTTTACATATCATCTAATAGCTTAAGAAGTTGACTTGTTTCTTCAAACTTACTTGCCTTCCCTGAGTCCAGTTTGTGCTTCCTCATATTCAAAAATTTCTAGTTACAATTCTGATGCTATAACTTTGAGTTTTTAATGTTCTATTTGCCAATTTGAAAGGTATTGAGGAGGGAGAAATGAATTGGAAGTTAATGTGGCCACTCCAAAGAAAGTAACAAAACAGAACAAAAATTAATCTTATTTTTTTAAAAGGCTGCATTTCACCTGTACTTAGAATGAGTCATACAAGTCTAATCAATTAATTTTTCAAAAGTTTCAGAGCAGAATAGCTTAAATGATCCTAGGAATTGGAGTGACTTCCATATGGACTCAGGTCAAGAAGATTAAGATTCTTTAGCTAGTAAAGTCAAAGGCTCATACTGGGTCTGACTGAACTCTATGACATGATCAAAAGTTTTGGGAATGTCTCCATGGACTTACTTGCTAAATCCTTCTTCAATACATCAAGGAACATTTATCTACCCAATTAGCAGTAAATATGAATTGCTGATTCCAAGAAGTTGTACAAAAGAAGATTCATTGCCAAGTGGCAAAACAATACCATCATTTGATGGAAAAAAAATGGCTCTCTCTGATTTAGACATAAATGTTATTCTTCTGACCAGTTTTCTACCTTATTAGAACCTCTTCAATGTCAGAAATGGGAATTGATTTGAAAGTTATCTCAAGAATTATTAAAATCTATGTTAGGTTAATTTAAGCAATTAGCTAGTTAATTCTAGGTTATTAGCAATTTGAAATATATATATATACACATACGCGTGTACATGTGAATTTGAGCCTATAATTCCCAAGGTAGATCAAAACCTTGAATCATAACTTGTTCAATCTTCCATTTTTCTATAACTACCTTATATTACTACTATTTAAATGCCTTACTAATATTTTCCCTAGAGGAGGCTGTGTAACAGCTATGTTCACTTTATCTTTGTAGGGTGATAAGGTTTCTTCCAGGGAATCAAATTTGACAGTGAGTGGGAGAAGAGGAGTGATGGCTTTAATTCTCTTCTTTTCAGTTCTCCCCAATCATAGAGCAAAGAAATTCATTTCCTACCCTGGAGATTTAATGGGGTTCAAGTGACCTTTCTTCTGCAATGGAACTAGCACATATGTTCAGTTGTTCAGTGTGGGAGATGTAGAAAACTAAGCAAATTCAATACACGGCTTACGGACCAAAGCAGGTTCATGAGATTGCTATGATAATGTCTCCTTGAAAGAGCAGCTGTGGAGAATGTGCTGTCTGACTTGGTGATCAGTGCTACTGGTAGCATGAAGATAAAAGAAGGAAATTCTAGTTCCTTTTGGTTCTCAGATGAATTGAAACGGTTAGTGTACTATAGTGGAGAAAAGCACCAGATCTTTGCATCAGGGGGGTCCAGGTCCAATTCCTACTTTTATCACTTTCCACTCATGTAACCCTGGACCAGCTAATGAATCCTATGGCCCTTCAGTTTTCCCTTCTATAAAATGGGAATGTTGGACTAGATTGCCTCTGAATTCCCTTCCTGCTATAAATCTATGATACAAACATGCTGATATTGGGGTATGAGAGACTCCTCATATTTATCATTAGCTATTAGTTCCAATTTATGAATAAGGAAACTGAAGATTTAAACCTAGGTCTTGTGACTCCAAGTCCTATGATCTTTGCCATACACATCATAGGATCTCTTTACACTTTAATGTGATATAATAAAGGTGTTATTATGAACATTATTAAATTAAGTTCTTATACATAGAGTCTTCTTATCTATGTATCTATGTATCTATGTATCCTTCTATCCATCTATCCATCTATCCATCTATCTATCTATCTATCTATCTATCTATCTATCTATCTATCTATCTATCTGTCTGTCTGTCTGTCTGTCAGTCTGTCTGTCTGTCAGTCTGTCTGTCTGTCAGTCTGTCTGTCTGTCTGTCTGTCTGTCTGTCTGTCTGTCTGTCTGTCTATTGGTTTGGACCTATTGTTTCATTGGTATTTGCAACTCCTAGGGAGGAAACATTCTCAAATGAGATTTTTATACACACACACACACACACACACACACTCACACACACACACGTGCTTTGATAGTCTTAAAGTGCTATATAAATGCTAGCTTTTGCTGTTCTTGTTATCAACTATTATAATACAGACACTGAAAATTTTAATGACTGATCAAGATTCATATAGTAATGCCTTCCTGATTTTAAGGCTAACTCCTTGTACACTGTGCCATGATATCACTTTGGGAATATATTCTTGAAAATCAAAGGTGATTGGTCTAGGCCTGGGGTGTTGAATATTTTGTAGTGGGACTGAAGATATTAGGCCTGAGGGGCAGGTTGCTAAAAATGGAAGGGATTTTGTATTTGAAGTCAGAGGACCTGAATTCAGATTCCAGCTCTGCCACCATTTGTATACCCTTGACCTAGTAATTTCTTCTCTTTGGAACTTATTTTCTTGTAAACTGAAGGGGCTGGACACTACTAGATGATCTCTAAGCATTCTTCCAGCTCCAAATTCTAATTCTATTTAATTCAAAAAGTATTTAAATGCTTCTTGCTTCCCCTCCCCTCCCCTCCTCCCCTCTCCCCTCCTCTCCTCTCTTCTCCTCTCCTCTCCTCTCCTCTCTTCTCCTCTCCTCTCCTCTCCTCTCCTGTCCTGTCCTGTCCTGTCCTGTCCTGTCCTGTCCTGTCCTGTCCTCTCCTCTCCTCTCCTCTCCTCTCCTCTCCTCTCCTCTCCCACATTCTACCACTTTAAGCATGTGTATTCAAGTCTAGGCATCAAGAGTTGGGCCAAAGATTTAACAACAATATACCTATCATTGTCAGTTTGCTGGTATCCCTATACCTGTCTATTATATGCTGCCACTTTTGCTTTTTGAGTTGTTTTAGTTAAATAATTGATTTGAATTCAACGTCTTTGTTCACTTAATCAAGAAAGGTTCAATCAGCTCTGCTTGATGTAAGCTTTCCTTAATTATCTTATAATGCAATCATAGCCTAAATTTGTTCCCTTCAGAAAATGCAGTCAGGACCCGGAAGATGGGATTGAGCTTATTTCTTGCATATTGATCACTTATCTTGTTATCTAGGTATTTTCTAGAAAATGGGACTCAAGATATCTTCAAAACTTCACAAGCGTTTTGCTGTACTGTCCTACATTCATATTTAGAGGACTTGGTTTCCAGTTCTGTCTTTGATAATTACTACTTGTGTGAACCCAGTCAAGTCACTTAATATTTCTGGGCTCCAGTTTCCTTACATATAAAATGAGTGGGTTAGAGTAGATGGTTTTTAATATCCTTTCTAGCTCTAAAACTCTGACCTTATGAGTACTTATACTTTAGGAAGAGGTCTAGATCTTAAAATATTGGCTGACTGTAGGCATTTGTGTCTAATATATATGTTTAGACTAGTGGTTCCTAATCTTTTTCCCCCCATGAACCCATTTCAATAAAAAAATGCATTGTAAACCTCCAAGGTAATTTAATATGCTTCTCATAATATACTGTAATTATTTATTGCTTAGTGCTCTATTAGGGAATTTTTAGTGCAAACCTCTTTTATTATTGTGGTGAACAATAGGTTCTTGGACCACTTAATGGGAACAACTGATTTAGGCAATACTGGCATCTCTTATGGGAACTACGAGTACTGAAGTCTAATTCTCCTGTGATATTTGTACTTCCAAACTCAGTATTTCAATGACAGTGAGGTGGTCCATTTGGGCTCATGCCAAATGATTATCACTGCTGAATATTTTGAGGACATATTGGTTATAGTGTGATGCAAGGGATAGAGGACAGAACTTGGCCTCATTTAGATCTGGCTTCCCATTTGCCTCTAGCACTTATTAGTTACTTGACTAGGAGAGGAAATAGTCCATGTCTTGCTCTGGGTCTCCAATTCTTTATCTGCCAAATGGAGATAGTAATACCTATCATACCTACCTCACAGAGTTCACAGGATCATAGATCAAGAGGTAGAAGGGACCTTACAGGACATCTAATTCAACTTATTATTAAGATGAAGAACCTGAAACCCAGAAAGATTGTGACTTATGTAAGGTAACACAGATAGCTAGGATTTGAACTCAGTCACCCTGCCTTCAAATCTAATGTTTTGAAAACTTTAAGTATGATCTAAATGTTGGTTGTCAGCATCGTCATCCTCTTTTTCATTACAGTCATCATCTTTGTTGTTGTTATCATCTTTGTAATCATCATTTGTGACCGTTAACTTCTGGAGAAGATTTCTATGGGAGATATTGTATGCCTGTGACATCCTTCCATGCTTTCATATATTATTTTTTCCTTTGCTTCAACCAGGTTTCTTTATTTAGAAGATTAATCCAAAATGCTCCCTTATATGTCGATAGAAAATGCTTCCTCTGGTTAACAAGATTGTCAGTATAGAATTGGAAGAAATCTTAGAGGTTAGCTAGTTCACCTTTACCTTTTTATAGATGAGGAAACTAAGGCCAGGACTGCTTACACAACTTTCCTAAGGCTGCACAATTAGAAAGTGGCAAAGCAATTATTTGAATCCAGATGCTCTGATTCCAAATACAATACTTTTTCTATTATATCACACTGTGCCTTTCAGTTTCCAGCTTTATTTTATATATATAGTTTCTATACTCTTAGTCCAAAATGGACTCTACTGCATGTCTAGTCACTTTTATTGACCTCTTACTGGCCCTTACTTGTGGGGTCTCTCAAAAGCTAGAGGCCTGGAAGAATTATGCTCTGCTTCTTCAATCAGCCAACTTTCCATTTATAATGGTTTTTCTTCAGAATTATATGTCCTTTGACATTCTACTGCTTCTAAGTTTCTAGAAAGTGGTTCTTCATTATTCTTCACTTCAGAAACTTCTTAGATGGTATATAAATGGAGCTTAGTGCCATCGTTTCATTTTTCTCCTGCCATATTTCTCACTTAGCCATTGCAGCTGAAAACACGATTTGTTGGTCTTTTCATCAGCCTTTGCTTTGTGTATTTATCATCGTGTAGGGAGGCAGAGTAGCATTAAAGTGGTTGACTTACTGTTTTGGAAGAAATCAGAGACTGTGGGCTCAGCCTTTTAGAAGATGTTTTTTTCTCCTCTTTAGGAATTCCCAGGTGAGAGGCTATGAGAAGCCCATGCATAAAGATCCTTAGTGCCCCGTGACACACAATGAGAGGGAAAAATAAAACTTGCTAAAATGCAAGTGATGAAACTTATGTTACACCAAAGCTTTGTTTCTTCTTTATTTCTGGACAACCCAGGAGAGGATACTTCAGGGCCATGTCAAATGGCCAATTGAATGCAATGTTGGAAGATGGGGTTGAATCACTTTCATTTTCCTGTGATGTTGACTGTGTCTATTGAATACACATCTAAGTTGGCTGCCTTCAACTTGGATAGGAATTTCTGAGCTGGCGCTCTCCATTGTAAGAATATATGGCACACTTCCTTATTCCAGATATCCTAGTACATAGAATTCTTCTTTCTTCATCATATCTTGCCTGACACATAATAATTGACTCTTGTGATAATGAGATTGGACCTGAAGGAGCTCTTGGTTGGTGACTGGACTTGGAGGAGGTCTGGAGCTGGTGAGACTGTTCCACATGGTGTGTTAAGAATGAATCTTCCTGAACTTCTCTTAAGGAACTTCCTTTTTATAGAGACTGTGACTGAAGCTTCTGCTTCATTCACCTTCAAGGCCCATCGGGCATCTGGCTTCCCCGCCTTGGGATTAAGGCCGGATTTCCCTCTGCTGAGGGTTATTTAGATCTACCTGGATTGAACTAGGGAATCAGAGCAAATTACCTACTGTGTTAGATTACTTATCCTATCTTATCCTCTCTTTTATTTCCTTATTTCTATTTCCTCTTCTCATTTGTAAATAAATTTTCATAAAAGTCATTTTAGCTTGAAGCTAATCTTTAATTGGGGACTGATAATTGTTCAATCCCCTGGTGACCAACCTTTTAATATTTACCCAATCAAAACCCCTTTTTACCCCTTACACTCTGAAGCACTGAAATGTACAAAAGTGTTTGTTGAATTAATGATTTTCTTTGACTACTTCTTCCTCTTTTGTACCCTCTCCTCCTATATGAACATTATCAATCTCTTAAGTTCTTAATGTTTCACGTAACTTTTTTTTTTAACCCTTAACTTCTGTGTATTGGCTCCTTGGTGGAAGAGTGGTAAGGGTGGGCAATGGAGGTCAAGTGACTTGCCCAGGGTCACACAGCTGGGAAGTGTCTGAGGCCAGATTTGAACCCAGTACCTCCCGTCTTTAGGCCTGGTTCTCAATCCACTGAGCTACCCACCTGCCCCTTTCATGTAACTTTCTAAGACCATGAGTTATAAATGAGTTGCTGGTATGTGTTAGCTGAGGGAGTTACCACACCAAGAATCCCATGAATTGATGATATCACCAGTCCAGACCAAAAAAAAAATGTTTCTTCCTCTCAAAGGGTTACTAAGTATTAATTTTAGATACAACAAGGGTATCACTGTTTCTTAGATAGAGCCATCTTTATCCTCAGCCCATTGTAGGCATAGCCTTGCCTGTGACAGAGGATCTGATTTATTTAAAAAGTTTATCCCTATTGACCTGCCAAAATATTGCTCCTTTTTCAGTCTGGTCCATAATTGCTATTATAGGAGTTATTAGAATATTAGGTAGTGCAGTAGATAGAGGGCTGACCTTGGAGGCATGAAGACCTAAACACAAATCCTGCCTTAGGTACTCACTAGCACTAAAGATCTAAAAGAAAGCCTTAGGACATAGTCATAGTTAGGGAGTAGAAATGGGTCTTGATGGACAAAAAAGGAGCCATCAGATAAGTGAAAGTATTACTAGAGAAAATTTGGCAGTGAAGGGGGAGGAAAGATATAGGACGATTGTACTTGAGGGCACAATAAGATAAAGCAAAAGATTTTTTTTAAGGATATAAAAGACCTTCTTGTGCCATAGGCAGCAGGAACGGATTCATTGGGGAGGAATGACTTGAAGATTAGAGAGAGGGAGGGAATAATTGATGGATCCAGTTTTTAAATGGAAGAGAAAATATTGGATCAAGGGGGCAAATAGTGGAGTTGGACTTGACAAGGAGAAGGATTCCTCTGCTAAAATATGGAAAAGAGAATGGGTAAGGATATATAGAGGCTTTGAGATACAAAGGAGATGAGAGAAATCATGAGAGATGGACTTCAGTTTTCTCAGTAAAGTTGAAGGCGAGGTCATGTGCTAAGAGAAAGTGTGAGAGTGATGTGGGGAGTCTGAGCAGAGCAGAGAAGGTTTGCAACAACTTCTGCAGGTAGTTTGATAGTCAATCAGAAACAAATAAAAGGATTATTTTGCAGCATAAAGGATTATTTTTTAAACCCTTAACTTTTGTCTTAGTATCAGTTCTAAGACAAGAGTGTCAAGGGCTAGACAAATGGAATTAAGTGACTTGCCCAGGGTTATATAGCTAGGAAGTGTCTGAGGACAGATTTGAACCCAGGTCCTCCCGATTCCAGGCCTGGTGTCGCTATCCACTATGCTGCTTCATGAAGGCCTATTTTGAACAGATCACATGAATTTAAAGTAGACTAAGTTGACAGAGGCAGCTATAGCTCTGTGGTTAGCACTGGGCTTGGAGTCAGGAATACCTGAGCTCAAATCTGACCTCAGACACTTCCTAGCTGCCCGATCCTGGGGAAGTCACTTATGTCACCTAAATCACTCCGATTGCCTGAAAAAAGGATCCAGTGCATCCAGTGGAGCAGGAAATGGCAAAACACTCCAGTATCCTTGCTGAGAAAACCTCACGTCCATGGTCTCCTGAAGGGTTGGATTCAACTGAACAACAAGAACAATTTGATATAGTTTCATGATTTCTCCCAGGAGAATTTAGCAGCACAGAAGAAGTAATGGATATGAAATATGGCAATCTAAGTTTGAGGTTTGGCAAGTTGTGAATGGACAGTGGAAAAAAGGGTCAAGGATTCAAGGAGAGAGGGCAATGTATTGTTAAATTGGACAACTCTAGGATCAAGACTGTGACGAGGGCAGGGATGATGGACTGGGATAACATAGAGGAAAAGAGTGACTGGAGATTGATGTTAAGGTGAAGAAGAAAAGGTTTAAGAGGGAATTAAGTAAAGATGGCTGATTGGAAGATTATAGTGAAAGAGGGAAATCTCAGAGTTTGAGTTCTTGATGGTGGCACAGGAGTAGTTCATTGTAAGATATACAGTATGTGGGTGACAGTGGCGAAGCGAAGAAAAAGGTTATGGGAAATCAAGAAGTAGATGAACTGTCAGAATGTTTTTTTAAGTCAAAGAACTTCTACAAATTTTATTCACACTAATATTATGCAAAAGCATATCAATTCATTTTAATTAAAATAACTTCATCACGTTACATCTGTTATAAAATAACTATAAAATCCATAGAAAATGCACTTCCATTTCATGAAATTCATTCATCACCTTCCTCTTCTTCATCACTAATCACATACTTCTTGTGCTTTTTATTAGTTTTATCATCATCCTCTGCTTTCCTTTTTCTGGAAGTTTCCTCTTCCTCATCGCTGGTGAGTTTCTTTGCTTTGAGTAATCGTGCTCTGTCATCCTCTGATCCTTCATCACTATGTGAAGAATAGATTCTAGCTCATTCCTCTTTTATGCCACCTTTATATCTATTTTTAATAGCTGCCAGGCTAAGATGATGATTATTATTGATGCCAGTCAGAGTGTTTGAGGGGACATCAATATGAATGTTTAAATCCACAAATTTAGGAAGAGCAGAGATGGGTGGGAGAAGACTGTGAGTCAGGTATGTGAAACTTCTTTAAAGAGTAAAAAATGGCCTTGAGACTGCTAGATTATAGTTATAAAAATCTAAATGAGGTAATATAGATAAATGGGAATGACCCTTGAGCAGAAGTTGCAGTTATTTAGGATGGCCTGGAACTGGCTGTTAGGAGCAAAAATTTACCTGTCTCCTGATCTAGTGTATTTGGAGGCATGAGAGAATGAGGAAGTCATACTGGAGAGGATGGCTAGAGGTGTGATTTAGTACATTTTATAGACAAGGAAGAGTTCTCTAGAAGAATGGAGAGGAGTATGCTTATAATAGAGTAGGACACAGTAGAATTAGGGTACTAGAATATGATTAGGGATAGAGGTGACAGAAGAGTAGCGCTTACAAGGAGGAGGAGGTGGTAAGAAAAAGCCCAGGCTAAGGTAAGGGACGGGGGTGAAGTTGCCTCAGTATGCTACGGTTATTTTTTGCAGGGATAGGGGAAAAGGAGGCATTAGCATTAGATGTGATAAATACCAGCTGACCAGTGCCTTTATGAGGGGGTCCCTTTTATAGTCTTAGGATGATTGAATTAGTACAAAGGCAGCAGCATTGGCTTTCATAGTTTGCTGATCCAAATGCAGAATGTCTGGGGGCTGGAGCCCAAGGTGAGCCCTGGATCCAGGATTAGTAACTATACAGTGATTCAGTTTCCAGGATCATACTGCATTCCCTTGGCAACAGCTCCATAACTTTATCCCAAGATGTTAGAGGACAAGACACACCTAGCAGCTGAAGGAGTTTGTATTCATTCTCTGATGATTCTGGGGAGCCCAGTGGTGAATTCCTCAGTACTTCTGGCTCTGATGATTTGGAAGTAGATTTTACTATGTAAAGGAGATCAACTTCATTTTAAAAAGTAAATTTATGAAATGATCATACATATTTAAAAATTTAATTAATGTCAACCTGGAGTCAGAAACTGAATAAAAGGACATGGGAATAAATTTATCACTTGGTCATTAGAACATCTGGATTGATAATGCTAGCTAACATTTACATAGTGCTTTAAAGTCAATAAAAATAGCTAAGATTTAAATGATGCTTAAAGGATATGTGTTGTCTACATATTTACGTAACTCTCAAAGTGCGTTTCACATATTATTTCACTTGATCCTCACAAAAATCCTGTAAAGTAACTGCTATTATCATTTCAGTTTTGCAGATGAGGAGTCAAGACTGGGAGAGGCTAAATGACTTGTCCAGGGTATAGAGCTAATATCTGAGGTAGAATTCAAACTCAGATCTTGTTGACTTCAAGTTTAGCATTCTATCTACTATACCACACTGACTCCCTGAGTAATGATAATAATACACTTAAGAACATTTTTAAAAAGTACTTTGTATCCATTATATAATTTTATCCTTGACAGAGTCCTATGAAGTAAGCAGTACAAGGGTAACAATAGCTTTCATTAATATTGTACTTTAAAAAAAGGGAGAACATTTATTGTTCAGATGACAAAATAAATTTGGAGAGGTCAAATTATATTCCCAAAGTTATCTATCTATCTATCTATCTATCTATCTATCTATCTATCTATCTATCTATCTATCTATCTATCAGTCTGTCTCTATCAATCTATCTCTCTATCTCTATTTTTCATTATGCTTAGGTGATACCAATATTTATCCTTTTCGAAATACTTTTGCATTCATTCTCTTACTGGATTCTCATGACATCTCTTAATTCTTTTGATGGCACAGAGAAGCAAAGTATAGCATATGCCAGTCTCTGAAGTATTAAAGCTGCTTACCACCTAAAGAGAAAATAAGAAATGCATGATGGGAGTAAGAACATTTCACCATGTTACCAGGGCAGAATTATAAAGAAGCTACTGAATAATAAAAAAGAGAACATCAAAGAAATGTGGGAGTTTGAAGGATAATGACTGGTTCTGTGGTGAAAGCAAGGGATCACTGAGGGATGCTTCATTGGCACCCACATAATAGCAAAAGAGTTAGAGCAGGAGCTCTTAACTTGGTGTTCATGACTAAAAGGGTCGGTGGATAGGTGGATAAATTTCAAGGAGATTCATGAAATTGGATGGAAAAATTTGTTTTTATTTTTAATGTAATTAGTTTCCTTTGTAATTCTAATTATTATATTTTATGCATTTAAAATAGGGAAAGTGTCCATAGCTTCACCAAAGACTGCCAAAGGTATCTAAGACAAAAATATTAAGAACTACCAATCTTAAAAAACCCCATAACTTAAAAGAACTAGTGTTTCTGTATGCAGTAAGGTTTGCCAAGCCCTTTACTAAAAATGCTATCTCATGTGATCCTGACCACAATCCTGGGAGGCAGGTGTTATTATTAACTCCATATTGCAGATGAGGAAACTGAAATAGAGGTTTGGACTTATGCAGGGTCAAAAAATTAGTGTCAGAATCAGGATTTTTATGCAGGTTTCGTAGTGCTCTATCCGTTGTGCCACTTCACTGACTTAAAATCTAGAGGAAATCCCTAAGTATACTTCAGGTAGAACCAATGAGGAAGATTTATGGGAAAGCATGGGCAGGAACTGCACAGGGTTAAGAAGCATGGATGGTTTATGATCTGGACTCTTGAAGGAATTCACATTCATGAGGCTACAGATTCAGAGATGTCCTGAAATCTACTTCATCATCAAAAGAATTCATCATTTGATGGCCAACCTTCTGTTGAGGAACCTGTCCATATTTAGCTAGGTGAGTCTTTGACTAGCAGACACTTCATTCATTGATGAATATTAATTGTATTTTTAACATTCAGCACATTTTTTTAGTTTAATTGATTTACAGTTCGAAGGGACCTCTAGTCCAACTCCTTAATTTTGCAAATCAGGAAGCTGAGACCCAGAGGAATGAAATGGTTCATTCAAAGCCACAGGCAGTTAAGTGACAGAGTTAAAATTCAAACCCAGGTCCTCTGACTTTAAATTCAATATTTGTTTCTTCCGAACTGGCTTGTGACTGTTGTCAGTTGTGTTACTAGTTGAATAGCTTGTTTGGTTATCCTTATCCTACAGGTGTTAAAGAGACAAACCCCCTAGCTTTCCTTTAAATTTGGGGTTGATAAGGAAACAAAAAGACATCAGTTTGCCAATTTCAACAAATGTTATTTTCTTGACTTAGAAGAATGACTTCAAAAAGGTTCAGAGGGTGCCTTGTTTTATTTTTGCCACTAGATGGCAATCTTTAGACATTTAAATAACTCCTAGTTGAATAAATGTGAGCTGGTTGAAATGGACAGAGTGGGATAAAGAATAGGATGGCTGTTAGATGGAGGCAGCATTTTATTGTGAAATCCTAATGTTTCACAAATGGAAATGGGCCCAATCGCTTCACAAAAAGAAGGGCCCTTGTCTCTTACAGACTTGTTAATTCACCACTTGTAAAAGATTAAGAAATTTTAAAGTTTTTGTCTGATTCTAAGAATGCATTTATGCAGTCACAGTAGAGACAGTGAAAAGAGAACCAGACTTGAGTTTGAACTCTAACCCTGGCATTTATTTGTGTGAACTTGATGCCTTTGAACCTCAATTTCTTTATTGGTTAAAATAAAAAAAAGGAGGGGGACAGGAACTAAATCCTCATAATGATACAATTGGTGGAGAGGTATATAGAGATAATATAAGAGCTCATCGATCTTATTATTTGCTGATTGCAGCAAAGCACATGACTTAGTAGGGCAAAATGTAGACCTTCTTCCAGCAAGATGCCTCTAATTTACATGCTAAAATCATGTAAGATTCCTTGAGAAATGACCTCAGTGAATGTCAATATTATCAAGTGTGGCAGAAAGCAGGGGGACATGCCTTTTGAAGGTGTTTACTGGGATCATGGTTAATAATCTGTTTAGAAGAGGAATTCTCTACAGTGTGAAGTTTTTCACTTGCTTCTCTTTGTGGATGTCAGTATGCTGATTGTTAAAAGCCCTTAAATACCACAGTCTTCTTATTAGGTTCTATTGTCACCCTAAAGAGACCAGTCTAACGATTCCTACAGGAAAAAAACAAAACAAAACAAAACTGGTGGATGAAGAACATGTTGACCCAACTGTGACAGGCAGTTGGATGGGCAACTCAAATAAGTACATGCTTTTGGAACAGCTATTGCAGATGGACAATTTTATGGGCCCTGAATTGAATAAGAATAGGAAGATTTCATCTGGGAAACTTAAATGCTTTCAGCAATCCTAATGTAGCTCTATCCATTTTTTTTTTTTAATATTGATGTTCTTAAGCGATCACTTGGTTGGGAGTCACGGAAGACCAATGTTCCCAAGTTCTTAGCACATTTCCTGGCCTACTGTAAATAATTTAAAAATGCATGTTGACTGATTGACAGAAGAACCAAGGTTATGGGGAATGCAAAGAGCAATGGAGGTGAGTAGGTGCCAGCATATGACTAATGATGATTTGCATGCAAGAAGTAGAATAAATGAGATCATCATGGACATGTATTCTCAGAAATCGAGGTAGGCTGGTCACATAGCATAAGCAGGATATGTACAGTCTGATAGTTGCATTGGTATTAGTAAAAAGATATATATTTTTTCCTTTTAACTTCTTCTCTACCCCCTCTCCAAGCTAAGAGCTTGCTTTTCTGATGACTAAGCTTATATTTTTCCTTCCCCTCTTCCTTTTTCCTATCTGTATCCCTGTTGAGTTAAATATATTCTTATGCTGTAAATTAAAACCATTGATGATATTCCATTCCACATCTATCATATTCACATAGATTGACAAAAAGGGAAAATGATTAATGTTGGAGGGACTGTGGGAAAACAGGTACATTGATCCTCTGTTTGTGGATCTATGAATGGGTACAACTATTCTGGAAGGTAATTAGGGGTAATACACAAAAAGTGTGTATGCACATTGACTCAGTTATGCCACTCTTATGCCTATACCCTCAAAGAGACCAAAGAAATAGGAATAGATCTTAGATATGAAAAATACTTATAATAACTCTTTGAGATGAAAATTCCCATTAATTGAGGAATTGAGTAGTTTTAATTGAATAGTTTATAAATGTGATGGAATATTTTTGTACTTTAAGAATAGAGGAAATAAATGATTTAAAAAAGACATGGCAGGGGGGGTAGCTAGGTGGTTCACTGAATAGAGATCAGGCTTGGAAATAAGAGTCCTGGGTTCAAATATAACCTCAAATACTTGACCCTGTGTAAGTCGTTTAATCCCAATTGCCTCAACCTTACCACTTTTCTACTTAGTATCAGTTCTAAGACAGAAGGTAAGAGTTTTTAAAAAAACAGAAAGAATAAGGGCTGATGCAGAGTAAAGCAAGCAGAACCAAAAGAACAATTTATACTATAACATCAGTGTTTTAAAAACAAGTAATTCTGAAAACTTTGAGCAGAACCAGGTGTGTAGTTAGAATGTAGTACCCCCCAGACTATGTTTCCCACAATTCCTTTTCCCTTTTGTGTACATGCATCATTATGTTGTTTGTATATCATTTTGGTTTCACCCCCCCCCCCTTCCATGTGAGTGGATTGGGTGAGCTCCCTTGTTGTTGTATAGCTTATGGGACATGGATTGCTACAAGAACCTGTTGTGCTTTGTGAATTTTTTCTTTTTTCCTAGAATTTTTTTTCAAGGTTTGGATGTTCTATATTTCACTCAGAAATTATTTTTTAATTTCTTTATATTCTTTGATGTTTTTGATAATTGATTCATATGCCTTATGACTGGACCATGTATCCCTGTGTGATTCCTATGTGAAGTATCCTTGAATCCTCCTCAGGGGGGGAATGTATTATTCTCCTCAGGGGGGACTATGTTATTGTTGTGAACTGTGATTTGAATTTGAGCCTAATTTAGAACAAGAGACTACCTCCCAGAATCCAGAAAGTGACCTGTTTGGAGAAAGCACCACCAAGATGCCTGTAGAGACCACACACTGCACCAGAAGGTCCAGAATGAACTTTCTGGGGTTGAATGTATTTATTTTGAATGTACACTCTTATGCCAAAGGGGATTGCCCCCTAATAGGTTTTTTGTCAATGTACCTAATATTGGTTTTGTACTTTTTCTCTTTTATTTCCCTTTATCCCCAGATTATTGGAATTTCCCTTTAGAACTTGTAATATTGTATATATCTCTAGTTAAAGGCATAAGTTAGTTCTGTTTCCATGATCCCTTTGGGAGACTGGTCTCCCAAAGGGATCATGGGGGGGGGAAATGTGTAGTTAGAATGTACTACTCCCTCAGACTATGTTTCCCACAGTTCCTTTTCCATTTCGTGTACGTGCATTGTTATGTTGTTTGTATATAGTTTCAGTTTCTCCTCCCCCTCTCTCTTTCTTCCACATGAATGGCTTGAGTGAGCTCCCTCTAGTTTAAATACACTTTATAAATATTATAATTGGAGAAATTGGATATTAATTTTAAAATATATACAGGAGAACAATTTACATAATAAAAACATAAAGACAAACAAGCAACTTTGCAAGTGATAAGGACTATAATCAAAATGCAAACTATCAATGATTGTAGTAGATCAATGATAAAGCACGCTATCTACTTCCTGACAGAGATGTAATGGAAATAAGATGTAGAATGAGATATACATGTATGCATATACATATACATCCACACATATATAAACACACACACATACTTATACATACACCAAGCCTTTCTATACAGCCAATGAGAGACTTTGTTTTGCTTGATTGCACATTTGTTGCAAGGAATTTGTTTTTCTTTTCTCTTTTATTTTTTAATGGGGTAAGGGTGTGGGAAGGAGGAAACGAAAATCAATTTCTGCTAAATAAAGTGGATAGATTTAGAGTGCTAATAGAAGGATATTTAATTTGTAGGCATGGTTAATGCAAGGATTTCTTTTGCAGGACTGTACTTATTTGTAAGTTTTTTTTTCTTCTCAATGGGTGAGGGAGGGGAGGGGGAGAATTAAGAACTGAAAATGAAATAAAAAATTAGAAAAATTAAAAATAAATAGATGGGAGGTGCTATAGATAATGAATGTTACATATCTCTTAAATGATGATGATAGTTAACATTTAAATAGTCTATTATGTGTCACAATTTATTGTATATAATTATGGTGCTTAGTGTTTTAAATTATTATCTCATTTGATTCTTAGGACAACCCTGGAAGGTAGGCACTATTATTATCCTCATTTAACAGATGAGCAAACTGAGGTAACCAGAATTTGTGTCCATGATTACATAGTAAGTATCTGAGGCTGGATTTAAACATAGATCTTCCTGATTTCACTGTGTTAGTTTTACTTAATTCTTTTACTTTATTAAAAGAGAGCTTTCACAAAGTGTGTGTGTGGTCTTTAAATGTTTGTTATATAAAATCAAAACACATCAAAAGCTTAAAAAAAAGAAATAGGAAAAGATATATTTAGAACATCAGATAGCTCCTCTATGGAGGATTTATGGAAGAATATGGTCAAGAATTACATAGGATAAAAACTTATGGATGGGTTGTGACCTGCACTGGTGGAAGGACTATTCACACTGATGATTACAGTTCTACTTAAAAATGGAAGAAGTCCAGTGCAGGCAATAAAAACTATCTTACCAGCTCATGGAGGGATGAGAACTGGACCTCTGATTTCATTGGATTGGAAAATCTTGGATGAAACTTCTTTTTGACTTGGTCTTGTCCAGGCTCCTATAACTAGTATGTATCAGAAGTGGGACTTGAATCTGGGTTTCTGTAGTCAGTTTGTTATTTGCTATGACATGCTGCTTCTTAAAAGTTCACAAATGTCAGATATTAGTATCAGATTTCTAGAAACTCTTGTAGGAACTTAAACTAATGGCTAAGACCACATATCTTAATTCAGCCACTTGATTCTTAGTAGAGTGGTCTATGAAAAGAGGATTGCATGAAGAAAAAAGTCCTGATGGTAAAGGTTGTTTGACAGTGGGATGGGTTACTTAATGAAGGTTGGAACCTTTATGTCTGTGGATTGCAATAGAGATGGTGATGATGACAATCGATGTTGATAATAACAATGTTGGTTGGTGGCAACGGCCATGGCCAAACAGGCTATGACAAGGTTAGTGATTGGTGTTAATCTCTCAGTGTTAAAGACTGGACAATGCTTTAGTTATCTGAAAAAAGACATTTACTAGATACTTTTGGTTAGTAGTTCATACTGTAAGTTCTAACTATCATCTCCATAGGCACATAGAGTTGGTCTTAAATGTTGGCAGAGTAGATCTATGATTTCAGGGGCCTTCGAGAGGCCTTCCTGCTTTTCCAAATATCTCATTTACTTACTACTATATACAATTCCTTTAAAAGAGAATAATCTTTCATTTCACAATTGGAGATAAGGCTTAAAATGAAATATTCCTAGTAGAAGTAATAGTGATTTAAGTTCACATTAGAGTGAATGACAGATAATAGATTCTGTCTTTGAGGGCAGGTTTTACTGTGGGAAGTGGAGAGAAAGAATGGGAGGGAAGTGGGATGAGAAGAGAATTGATATGTTTAGATAGAATAGGAAGAAGTACTACTGAGCAGGGATGGGAATCAGAGAAAGGACTCTGAACCCATGAAAAAAAAACTTTTATTTTGTGATTTTTTTCTAAATCTAGTCCTATAGGTCCCTCTCCATCTCAAAGTGCCTCATCATTTACCAAAGACCATAGCTAAGCTGTATCTAGAAGCTGTGGGCTAAAAGGAAGCCCCTTTTTGCAAAATTTTGCTTGAAGGTACAGAAATTGCCATCATAATAGCAAAATGTCACAAATTCTCATTTGTATTGTATATATTAAGCCCAATACTGCCTAAAGATGTGGCCATGTTATGGCCCTAGTCAGCTTTGATTTTGCCAGGCATAAAGAGGCTTGAATTTGTTATAAATTGGCAGAAGAACAGAACAAGTGGAGGGCATTCTCATCCTCCCCTTGTTTTCCCTATGTAATTTCTCATCATGACTCAGCTCAGCATCATACCAATAAATTTGCTCTTGTTCCTAAATCCTGTCTTTGTATCACCAGACAGCCCTACTTCCCCTCATTCACTAAAATTCAGATTGATTTTTTACTTTTCAATCTCTTTTACTTTTATGACAAATTAATGGCCAGATCTTGTTAATTCTACCTTTTAAAATCTCTTTACTTCTTTCCACCCACATTGCCAATACCCTAGTTTAGTCTCTCATCACCTGGTCTATTGTATAGCCTTCAAGTTGGCCTTCCTGCTTCTAGTGTTTCCCCTCTTCAATCTACCCTCCACATAACTGCCCACGTAGAATCACTTATATTTTGCTTTGACCATCTTACTACTACACAGTTAAAAGACCTTGAATGATTTTCCACTGCCTACTAAATTTAGCATAAACTTTTTAGCCTAGAATTCAAGGTCATCCATAATATAACACAAACTTATCCATGTTATTCCTTGTCATTCTGTATTCAAATAGAACTGAACTACTTGCTGTCCTTTGGTCTTCTCTTGCTGCCTCCTATCCCTGACCCTTTGCTTTGACCATCCCTTATGCCTAGAGTGGATTCCTTTTATCAACCTTCACCATATTCCCATCTCATATTGGCATAATGCAATCTCTTCCTTTCTTTGAGATCCAACTCAGGTGCCTTCTTGATTTCTCCAGCTAGAAATAAGCTCTTGAAAATTCTCGGAGCATATGGTCTGTGCCTCTACTTTGTACTTTTTACATTCTGCCTTAGATAGGGTTGAGTCTGGCACAGGTTGAACACCTCCATCCATACTCTACCAGAGTCCTTTAGATGCAAAGACCTTTAAGGGTAGGGTTTGTAGTTTATTTATATTCAGAATGCAGCACAGCACCTAGTACAGAGAGGGGGCTTAATAAGAACTTGTGGAATTGAACTGGTTGACATGACAAGATACAAATGCCATTCTGTTTCCTTGCAAACTTCCAAAGAGGAGAGGTATATCCCAGTCACAATATATTTAATCTCATGTTTGTTTTACACAGAAGTACATTTCCAGGGGAAACACTAATACGGCAAAATCATTTATGATATGCAAGGAGGATCTTCTCTTGGTGGCACTGTGTATTGACTGATGACCTCTCATTGGCCATCAATAATTTGGATTAGGTTGGATTGAAGACTGTGCAATTTTAAAATCAAAGAGGGATAGGTTGGGTCAAGAAATGGCCAGGTTTTCATGGGCAGAAACAACTGCATTAGAATTTGGCTTCTCTCCAAGAACATTTCCCTCTGGGTTTTTAATATGGCATCAAAGACAAACTGGACTGAAAACTGCCTGTTGTCAGCATTTTCTGATGTATTTGCTGTGCTCTCCATTGATTTAAAAAAAGCTGGAGGGAACTCTATTCTTCTCACTTAATAAGGCTCATCAGGCCTAATCACAGTCATGTTTTAGGGACAGATTTTGGAGATAGGGTGGGGGCAATGGGATAGAGAGGAAAAAGGATGGCTTTGTGACAGACTTGGAGAGAATCTTCCCTGAGCTGTTCAGGATCAGGTTCGTCAATTCACCCAAGCTAGAATACCTTGACCCCAAATTTATTCATTCTGCATCTGTATCCTCAAGAAAAGGGATAATAATAATAATGAAATGATAATAATTGATGCTATCGAGCTTCTGCTTCCAAGATTCAATTCAGCCAACATTTAGTAAGACCCTTCTCTGTATGCATCAATGTATTGAGTAGTGGGAGAAAATGTCAAGTTTCTCTTCTTACTCTCATGTATTTTATAGTTTAGTAGGGAGAAATAACATGCAGATAGCTATAATTCAAAATGATGCATAACATCTGCTTTAGAGTGCTGAAACAAAATACTGTCTGACTAAGGAAGAAAGAAGACTTGCTAACAAATGAGCAATCAGGAAAGGTAGCATTTTGGGGTTAAAAGTAGTTAGACATTCAACAGATGTAGAGGAGAAGAAGGCTATTCTATCCATAGGAAACAAAGATTGTGAGTAATGAAGACAAGGAAAGGGTTCATGGTGTATCTGGGGAACAAATGATAACCCAGCTTTATTGAATTACTGAGAAGATGAAGGAGAAAAGCGCGTGATAAGGATGAAAAGATAGGGCAGCACCAGGTTGTGAAAGGAGGTCCTGAGGAATCGCTGAAAACTTTTGAGTAGAGGAGTGACTTGACTAGTCTATGTATGTATCGGGGACATCATTTAGGAAATGGTTTGAAGGGTAGCTATTGTGTGTGTGTGTATGTGTGTATATGCATGTATGTGTATATGGACATGTACAGTAGAGGTGGGAGAGATCTGTTAGGAGCCTAAGGCAGTGTGGAGGTAATTTGGGTCTTTTGGGATGATGGCAATGGGAGTGAAAAAGATTAGACAGATGCAAAATAATTTGTAGAGGTAGTATTAACAGGACAGTGTGGTACAATGGCTAGAGTGCCGGACTAGGAGCCAGGAAGACTTGGGTTCAAATTGTGCTCTACTACCTCCTAGCTATGTGACTGAATAAGTCATTCATTCTCTCTGAGTTTCCTCATTTGTAAAATGAGGATAATAATATCTACCTAACAGGATTATTGTGAGGATCAAATGAGATAATGCTTGTAATGTGCTTTGTAAATCTTAAAGCAATATGTAAATACTAGTTATATACTGATAAACACTAGTTAAATGCTAGTCTGTTAAATCAGTAGTATAAAAATGTTAGTGCATTTACTTAGGATGATATAGTCAGACTTATTAAAAATATTCAAAGTATAAAATTTTGGACATTATTCTAGCCAAATGAAGTCAGAGGAAAGTATCCAGTAAAATTGGCTTGAGAAGGGAAAATGTTCTTCTGTTTTATAGGTTGATTACGTTGTTGATCTCTTACCCTTGTAAAGGGAATGAATGTGTCCTAGTGGAAAGAGTGCTGGATGTGGACCCAGAAGAGACCCAGCCTCAGCTCTGGCCTCTGACACTTATTAGCCAATAATAATACACGTAACCAGCTTAACCAGCTCTCAAAGCTTCTCTTTCCTCATCAGTAAAATGGGGATAAGAATCCCTGAGGTAGATACCTTATAGAGATGTGGTGAGGACCAAATAAAATAATGCATGCAGTGTACTTTGTAGACATTAAAGAGCCACACAGAATGTCCCAAAGACTAAGGGCAGTTTAAAGTTCTTAGAGCTGAAAACTGCATTAAGACTTTTGGGACATCTTGTATTAATGGCAACTAGTCATCTCCAGAGGGTGCAAGAATAATTTTTTTTTCTAGGAAGGAAGGTTTATGCTAATATATTACATACTCTTGGCTGGTCACCTCTTTATTTGGAAGGCATAAGGCCTGAGTTTTGGGGTGGAGTTGGTGGGTATATAACCAAGAACATTAACTTGGTCCCACAAAGGAATCAAATACATGACTGTAGTCTCAATAACAACTTATTGCAGAGAAAGAACTGTGGGAGAAGAAATACAGAAGAAAAACATTTCTGTGATCACATGGTTCAATGGGGATATGATTGGGGATGTTGACTCTAAATAATCACCGTAATGCAAATATTAATAATACGGAAATAGTTCTTGATAAATGACACACGTAAAATACACTTGAATTGCTCATTGGCTCCTGGAGGGGGAAGGAAGGGGGAAAGGGAAAGAACATGAATCATGTAACCTTGGGAATAGATTCTAAATTAATTAATTAAATAAAGACATTTAAACAACAACAACTTATTGCAGGCAATGGAACTAGTTGTACAGAGCCTAAAGACCACTCTCATATTCCATAAAGATGTTCTCTTAAGCTCTGTCAGCAAAACAGAATGAAATGACAACACATTGATGAAGGTTGCTGTGCCTGGTATGATTAAGGCTCAATAAAGACTTAATGACCACATAGTGACCATGTCAATAGATTAGCACCGCCAGAGACTTGAGTTCAAGTCTTGCCTCCAACCTTTGCTAGCAGGGGAGTAATTAAGTGATTTATGAGATCTCATTTGCTTCATTCATAAAACATGAATAAAGATATCTGTCATGCATTACATAATGGAGCTGTTCGGAAGACCAGATGAGCTAAATAATTTTGTAAAGTGCTTTATAAATGTTAAAGTGTTATAGAAATATCAACTATGATTATGATGATGAGTGCTACAAATGGATTTTCCCAAGTTGGGGATTGTATTGTCCTTTGTGGATATGAATAGGTTCCAAAATACTTGTGAATGAAATTTGGTCTTTGAGGCAGATTTCCTTTCAGTCTAAGTGATTACTTAGACATATTTTACTAAATTCTATTTAAGAAGATAGAGACTGATGGTATTCAGACACTATAGTGAATAAAGCACTTGCCCTGGCGTCTGGAAGACCTGAATTCAAATCCAACCTCAGACACTTCCCTGTCCAATGATCAAGTCACTTAACCTGTTTGCCTAAGTTTCCTCAATTGCAAAATGAGGATAATAATAGCACCTACCTTCTAGGATAGTTGTAAGGATCAAATGAGATAATATTTGGAAAGGGCTTAGCCTAGTGCCTGGAGCAAAGTAGTATATATAGTAGCGTTATTATTAT
Organism: Gracilinanus agilis; assembly: GCF_016433145.1. Lineage (NCBI taxonomy): Eukaryota > Metazoa > Chordata > Mammalia > Didelphimorphia > Didelphidae > Gracilinanus > Gracilinanus agilis. Next base: position 101,245,055 of record NC_058130.1, read on the forward strand.
TATCATCAGATCTCTCTAGGCCTCAATTTTCCTGTTTGCAAAATGAAGAATTTGGGTAAGATTTTCTTTAAGGTCTTTTCCAGAAGTTAAAATCTCTGATACTAAGATATCTCCCTCAGGCATTGCCACTATTATTTCATTGTTGAAGAGATTCCAACCTGATGTCACCCAAGCTGATTAAACAACAATAACAACAACTATTGTCCAAGAAAGATTTGTCATCAAATGATTCCCTGAGTGACCAATACTTTTGCAAAGCATTTTGGTTGCTTCATTTATGTTTGCTGAGCTGCTCTATGCTGCATCCTTCTTCTTGGTTTGCCAGTTTTCCTTTTTAAAGGATTATACTCAGCTCCTGCCCAGGATAGAAGGGGACAGCTAAGATGACATCAGGAATTCGCAAAAGTTACATTTTGCTGAGCCAGAAGGTTTGAATCCTTGCCACAAACTGGCCCCAAATGCAACTCATTGATCATGTGTTCTCTGCAGGCACAAGAGGGGTGGGGTGGGGTGGGGGGGGGAGAGAAGCTCAGGGACCTGAGACTAACAATTCAAAAATTCCCATAAGAAAAGCAAATCTTCTTTCTTCCTTTTTATCAGTCCTCTCACCAAGCTTGCTAAAGATAGGCCAGTAGAATTAGAACTATTTATGATGTGATTCAGGAAAGTCAAGGAGCAGTTAAGGCATGAAAGCCGAGGAGATTCATTAGCCTTATGGTCACTTAGTTTTCTAAGCTATGGTAATGGGAAATCAAAGTTTTTATATATCAATTAAGTGTACATATATTTCTCATGGAAAGGACAAGAGAAAAGCAATAATATTCCATGCCTGAATAACAACTTATTGTTCCATGTCCTTTTTAGGAAGTCTTATGAGGTGGCAAAGTGGCAAAATGTATCAAGTGCTGGAACTGGAGACAAGAAGATTAGAATTCAAACCTTGCCTCTTATATTTACTAGCAGTATGAATCTGAGAAATCACTTGATTTCTCTCAGGCTCAGTTTCCTCATTTTTAAAATGGGAATAATGGTTGCAGGATGGTTGTGAGGATCTAATGAAATAGCATTTACATTGCTTTGAAAACTACATATAAATATTAACTAATATTATTTCCTTGGCACATCACTTCTCTTAGAACAGAGGACTTTCCCTTTTATGCAAATGTTTTATTGATGCTTTAAAAACAACAACACTATCACTTCCCAATGTCGTCTTCCACATATAGAACCCCACCCGGCAAGAAGAAATGCCCTTCTCAATATTCTCTTTCCCATATAGAACCCATCTCAAAACAAGGAAATATGTTTGAGCAAGACAAATAAAAACTTTGGCTACAAATGAAAGCACGTGTGGTTCACTGAGAAATATTGGACTTTTTAGTAGAATGTCATAAGGATGAGAGAGAGAGACAGAGACAGAGACAGAGACAGAGAGACAGAGACAGAGAATGTGTGTGCCTTTGTATATTTGAGATTTTCCCCTGAATATCAAAGACTAGTGCATGTAGGAAGATAGAATTCTTATGTGTGAGGTGATACAAGAAAGCCAAGACCCCAAACATCTAGGTTGGGGTGAATGAGAGAAAGGGACAATAAAAGCACTTCCCCAGATTTCACCAGAATTGGCAACTGTTCTTTATTCCTTCCAGTACTTTGGGAGGGGAAAAAACCTTACATAAAGGTAAAGACAAAGGCAGGGCTTCTGGGGAAGAGACAATAGAATCTGATAAGATGTTCTCCTGTGTAAGCAGTTAATGAGGTAAAGACTTTGGACCTTTGACTGGTTTGATTTAGCCTGCTGGCTAATTTTAGGGGCTGAGGATCCAATTTCCTGCTGTGCTCTCATGACTGAGTATGAAAGGACTAATCTCTCTCTCTCTGCCTCTCTCTGCCTCTCTCTCTCTGTCTCTCTCTGTCTCTCTGTCTCTCTCTCTCAATGAAGGAATAGGAGGACTGACAGAGACAGAGACAGAAAAAAGAGAGAAACAAATAGAGAAAAGATAAAGTACCAGTCCATTATAATAGGACTGTATATTATATAGATTTGGATATTCAGTGGGTCGAACATGTGGTAAAACACCCCAAACAATTTGATATAGCAGGTAGATGGAGAAGAGTAGGTTTTTTTGAGGTGGGGAAGACCTGCAATTTTATTGGAATCATGACCAACATTGAGGAAACTCCTCTACCAAAGTAGATCAGTAACTACTTTGCAGCTTTATAGCCTTAGAGAGTTGTCTGGGGGCACTGATAGGTTAAATGATTAGCTTAGAATCATGTGGGGATCACATAGCCAGAGTGTGTTAGAGACTGGATTATAAAACTAGCACTATCACTTGCTATTTCTCTGTCATTAGACTGTGAGCTCTTGGAAGCAGGGACTATTTTTATCCCCCTTTCTTTGTATCCCCAATGCTTATCATAGTGCCTGGCACACGACTGACTGTGACTTTGGCAAAGTCACTTAACTTCTCTTGGGTTCAGTTCAGTAACCCTAAACTGAAGGGGTAAGACTAAATGATCTCAAAGTTTCTTCCAGTTCTAAATCTGTGATCCTGTAATTTTGTCTGGTCCCTAAATTTGAGAGTCTCATGTGCCATTGTGCATTTTATGCAAGTACCCATATGTTAATGCACATTATTAATTGCTCTCATTTGCATTTATTGATTTTCTTCAATAATTCCTCCTCATTTGAGATCATACTTGTCAGTTTCCTCTGTTTTCCTTTCTTGCACTTTGTCAAGGTAATACCTTATAAATTCACCCACTTTTCCCAGACTTAGTTTTGCTTTAGAATAATTTACTTTTATTATTGCTCAAAGTACTCTGAAAACTAGCAAAATAATTGCAAATGTCTTTCCCTTTTCACTTTGAAGTCTTAACCCATGGCATGTTCTCCTACTCTCAAATGGATTTGTACAATCTCCTTTTTATTGGCTTTATTCTCTTGGGTTTCACATTGACTTGGCTTAGGTTCATTAGCCTTCTTTCAAAACTTTGGGCATCTCCCCATCTATCCATCCACCCACCCATCCATCCATCCATCCATTCTTGACTCTGGTGTTGTGTCCCTTGCCAGTTCCTCATGACCACATTGTTGAGTGTCATGCTAGCTTTATCTTCAATGGAATATTAAAGACAAATGTTAAAATGGAAAGAGCACTGGAAAGTGATTCTGAAGACGAGTTCTAGTCCAGATACACTTGAACATGTTCCTAAGCCTCTATAAATATCATTTTTATAATCTGTCAAGTGTGGAGTTTGAGCTAGAACAATGAACAGAAAAAGTTAATGTTGGTTTAGATCTTAGAAATCATATAATGTGACCCCTTTATTGTATAGATGAGGACACTGAGGCCCTGAGAGGGGACCAGACATGCCCAATGTTGTACATTTCTGATATTGCCTCACAAGCCTTTTGACTCCAAATCTAATTTTCATTCTATTGTACCAGGCTGTGGGGCACGATTGAGTTTGTCTGTGATCTCTGTTACCAGGAGGTCAAGGCTGGCGGATTGCTTGAGCTCAGAAGTTCAGAGCTGTAGTGTGGCAAACTGTTCAGAACTAAGTACAGCATCAGTATGTTGAGCTTCACACCCTAACTGAAAAGTGGTCAACCAGGCTACCTAAGGACGAGAAACTGCCCCAGCTTAGAACAGAGGTCAAAACTCCCATACCAACCAGTAGGCTTTGAGTGGTTGCTGTACTCGCAACCTGGGTGAGATAGGAAGAAATAATCTAAAAACCCCAAAACAAAACATTCCATTGGGCTTAGATATACTCTCACGCCTACTGCAACTCTAACATGGAATATTAGACTTAGTTGTAAGGGACTTTGGAGGTCATTTGGTCCCTCTGACTCTGTGATTTAGAAATTCCTGCCTTGGGCATGTCCTTTGGTTGCCATGCTTGAATGGACTCTTTGTTCCTCAGGATTTCTAGCAAGGGTAGGTTACTTAGGGATGCTCGGAGTGGTACCTACTAGTCAAAATAATGGGCAATGATTGTTCTCTCACATAAAGCCTCTTTTGACTCCATTCTTGGAGGTAGCATGCTAGATTAGAATGATGGATTACCAGTGTGTCTTGGTACGACCTTTCCTATCTTCTTTTTGAAGGATTTCTAACTTAAATACTAAGCAGGCTATAGGTAGTTTTTCTATCCATTTATAAGAAAAACATCAAAACACACATCTTGATTATTTGCTTACAAAAATGAATAATATGGAAATATGTTTTGTATGATAATACATGCATAATCCAGATTGAACTGCTTGTCAGCTCTGGGAGGGGGGAGGGAAGAAGGAGGGAGACAATAAGGACCATATAACATTGAAAAACTTATATGGAAATTTATTAAAATTAAAAAAATTTAAAAAACCCCAAAAGATACATCTCAAGGATGGCCTCTCATAAAGATGTTTCACTGTAGGTTGGCCTAGGAATAGATACAAAGTCATGCTAGGAAACTCATAGGAGGGAGAGAGTATCACAAATACTGACTAGAAAATCAAGTGGCTATTGTGTGATCAGTTATCACTGGCCATATATCTCAAGAAAACTTTGCTTCTGTTTCCGTAATACCCCTTTAAACACATCAGTATATGTCCTTAAGGGCAAAGAAAGACTGATTAGCCATGGCTGACAAATACATCTCTTACCTCAGTGACAGCAAAACTTCTCTTGCCACAGGGAACCACCTTGTACCACTTGTCATGCAGCACGTCCATAAATCCATGTGACTTGTACTGGCTGATAAGTTCTGATATATTTGAGGTCAGTGGAGAGTTTGGAGGAAGGCCAATGCCATAGCCTAGGAGAAAATGCAATTCGAAATGACAATTCTGCCATTGTTCCTGAGAGGCTGTGATAGATATCTTTGATTCAGTATCAAGCATGATCATGGGTAAAAAGTCTTGAATTCATAAAGTACCTTATTTTCAAAGGATTAAAAAGATTTGTAGATATATATATGCATACAATAATATATTAAATAACAACCAAATATTCTTATTTAATTTTATTATTTTATTATTAATATTCAATTACTTTATTATTAATACCCCATTATTAAATTGTATTGTTTATTATTATAATTAATATCAATAAAGAATATACTGAACAATACAAAATATATTAAAAAGGTTTATATACATATATGCAAACCTTTTTAATATATTACAAACCTTTATCTATATATATATATATATTTCCCTGTTAGAATGATTACTTTTCTTTAAAAGAGCCAGAAGAGACTGTACACCTTTTCCTGAAGCAATAGAAAGCAAACTTTGCACTAGAAATCAGGAAATCTGATTTCTAGCTCCAGCTTTGTCTCTAAATGTGTGCTCCCTGCAAGTCATTGAACTTGTGTGGACTTTGGTTTCCTTAGTTTGACTCCTGATCATTAAGATTCGTTTTACCTATAATGTGCTACATCTTTCATTAATAAGGAATCTTAGAAGAAGAATTAGGAAACCAGGCGCCATCATATTAGGGCAGCTGGGTGGTACAATGGATAGAGCTCTGGACTTGGAGTCAGGAAGACCTGAATTCAAATTTGTCCTTAGATGCTTCTTGACTCTGTGACCTTGGGTAAGTTACTCAATCTTATTTTTTTCAGTTTCCTTATTTCCAAAATGAGCTGGAAAAAGGAAGTGGCAAACCACTCTAGTATCTTTGCCAAGAATACCCTAAAATGGGGTCACAAAGGGTTGGACACTAGTGAAATGAGTGAACAAAATAAACCATCAAATAGCAAGTCTATTCCTCTTTGGTTAACTGATTTTCAAGGAGGACAATTTACCCAGTGGTGAGACCATGACATCATTGGATATATGTACCCAAGAGGGAAACCTCTTCCATATGAAAGATTTGATATGAGGAGGATGGAAGACACAGATGGAGAGTGTCAATGTGGTCTCCAGTTTACAAGCTAAAACTTGGGGTTCATCAGATCTTAGTAGGTTACAAGTTTGGGGGTTTCTAGATTCCACGTTGACAAGAGCAAGTGACACCACGTAGACCTGGAGGCAGTAGCAAAGTGACCAGAGATGCCAAGCCATGTGCAGATCTGGAATGAAAGCTACATGTGGCCCCCAGAATGAAATTTCTTTTTTTGCTTGTTCAGTACATTAAACTAGTAATGGAGTAGTGGAGTGCCAAAGAGAGAAGAAAGATCATTGGGGAAGAGAACTGTGGGAACTATGGTTTGGAGTAGTGGTTAAAACCAAGGCACAGAACTCTGAGGAAGTAAACTTGGAATTTGTCTTAAAACTAGTACTCTGTGTCATGTAGATTAATTAGGTCTGGGGTAAACAGAAGGAGACAAACCTTCTAATTACCTAGAATTTTTTTCTAAAGGACCCATCAGAGAGGAAATTTGCTTGACTTCATAGTAATGCTGAACCTTTTGGGGGTTAAAAGTTACTCTGTTAAAAGTTTCTTGTGGGAGAAGGCAGAATAATAAAAATAAAAACCTTTTGCATTCTATCTTAGAATCAATAGTAGGTATTGGCTCTAAGGCAGAAGAGCACTTACAGACTAGGCAATTGGGGTTAAGTGACTTGCCCAGAGTTAAATAGCTAGGAAGTATCTGAGAACATATTTGAACCCAGGACTTCTTGTCTCTAGATCCGGCTCTTAATCCTCTGCCACCTAGCTGCCTAGAGGCAGTGTATTTTTGACTATCTTTGGGCTCATCTACAAATCCTTTTTTTTTTGGGGGGGGGTTTTGGTGTATAAATTAAACCTGTTCAAATTAATGCTCCCATTCGCTTGAGTCCTTGAAAGGGAACTATGAAACTTTTTGGACATCAAAATGTGTAAGATAAAGAAGTTTCAGGGTTTTCTTAGAAGGAAGCATAAATCAGGAAGAAAAACCAGAGAAATTTTCTGAGAGGGACCTCTAAAATAGTACATGATACCTTATATCAAGACACTCAAGATACTCTGATACCAGGATTACACTTTTGTATATTTTGATGGTAGCTGTGGTGGGAAAAGTGGATAGGATTTTAGTCCTACCTTTAGAAAAGTCCTGACCCACATATTTTAGGTCTGAGAGCTCAGTTTTGAGTCTTGCTTAGTTGTTACCGTTTATTGGAACCAAGGTCCAGGTTTGCTTTCTTCTTTCAGGTGAACTGGGTGACACGATAAAATCTTCAAATACTAAAGGACAGCCATATAGAAACAGGATGAAATGTATTCGGGGAGGCTCTAGAGGGCCAACTGACTAAGGGTCAATATAAGGCAAAACTTTCTAATAATAAGAACTCTCCAATGGACTGTCCTGTGAGGTGGTGAGTTTCCTTTCAATAAAATTATTTGAGTTGAAGTAGAAAGACCACTTGTTAGAAATACTATAGAGAGATTTATGCTTTCTGAATCAAACTAGATGACCTCAAACCCTTTCCAACACCGAGACACTATGATTCATAATCTCTCTTGTCAGCAACCTCCAGGATCCTTTTCAGGCCTGAAACCTAGGGAAACTAGGGCCTCCTTTATCTTTTCCCTGTCTTCTATCCTGGTTGAGAGGACAGTAATTATTGCATTCTAGTCTGTTGCTATCCTGGAAATTACTTTGAAAGACAACATAAAAGGGACCACAGACAACTGAATTTTGTTCTTAGCTCTTCAGTGCTACAACTACAAAAGCTTTTTTTTTAAAACTTCAGAAAAATGGAGGTAGATAAACTGAAAATATTGCTGAATTTATTCACAGATCAGAAGTGAATAGCCTTCAAAAAGCTGCATATGCTTAATGAAAAACACATATTTTCTATAGTTATTTCCCCTTATTATTTATTTCCAAGGACATTTATATGAAAACTGGGTCTTTGTTCTTTTTAGCAGATATACAAACCCTTTCAATGAAATGCCAGGGTGGGGATGTGTGCAGGCTTAATAACTGACACAGATGAAATAAATAATACAAAAAATACTACTTGATCTTACAAGTACTATACATTATTTTTTCTAATTGTTTGTTTTGTTCTTTATCTGTGGGATGTCAAGAAAATTAAGACTATGCCAATAATAGATATTAGAATCTTCAGTTCAATTCAACATGTATTTTTGAGCAACTAATCTGTGTCTTGCTATTTTGGTTTGGAGGGCAAGGTTGATAATGGAATCCATTAGGAAGACAGTATTCTCTCATCAGATAGGATGTACTCATATGTAAGTGAAAAAAATGAAGTATTGGAGAGATGCTATAGGGCCGGAGAAGGGCAAATGTAATAATTTTCAGAAAAGGAAAGAGAGTGGAATTTTCAAACTATAGATAAGTAAGCTTTAGTTTGATTCCTGGCAAGATTCTAGGATAAGAGAGGAGGGGGATCAAGTATTTATTAAGCATCTATCAGGTGCAAATGTACAAATAATATAAAGTGATGGTCACTTAGCACCAGCATGGCTTCATCAAAAACAGATCATAGGAAGCTCACTTCATTTCCTTTTTTTTTTTTTTTGACAATTACTGCACTGGAAGGTTTTGAAAGTATAGTTCATATAGTATACCGAGATTTTTGAAAAGTACTCAATAGAATTTCTTTTTTTAAAAATTAATTAAGAATATTTCTCAATGATTACATGATTTATGTTCTTTCCCTTCCCTCTTCTTTCCCCCCTTCCTGAGCTGACGAGCAATTCTACTGAGTTATACATGTATCTCAATAGAATTTCTTATTCTAAATTCATGGACAAGATGGGAAAACATGGCCTAGTAGATAGGCTATGTAGATAGAAGTCTCCTCACCCTATGCTAGTCAACATTTTTATCAAAGACTTCACTGGAGGCACAGTTATTGGTCATGCTCATCAAATCTGTAAATGACAAAAGCTGGGAGTGATAGCTAATATAATGGATGGAAATTGTAGTGTTATATAAATGTGGGGCAAAATATAATATATATTTTAATATAATAATAAAAAAGACAGGCTGTGTTAAGAAAGGTAGTCTATCCTGGACTAGGGAGTTGAAAATTCTGCCTTATTCTATCTATATTTTATATATTGTGTTATTTTCCAGTGTTAGGGTCCTAGATTAGTTAGGCTCCAACAAGTCTCCTGACTTTTACATTTCCTTTATTCTTAGGAATTCCAAGGAATATTTTCTTTTTAACAAAATCTGGTTGACATATAAAAGAGATTCTTTTCCTGCTTATGTAACCCCTATCACCTATGGGATGGGGAAGGTGAGAGTTTGATGGACCACATCCTAATTAGCTATTTAGCAATTAGAGGTATCTTGGAATGTTCAAGGAAGGGGCTGAATAATGAGCTCAAAAACTCTATTTGTAGATCTATCCAGAGGGCTTCAGGGTCTTTTTTTTAATCAGTTGGTTAAATGTGAACCTAATCAATAAATTGATATTCTTACCTCAAACCAGTCTCAAATATTTTAATCAAAACATAGTTCAATGTCCTTCCTAATGCATTGCACACAGAACTGAACACAGATCTGGGGCTCTGTATCTTGTTCTGTGTGCAATATTTTAGAAAGAACATTGAAGTGGGAGCTGGAGAGAGTTCATAGAATAGTGGAGGGTCTTGAGTCTATCTATGCTACATATAAAGCTGGTGGATTAGGAACCAGGAAAGGACTAAGGAGCGAGGGCATGATAACTATTTTTAGGAATCTGAAAGACTGTTATGTGGAAAAGGAATTGTATTCATTTAGTTTGGTCTAAGAGGGAAGTAATAGGAACAATGGGTACAAGTCACAAAGAGGCAAATTTAAACTTGATGTCAGGAAAAAAATCCAATAATGAGAGCTATACAATAGTGCAAGAGTTTGCATTAGACAAAACTTTCTAAAAATTAAAGGTAATAAAAAGGGGAATTGTCTGATTGAGGAGAGAGTGGGCTTTTCCTCCCTAGAAGTTGAGTGAATGGCCACTTGTCATTTTGCAGAATATGGTCTTGGTTAGATATGACTTTGGAGGTTCTTTACAGTTCTGAGATTCTGAATTAACAACTCATGTTGTTGGATATCTATCTAACTCACAGAGTTGTTTTGATGACCAAATGAGATAATGAATTGAATACATTTTGTAAACTTTAAAGTGCTATACAAATATAAATGATCATCATTGACATCATCATCATTTAGATATAAAGGACTTGAGTTTGAATCTGGGCTAATTACTGGGACAAGTGACCTAACATTGCTGTAACTCAGTTTCCTTATCTATAAAATGAGGGGTTTGGATTGGAGTTCTAAGGTCCTTTCCAGCTTTAGAACTATGATTCTAGAATGTATGTGAGTCCTCATTTCAACCTCACATCAAGTAGGCTACTTTTTAAGAAGTTTCTTCCAAATTTCACCTGGGGTTGTATAGCAGCAATTCCAGCTCTGATTATTGCACCTGATGACAGATCTATTCTGGAATCATCTATTGCTGTAGCCTAGACTCAGTACGTGAGGAGAGAGTCAAGTCTTTTAAAATGAATATATCCGAGGAGGCAATACTTATTCTAAAAATAAGCTTTGAGAGCACTGTACAGGTATTCAAATACACTAGCAGAAATTCTTCATCTAACGTACATTGATATTTGGAGAAACTGTCACATTGAAAGTGATAAATATTAAATCCCTCCACTCTATCACATGTCAGTTAAATTGCAATTGACCTGGTAAAAATAGACCTCTATCCATTATCATCTGATATTCTAATTTGCTGCACTGTTATGCACATAACCAATGATGAGACTTTTGTGCTGTAGTCTTGGTTCTCTTGCTGAATATCACCACTAAAGATAATGGAAACTATACATCTGGAATATGGGCAGGGGAGGGGATACACAAATGAAATTTATTTTGGCGAGAATACAGGAAAGTTTTATTTAAAAAAAAGCAAACTTTCTACTATAGTTAAAAACCGAAAGACCAAAATCATAAGGGTTTAATTTTCTTTTTCAATCATTTGCACTTCAAATTTGGCTGTCCTCAAGGACCAGAGGATGACTTTTCTACCTGCCAGCTCCTTCTGGCATTCTGAATCACTTTCTTAATTATCATTAGTTGCTAGGTCTTCCATCAGGACTGGGCTGGTCATATTTTTGTTAGAGAAAGCACAATGGGATCCTCCAGCTTGAAAGATGAAGGAATCAGATTCTGTGGAAAATTATAGGATCATGGGCAGAATTGAAAAGGTCCTATAGGTTATTAAGTCCAAACCTTTCATTTTAACAGATTCTAGGGAGGTTAAGTAACTTCCCCAAGGTCACACAGCCAATATATGTTTGAGGTGTATTGAAATCCAGGTCTTCCAGATTACAAATCCCAATACTTCATCCACTCTACCATGTTGCTTCTAGGATAAGAAAACAATTTCCAAAACATAATCCTGATCACTTCCCTACAAATGAATTGGAACTACTGTACTAAGAGTGGTAGAAGTATATTTTGGTTCCTATGAATGACTTCACAGGCTAAAAGTATTATGTTCATATCTGTTTAGAAAATACCTGCTTGTGAAATATCCTTTCAGATAAGTAGGGCCATTGACATTGTCAGAAAGAAAGATCCAGTCAGTCTGCAAAACTTTCCATGGCATGATATTTGCAGCCAATCTGGGAAAAGGGCTCAGAACACATTTTAATTGTCTTAATGTTCAGATATTTAAAATAAGATTTTTTTCCTTTTTGAAGATGAAAAGAGATGTGAGAGAAGACCCAAGACAGTCAGGATAAACTTGAGTGAATTACATAACTTGTTGGCCTCAGTTTACTGACCCAAAATATTGATGGCTCTTATGGGTATTGAAATAAGCCTGACTTAACAGCACATTGAGTTCTTTGGATGGAATGTCATATATCATTATTGTTCATCTTCATTATCCTTGCTCCTCCTAGGACATTTATTGCTGCAATGCTTAACTTTGGGACATGTATTAATTTATCTCAACACTTCCTTTTCCAATTCCAGTGAGTCTTTATTCCACTGGTACATCAGATTCAATTTCACCCAAGACTTCCCACAGTCTCTCAAACATTTAACAGCTTTGACCCTCCACTTCAGCATACTTGCTTAGAACAAAATCTACTTCTGAGGAGCTTTTAAACAAAACTTAAGAGCTGTTGAGACTAGTTGTATATAACTTCATACTGTCAGATAAATCATTTCCCAGGTGATGAAACTTTGGGGGAATTTAGAAGCAAGGTTGTATGGATAGGTTAATATCATGCACATTCATAAATCCCACCTCTCTCTCTCTCTCTCTCTCTCTCTCTCTCTCTCTCTCTCTCTCTCTCTCTCTCTATCTTTCACATCTCTCTTTAATGCAAATAAATATGCAACATATTACATGTTTTAATTAAAGTATTTTATTTTCCCCTGTGTAAAAGTGAATTCCTGGAAGAATGCTAAATTTTAGTTTATTAGATCTTTTAGACTACTATTTGGCTATTTGGTTAGTTGCAACAGATATTATGAATCTAGTTAATCTAGTTTAATGAGTAATATTAGTTATTTGTTGAATGCCTACTAGTATTTCAGCACTGAATTAGGCATTGTGGGAAATAAAGAAGCAGGAGATGATTTGGCTGTTTCTTTCAAGATACTTAAAAGTTGTTCAATAATATACTTTAAAACTTTGCAATGTAAATTCCACTGGCTATTGAGGGAATAATATACTTTAAACAAAGACCACATTTTTATGAGGATAGCAAATCAAAATGTAAAAAAGGGATGTGGAAACAACTATACATTTCTCATTTTACTTTCTGCAGTTGGAAAGAACTTTCCCAAACTGGTGGTTGCTTTTTTCCCCCTTCATATTTCTTCATTTTTTTAAAACCAAGAACCAGCTATGTGGGCAATTGTCTAAGATTAGGAGTTAGAGGTGAGTTACTAGTCTATATTAATACACGGAGTTTCCACACCAGAAAATTCTTCACACCAATCAAATGAAGAACTTAATATCTTCAAACACAAAATGCTAAATAGGTCCTGGGTCAGATTGTTGCCTGACTCTCAGAACTTTCCTCCTTTTATTAGGATCATCTTACCTTTCTAAATAAATGATAATGAGAATTTCTTAGGGGGAGATGATATCTAGCTTTATATTCTGAACTGATCTTCTTATATTTTTATAAGAAACCAACAATGAAAATAATAGTCTATTCCAACCTGCAGTGTTCCTGCTCATCCTTACAGTGAGCTGTAAGACCTTCCCATAAGGGATCACAGCATTCCACCATTGGAATGAACCATTGTGCATTTATTCCCTTTAAAAGCAACATGGTGTCTAGAGATGATGTCAACCTCTAGACACAAAGTTTCCTGAGCACAGATGGGAATGTAAGCAGAAAACCAGTGGGGAGTTAATTAGAGCTACAGTGGCATCTGGTACTGAGCTAGAGCAGGGTGGAACAATCTATATCACCCTTGCCTTCTTAGAAAACAGGATCACCCCCTAGAGCAAAAAGCATCTTGGTCTTTCCTAATCAGAGACATCTCAGTCAGATTTAAGGCAGGTCATCATGCTTGTCATCCTCAAACCTACCTAATTTGATTCACTGTTGATGCTGCTGATGGCAAAGGAACCACAATTACCCAATGTGGAGAAACAAAATTGAATGGCTTCTCCATGACCTCAGATACTGCGTATGTTAGGAATTTTTTGAGTCACATCAAAACACAAACTTGAAAGTTCTGATTGTCTAGGTTGGCTGCCCCAGCTGCCTCTGGCTCTGGTTTTAACTGCTCACTAACTTGTCTCAAGAACTCCTTCTTCCCCTTTTAGTTGTTGGGTACTAGTTTTGGTTTAGTTCTGGTTCAAGAAGGGGTCATTTTGCCTTAAGAGGTAGGAAAGAGATTGGTTGCCTTTGGAGAAAGGCAAAAGCGAACAGCTTCCACTCTTGCCATGTACCATCGATCACAAAAACAGAGCCTGGGGTCAGCAATCTGTTAATGTGTTCAGGGGAGGGAGATACTGAAGAAGGCAAATTGGAGTCTGAATTGCTTTGATGTCAGGGAGCACAGTGGCTGGGCACATTGTACTAATTACATGTTGACTGATTGAGGGATCTCCCATTTAATGTGATGGGTGGGATTAAGGGTTTCAGGCAGTAGGTCTATCCATTTCCATTAAGAGGCACTGAGCTAAACTGTTTTCTCTGAGACAAATTAGATCGACCAACTTGATTAAAGATGCTTTGAGACTCCTTATGTGTTGTCAGTTAAAGGGAGCAAAGAATAAGCAGATCTACAATTTAGAATTCATATGGGAGAATAGTTCCATTGTCATTGGTCTTTTCTAGCAGAAGCATCTCTTGACAGAGTAGTCCTATTTTATCTAACCCAGCATTTAGCACATAGACATAAATACTCATTGGCTTGGCTATATCTTGATCTCAAATCTGGCCGTCTTCTGGTACTGTTGATATTGTATGTAAGTCCTAGTAGACTGTAAACTCTTAGAGAGCAAGGACTATGTCCAAGCCAGGAAGGAAGTGATAACCAGAACTAAAATGGCAACACAAAAGGACTTACCAGTGGTTAGGAGGTAATAAAACTCTCCCTAAGGGCACTGGAAAAGTAGATTGACTATGCAGTAACCTTATAGAGTTAATTTTAAAATGTTTAAATCAATTTAAAATGTTTAAGTTTATTTGCTAGCAATATATGTCAAAAGATCACTAGACTGAGAGTAAAAAGACTTGAATTATAGTCCAAGCTTTGCCACTGACTCTCTAAGTGACCTTGGACAAATCCCTTAAATTTAGTTTCTTCCTCTGTTTCTGTTTCTTCCTCTAAAAAACCAAAGATGATATTGGAGGTCCCATTTAGCTCTCAAACTCCACGATTCTAGTTTTACAGACTTAGATTGATTACAAGATCTGACCATTAAAAAAATCAAATCAAAATGAATTAAAATGACACACAATACCTATTAATTAATAATTTCCCCCTCCTCCCACTGCTGCTGCCACTACCAAATTCTCTGCCTAGGCATAGAAAATGTAAGCATCAGTATTTGGGGTACATTGTTTCTGGATGATGGAATGAGCAAATAGTTCCCCAAAATAGTGCCCAGGTCTGGTAGCTTCTGAGATAAGTAGGTGAGAAGCATAAAATGAAAAGAAAAGATGGATGGCTCTTTGTATCAATGCTGACATTTGCATTGGTGACTTGCAAGATTGGCAAGCCCAACATGTTCTCAATAAAAGCAAAACAACAGCAACTGATTAATACCTTCAATGGCAAATGGTTTCCCCACTGTGAGCAGTTTGCAGTCAGCGTCAATGGACACTTCGTAGTCAAGGAGGGCTTTGTCCATGATGAAGGCATCTAGCTTCTCTGGATCATTCCTAGGGTTAAGATAAAAAGAAGCCCCACAACCCCATGAGTCATTAACAATCAGGGTGCAACATCTAGAGAAGAGAGCAGCAGAGGGACTTGGGGAGAACAGGCTATTTAGCTGTGGAGTTATTTCTCCTTATCTCACTACACTGAAAATATACATTAAGGACAGTAAATTCAGTGGGGATGAGACAGACATATCCCCCTTGTTCCAAGAATGGCATAAGGTACTTCTTTCTCAGAGCTGCCTTGATCTTCTCTGACATAGTTCCAGGTAGAGTTGAGATCTGGTAGCTTACGAATGGAGACCTCATCAATCTGTACATTGGAATGGTGAGCCTCATCAGCCATGAGTTTTATTGTAGACTTTGTAGCTCAAGTTGCTATTCCCCAGAAAGCTTAATGAGCAAGGAAGGATAAATAAAATAGTGGATCCTCTTGGGGAGTTGGCAGCAAATGATTCATTATGACGGCATTTCAGTGTGACAAAAAGAGTACTGGAAGGGTAGTTAGACCTGGATTTAAGTCCTAAACTCTTTCATTTATGAATTAGGCAAGCAGTTTCAGTATTTTAACCTGTACAAGAGGGAAATAGTAGTTTCACTGTATTAAATGCTAGCTATTATTACTCACAGAGTTGTCATGAGGATCAGATGAGATAATGTGAGTAAAGTGCATTGTAATTGTAAAGCATTATATAAATGCATTATTATTATTATTAATGATGCTTTTAGGCCAGTAGGATTGGCTCAGACAGCCAATTCAACAAACACTAACTAATCCCCTTCTCTGTGTAGGATAAAGAGATGAAAAATGACATCTGGTGCTCAAGGAGCTTATAATCTGCTAGGGTGATATATGTATACAAATAGATATAATGCAAGATAGAGTATGATATGATTAAAGGAGAGATACAGACAGACCTCTAGGAGTGTATGAGATGGGAGAGACTGCTTTCAGCTAGGGGAAGGAAAGGAGAGGAAAATCTTATGGAAGGATTTATAGAAAGAAGAGAAGGAATTAAACAGGCAGAGATGAGGAAGGAGTACATGAGGAATAGACTGAATACATGGAGGTGGGAAATGGTAGAAAAAGAGTTGGAATACATCATACAGTGCATGGTATAGAATAAAGTGAAATAAGAATGGGAGGCCAGATTTTGGAAGGCTTAAAGTACCAGGATAAGGAGTTTAAATTTCATACTATAGAGTAGAGATGTCAATTGTGGTCTGTAACACCTGTATGAGCAACCAGATTAAATATTTAATAAAATAAATAAAAATACTACTATATATACATGTGTATATATATATTTATATATAAAATGTTACATTTAAAGACTAAATAAAAATGTGGCCAGCAGTTAACTTTATGTTTAGATTAGTAGCCTCCATTTCTATTTGAGTTTGATACCACTCTTAAAGAGAATAGGGGATGGTGATGGTAATGGTAAATGCAGGTTATTTGATGATATTTAGCAGCTGAATGAAACTCCAGAGATTAATTGTTTACTTTGAGCCCTCAAGAAGGGTTGGGTAATGATACTAATGATGATGATAATTCATATTTGTATGATGCTTTAGATTTTACAAATTATTTTCTCTTTTAACAAGCCTTTATTACCATGCCTATTTTGTAGAGGAAGAAACTGACACAAGAGAGCTTAAATTACTTGCCCAGAGCTTCTTGGCTAAGGAGCAGAGCTGGGTTTCCAAACCTGGGAATTCTAAGTCCAGGACTAATATTTTTTGAACAATCCATTAAGCAAGCCTTTACTAAGTGTCTACTGTGTGCAAAGTACTATATAAGGTACTAGGAATAAGAGTATAAAAAATGAAAAACAGACCCTGCCCACAGAGAGTTTACATTTTTTGAGGGGAAAACAAGAAAAAAATAAGTAAATATAAGACAACTTGGCAGCAGAGAGCAGTAACTAGGAGGAATCAAGAAAGGCTTTCTCCTGGAAGAGATACGTGAACTGACTCTTGAAGGAAGCTAGGAATTCTTAGAGGCAAATGTGGGTAAGGAGTGTATTCTAGGCATGGGAAAGTTATAAAAATGGGAGATGGAACAAGTATGCCAGTTCAGCTGGAAGGCAGATCATGTAAAAATAAATAATGTGAAACAAGTATGGAAAGGTAGACTAGATCTATACTATATGGGACTATAAATGGCAAATAGAGGAAGTTATATTTTATCCTAGATTCAGTAGGGAGCCATTTAAGTGACATGGTCAGATTTGGGCTTTAGGAATATTCATTTGGTCACTGTGAAGATGTTGGACTATGGAAGGTGAAGGAAACCAGTTAAAAGGCTATTATTATGTAGTCCAGGCAAGATATGAGGGCTTGAATTTATAGTAAGGGAAAGAGGAGAGAAAAGAAAAGGAAAAGGAAGGGAAGGCAGGAGAAGAAGAAAGGAAAAGAAAGGGGGAAAGGGAAAGAAAAAGAAAGGGAAAATAAGAGGGAAGAGAAGGGGGGAGAGAGGAAGAGAAGAGCATAATCTCCAGTGCCATAGGAACAACCATTCTGCTGTATAGTTTCAGAGTCACTCATAGAGTCTAGAAGAGGACACCCCTACACTTGCTTTTCTGTGGTTCCTCTTGGTGGTCAGAATATGACTGTTGGAGCTAGTCATAGTGGTTTTAGGGAAGAACAAGACTTTCCTGGATGGGATGGGAAGTAGCAGGTCTTACTGACCTTTAAGTATACAATCATTCATGAAACATAGACATGCTTGAATTTATTTCAACATGGCAGCTTTTCCCAGAAATCTACTCCGAAAAAACTTTGTTTAGAAGGGGAAATGGTTTTTAGTGTTCCTAAGTCCCCCTTTCTCCCTATTTTCCTTCATTGGTCCCTTCTTCCCTTTTTACTTAAAGGGTACAAAGTGTCCTCATGCTTTCTCTCCCATTCACATATCAGAACCTGATCTTAGAGTAGGATTTGACAGACTCCAAACACCTCTCCCAGGAGATATTTGTGTTTTAACTAGAGACAGCATTTGTATTTGGCTTGATTCAAAAGAATGACTCTCCGAATGCAGGAAACTGCAAACATTAGCAAAATCTTTTTTTTTTTTTTTTTGGGTGAGATGTCAGGAGAATCTTCCTGTTATTTGAAGTTGTGCCACAGTCATCTACTTTTTCTTCCAAGTAGTCTTGTTTTTTGGACTAGTAAGACTTCCTTGGGACAACAGGCAAGGAAGAAAACAACATTAATGTCTATATGGTATTTTATTGTTTAGTCATTTCAGTTGTTTCCAACTCTTTGTGACCTCATCTGGGATTTTCTTCACAAAGATACTGGAGTGGGTTGCCATTTCCTTCTTCAGCTCATTTTACAGATGAGGAAACTGAGGCAAACAGGGTTAGGTGACTTGCCTAGCATCATATAGCTAGTAAGTGTCTGAGGTCATATTTGAACTCAGGAAGATGAGTGTCACTGTGTCACCTAGACCATCCCACTATTATATGGAATAGAAACAGCATAGTATAATCATAAGAACCCTGGATTTTGAGTGAGAGGATTTGACTTCAGATTCTACTTCTCCATCTAGCCTCGGTAAGTCACTTAACCTGTCTAGGCCTCAGTTTCTCCATCTGTAAAATAAAGAGGTTAAACTAGATGGCCTTGAAAGTTCCATTCCACTCAAAATCTATGTGATCTTATAATTCTATCCACTTTTCTACTTTTCCAATTGAAAAACCAAGAATCTTTGAAGGTAAAGGAAAGGTCTCCATAATACAGCTTGCTTTGACTCCAACCCAGATAGAAGTCAGAGTTTATTGTAGCTTGGAGCAGAAATGATGCTTTAAAAATAGGTATTTCCAGCTGCAGCTCATCTCCTGTGGGGTTATTGCTTTGAAACATAATAGAATCCTTGAAATAGAGTGAAGTTTTAGCAGAACAACTTTACTCATACCAGAGGGTACTTGGAGCCTGTGAAGCACACTTCATATCACAAAACACAGGACTAATTTGGTCTTGCACTCCAGCAAACAATAAGAAACCAGTTGCCATCACTCACTAACACACTTGGGTTCAAAATATTTCCAAAAATCTAGTGGTTTCAATGCAATTCTGGAAACTGGCAAAAGAAGAACTTTGAGCTTACCACTGTCTGTAAACCACCAACTCCCTAGGCTTTATTTCATCTCAGTAAAGTGGAAAGAACTCTAAAATTTCCCTGCCTTCTACCTGACAGAATATGGTAAGGAATAATTGATTAAGTGACTCTACTCTTCTGTGGGGTGGCAAAATATTCCTGTGTAACTCGTTAGCTTTGCTCAGCAAGCGGAAAAGACCTTGGACTGGTAGACAAGAACTGGGCTTTGCCAATGACCTGGTGTTTCCTCATGTATAAAATGAGGTGCTTGGGATAGATGATATTTAATATCCCTCCTAGGACTGACCTTCCTTGATTCTTGGACTAGCCTGTTCTGTCCGTGGAGCTGCTAATTAGTAATTGATATGAGGAATACTAAATAACTTTCATTATGTGAGTTGAAATGAAAGATACTTCTACGTCCAGGTCTCCCCCAGCTGGCTTGCCCTAGCACCCTAGACTCTGACATTAGAAATTATTTCTTTGGGTTAAAGTATTCTAGCTCCAAGAATCCCATGTAAACAATGCAAATACTTCAAGAAAAGGTAACACAATCATCATAAGCCTTAATAAAGGTTACAGTGGAGATAAGTGTATAGGATAAAGGATATAGTAGGGATTTTTTTAATGAAAAAACCAATTAACTATAATTTTCAAAAAACAGAAATCTAGACCCTTAAGGAATTGGAAACAGGATAGGCGAGTTTTGAAAGGGGTCAATAGGGAGAAAGTGTGTGTGTGTGTATGTGTGTATATATATATATATATATGAATATGGAAAGCTTCTTAGAGAAGTGAGGTTACAATGAGATACTTTCTTGACCCTCTAAGAAGATACTGAAATAGGGAAGAGGCAAAAGAGGAGTAGAAGACAACTGAATTCTGAATAGAAGAGAGGAGAAAAGATAATGAAAGAGATGGAAAGTGGCTAAGAGTTACATTCTATATATAATCCTGCAGACAACAGGTTAGGGCAGCTTCTGTTTACAATATTCTAGTTACCAACTGGCCATTTACAGACCAGATAACTAAGAATAAGTAAAAAAAAATGGGAAAATCAATAACAAGATTGAAAAGTCTTCATAAAGCCTCATTCAAGGGCTAATAGCACAATTAACTGTATGAAAATGGTCAGTTTTCTGTAGTGGTTTGTCACCTGAGTTAGCCATATGAATAAGCTGCAACAAACAAGGTGCAGAGGACTGAGGATCATAGCAGATATGAAAGGAAAGGGGAATTTGCAAATGACCTGAAGAGCGTTCACGATGTGTTTCTTCCAGTGTCAAATAGTAGGTTCCTTCCATAAAATGTAAGCTAGCATCACCACTAGAGAAGAAAGAAAAAGGACCAGGAATATCTTTCTATTCTAGAGCTTGAAAGAATGAAATATTTCTTAAAAGAATGGCAGAAATGATTGAAGAGGAAAACAAAGATCAAAAGACTCCAAGGAAGCAGAAAGGACCTATGACAGGTGATTGAAGGATGGAACCATGAGACACAGGAGAAAGAAGGGAGGGATAACTATTGAACTTTTGGAGGTATGTGAGAGATTTGAGGTACTTCTCTTAGAGTAGGGATTCCTTTTAAAAATTTTATTTAAAAAAACCAAAAACCTCTTATTTTCTGTCTTGGTAACAATTCTAAGACTAAAGGAAAATGGCCAGGCAAATGGAGATAGGTGACTTGCCCAAGGACACAGCTAGAAAATATCTGAAGCAGATATGAACCCAGACCTCTTGACTACAGGTCTTGTGTTTTTATATACTATGCTATCTAGAGCAGGGATTCTTAAATCGGGTTCTGGGAACTTGTTTTTAAAAATATTTCAATAACTATTATAAAATAATCAGTTTTCTTTATAATCCTCTGAATTGCTTTAAAAACATTCTGAAAAGAGCTTTATAGACTTCACCAGGCTGCCAAAGAGGTCAATTAATGACACAAAAGAGCATTAAGAACCTTTGCCTTAGAGTACAGAGCTAGATTTTCTGAGGAAGAAGCATTTTTTTGTATTCTGAGGAATGATGCTATGTAATGGTCAGAAAAGGAAAATATAAGTAATGATGGTATGTAAGTATTCACTGAGGGTGTTCCAAGGAACATATGCTAACTTTACATGGAAAATATTGAGTGCTTTTTTTCTTTGATGTGCATATGGGGTAAAATAGAGGCATGTGTCAAAACTGACAAACTAGTACCTTCTATTGTTGATTCATAAAATGATTCTTGCAGAATGAATCTAGAGAGCAATTCTAGTGTTTTAAGAAATCCTGGTGAAGAAATGGAAAACCTCAGGGTACTTGTAGTGTTGTCATCATTGCTGCTAATTGAAAGTAGAGGTTTCCACACTATTGGGTTTATATCCCAAAGAGATAAAAAACCAATTGGGGCAAGGACATGTTTGAATAAAAATATTTGTAGTTGTGCTCTTTGTGGTGGCAAAAAGTTGGAAAATGAGGGGATGTCCATCAATTGAAGAATGGCTGAACAAATTGTTGTTTATGTTGGTGATGGAATACTACTGCGCTATAAGGAATGATGAATTGATGGATCTCTATAAGAACTGGAAAGACCTATATGAACTGATGTGCAATGAAATAAGCAGAATCGGGAGAACTTTATACAGAGTAACTGAAACATTATGGGATGATCAAATGTAATTGACTTTGTTACTAAAAGCAATGGAATGATCCAGGACAATTCTGAGGGACTTGTGAGAAAGAACGATATCCACATCTAGAGAAAGAAAAGTGGGAGTAGAAATCCAGAAGAAAATGTGTGATTTATCATTTGTTTATATAAGTATGTGATTTAGGGTTTTGATTTTAAAGGATTGTTCTTTTGCAAAAATGAATAATACGGAAAAGGGATCAAGTGATTATATATATGTAACTAAGTGGAATTGCTTGTCAATTCTGGGAGGGGGATGGATGAGGGGAAGGAGAAAATATGAATCATGTAACCAAGAAAAAAATTTAAAAAAAAGAAAGTAGAGGTTTCCAAAGAGAAAGATTAATTTAGGGTATGAATAAGCATTTTAAGATGGTTTCAGAGAATAGGATTTGAATGTCTGGATCATAACTTAAGATAAACACATTTATGTCTATCTTTTATCTGTCTGTCCATCTCTCTGCTATTGTGACCTCTTGGTCAGTCCATATAAAAACTTGTAAAATATGTATTTACCCAGAGATTTTTGCATCTGATCAAGAAGACTTAAAATTAAAAAAAATACCTGAGATTTCCACAAACATCTGCCAAACCAGACAACCACAGAGCAATGGATACAACAAAGGAAGTTATTAATGGAGACATCTAATACCTTATAGGAGACATTATCCAAATAAAGAGCAGACAATAAAAGCCATGGCTTGAGATTTCTATGCCCAATGCATGGGTCATAAACACTGCGAATGAGACATCTTAACACAAGGAGGTAAATTAAATATCACAGGTATGACTGAGAATTGATATGATGTTACTCATGATTGGAACACGGCTATGAAAGTACATACTTTGTTTAAAAAGAAGAGAATGAATGGAGTGTTAGAATTACTAAGAAGATATGCTGTTAAGAACAATCCAGGAATCAACAGATGGAGATATGATGTAGAACATCTGAGTTGGGACATATTTATTTCTGATTTGTATCAAGGCCAAATTCAGAGAGATAGTTATCATTTTGGATAATAGTACTGGGAACCAAAATGAACTAGGAAGCCTAAACAAAATCTAATTTGATGAATTTAAAAATAAAGCCTTGCATTTGCTAAAATAACCAAATAATAAATGGGGAACTTATGGCTAGAGAACAGTTTATATTTTAAAATGTCTGAAGGCTTTAAGGGAATATAAGTTCAATGTAAGTGATGTGCAAACCAAAAAACCTAGTGTAATTTTAGACTACATTAAAAGAGGCATAGTGTCCTGGATGAGAGAAGTGATAGTTCCACTGTTTTCTACCATTTTCAGACATTATCTGCAGTATTGTGTTTAGCTCTGGGTACCACATTTTTTAAAAAAAGAAACCAACTGAATCCTTACCATCAGTTATAGAATCAATACTAAGTGTCAATTCCAAGACAGAAGAGTGGTAAGGGCTAGGCAAGTGGAATTAAGTGACTCGCCCAGAGTAACACAGCTAAGAAGTACCTGAGGTCATATTTGAACCCAGGACCTCCTGTTTCCAGGTGTGGCTTTCTATCCACTGAACTACCTCCTTGCCCCCGGGTACCATATTTTAAGAAGTCTATTAGTAAGAAGGATGAGCAGGATGGTGAGAGGATTTGAGACTATCCCATGCAAGGATAAGTCCAAGGCCCTGGGTTTATTTAGCTGGGAGAAGAGAAGTAGGGACATGATATCTCTTTCAAGTGTTTGAAAGGCTGTTACATGGAAGAATAATTAAACTTTTTCTGCTTAATGGTTCTGCTTCGCCACAAAGGACAGAATAAGAAGCAGTGGTGCCATCTGGAGAGGCAGATTTTGGCTCAATAGGATGAAAAACTTCCTCATAATTCAAACGATCTGCCAGTAAAATAGATTGTCTTAAGAGGATGTCAATTCCCATTACTGGGGATCTTTGAGCAGTGGTTGGATGACTACTTCTTGAAGATATTGGAAAGGTGATAGCTGGTAAGGTGAAGATTGGAATACATGACTTCTGAGGTTCTTTTCCAGCTCAGAGATTGGGTGATTCTTTGAAGCAAAGGACAATGTGAAGGAATTGATTGTGGAACAGGGAACTGAGGAGTTAGAGAGATTATATTAAATGTAACAGAGGCCTAGAAAGAATTCCGAATCCATTGACAATTAATTTCCCCTAATCCCCAACTCTGCATACTTCCAGTCTTCTTCTACATATAAGGAAACCAGAAGAAAATCTCTCCTCTACTGAATGAGGACAGGTTTGGTTCTGTACACGAATGTCCTATTTTCATGTGTAGATGTGCAGTCACTATGTGTGGGAGACCATCCTAGGTTTATCCAATGTGTTTTTCTGTGTATGTGTGTGTGTCCTAAGTTTGTAGGAAAATATACTGGGGCTGTGGAGATAAGAATTTTGGCTCTCATCTTGAACTTTCAGATTTCTGAGACCTTTTTAAGATGCATTGTTTGTTTACCTTTAACACTCTCACTTTTGGCATTTTGGAAGTTGTTTTTTGAACCCAAATGTGAGATCCTGTATCTATCTGTATTGGATTTCATTTTATAAGGGTTAGATCAGCATTTTAGTCTGATGAATCTTCTTGGATCTTTATTCTATCACCAAGTACATTCACTATAACTTCTAATTTGTAATAATTTGCAAAATGATAAGGATGGCATCTGTGCATTAAATCACTGATAACAATATTAAGTAGAAAAGGGCTAACACAAATACTAGAGGACACTGAACGGAATTGACATCAATCTATTAATGACTATTCTTTGGACTGGTCATTCAATTAGTTCTGGGAATACCCAACTATACTCTTATCCAGCTCAAAGCTCTCTACTATCCTGTCCACAGGGATATCTTACCTGTCTTAACACTTTGCATGGGGTTGCTCTCAACTTATGGTATTGAGGCGTGTGTGCGTGCACGTGTGTGTGTGTCCTACCTCTGTTTGGGAGGGTCCTAGCTATTTTTGGGTAATTTAGCTTTGTATATGGGTCCTCACATTTATGAAGGAGTATGTCTTGGGGAGGAATAAAGGCTAGACAAGGTGGAATTGTGGGGTCTGATCCTGTGGCACTTTAGTTGTAGAGCATCCTATCTCCTTGTACAAGGGTTGTTGGAGCTATAGGTAATGAAGCTTAGCTAATTTCCCAGCTGCTGCACAGCTGGGAACACAGCTGTAAGTGGTATCTGGGCTATTATCCCTCTGTCAAGGAAGGAGTTTTAGTTGGAGTGGAAAATCCAGGAGATGGGCAAAAGGTGGAGAGCTGCCCGACTTTTGTACAGAAAGAATATTGATATTGAGCACCCAAATGTGTAGGTGATCCATGAAGCTAATATTTTTTATTGTCTTGCATAACTGAAATGACCAGTTAGGTAGCACTAATCCTATCCTTCAGGAGCAGCCCCCCCCACTAATGTGTCAATGTGCCATAGGGGTGATCCTGAGTTCTTAAAAGACATGCCAGCTAAATACAAGCTCCGGCTTGTCAAGCTGGAAAGATTTTGAGTACAAGCCTGCTGATGGATTGTCAACCAAGCATCAGCCTATATATGAAGACATGAATCAGATGATAAATATTTTGGGCCATAGCAGTTCATAAAATCATCTGCTAAGGTATGGAGGGACTGTGATCTGAGTTGGGAGAACAAGTGAATGTACTGCTAAAATCGTGGACCTCTTGAAGAATTAACACAAATGAACCATCTGGAAGAAGGTACAAAGCCTAGAAGGATTATGGCTGGCTGTGTTTGAATGTGAAAGGTAAGGATCTAATACAGAAGAATGGACATATTTATAGCAGTTCCATTCATTCTCTTTGCTTTTGCCTTTTCCCACCTGTTCATTTGCATGGGAGGCCCAGAAGATCTTGGGGGGCTCCAGGGAACCATGGTGCCTCAGACTCACTCAGCTCTTTGAAGTTCATTGCAAGGAAGAGTCTGAAATGATTTGAGTCAGAAAGCATGTTGGCATTTAAGCAACTTATGAGAGTTAAAGGGACTTTCTAACCTGAAATAAAATAGTTTTGTGACAATGATATGGATCTGACTAGTAGGAAAAAGGGAATTCAAAGACAAACTAAATATGTATGCTGGCTGGCCTCTGTTTTGCTGAAACTTAACCTTTGGGGCTAAGGCTATGGGGTTTGACAAATATTTTCTGTTCAAATGGAGGGAAAACTGTGTTTTGCCTTTTTCTGACTACTGGGTGTATGAGACCTTACTTTCCTAAAAGAGTTGTTGCTTCGTCTTTAGGTTCTAAGTTAAAAAAAGAGTTGTCAAAGTTTACTTTCTGGGGGGAAAACGGCATCTCAGCTGAAGATTCAGCCTAGCAGGTGACAGCCATGAGAAGAGTCCAGGAAAGACAAATATGAAGAACAGCAGAGACAAGACATGATACCCAGAAGAGCAATGAAATGCCATTACCAGAAGACCTCAGCAGACTTGCCACACATATATGATGGCCACGTAGTTCCTCTGTGCCTCTTCATGTATGTACACTTGCCACAGGTTTTCTCCATGTATATGATCTCTAATTCCCTCCTCCACACACAAGTAATCCTTATGAATGTCTGCTCTTCTCATTGATGATCTGTGTATTTATGGGGTACTGTACCCTGGGCTTATGTGAGGATGTTTTATTGCTACTTTTCTAAGTCACTTAATTAAATACTGTTGTAGGTTTTAAAAACTGATTTCGTCTTCTGGCTGACTAATAAAAGTAAATACCATGATAGAGTTTTATAAACTATGATTTTTTCAGTGAATGTAGTCCAACAGAATCTTTTGAACCTGGGGTAGCTTTTCTGGGGCTCACATTTGTGAGATGGAGTTCTCTAGCTGTTATGTATCACATACGATATTGAAGTTGTTTAGAAACAAGGAAGTTTTTCTCATTAGATCTGACTATTGGTACCTTGGCTTGTAGTAAGGAGCCTCTTACAGAGGTTTGAAAAGAAGCCCCTCTGTTGTCCACTGAAGAAACTGATGAGAGTGCTGAGGTGTATCATAGAACATAGAATAATTATGTAATTGTGAATATAGCTTTTTGTCTAACTCCAGAAAAAAGAAGTTTGATGGATTTTACAAATTAATCAAATGTATGTAAATGCATGTAACTGTTTTGATCCCATCTGGAAAGTGTACTGACCATTCTGACTCCCTGCTTATCACTTACTTCTTTAGGAGTCATCTTTTGCTAGTGTCACCTAGGCTCAATTCCTTCTCTTTGTAGCAGAAAGATCAAATGAGGTCACCCTTGGCTGCTTGCTTCTCCTTTGAGTTCCTTTGAGATGGCTATTAGAGGCCAATGAATTGTGCTGCTGTGGCTTGTTTTCTCTTGATGGTTTCATATCAGGACAGATTAAATGGAAGAAAGAACAGCCACTGTTGCTCTGTATCTTCTGCCTTTCAGGAGACCTACTGAATTTATGGGCTTCTCTTAACAGTAGCAGGCTTGCCTTTGGAGTTGGTGATTCAGAATGAAATATTGCTAGAGACACTCCTGCTCCTTCCTGCATTTCTGTATTTTGATCATTGTGTTGTTGCACTGACTTTCCCAAGTGATGTCAAACCAACTTTTCCCTTTCCCATGGCATCTGCTACTTTAAACAATATCATCAGCTCTTTTTGTAAAGATAGTGCTAGCTCGACAGTAGGTAGCCCCCTTCTAATCTAGGTTCCAGAAGTGAATACTTCTCCCCACCAACAAGCCTGTGAGACATCAGTGAGTACAGAGAACATCCCCAACGCAATTGATTTAAAAAGCCAATATCATGCACAATAGATGTTTGCAAAGCCTATGTCAGTAGCTAAATGGCCTTTCCATCAGTGATCACACTTAGGGCCTCGGTAAGCTGACACTCACTTCAAATACTCCACTCCATCTGGGGTGGCTGGTACATTGTACCTTCTCATATACTCATACATCTCTGGGAAGCTTTGCTTCACGTAATCTTCAGCACTGCTCTCCCGAACTGTTCCGAAGCGAAAGCCTTGGGAAGGATGATGAAGCTAAAAGAAAGAAAAACAGAAAAAAGCAAGACTGTACTCATTAGTTTCCAATACCCTTCTAATGCTTCACTTTCTGGAATTTAAAGAAAATGTAAAAATACAGTTGCCTGCATGCCCATACACAAATATACATTCATATCTTAGCATTCACATCAGGCATCTTTCTTTTAAAGCAGGACAACAAATGGAAAAGCCAATACAATCTCCCAGGGCATCAGAAAAATCTGTCAATCAGCATTAAAGTAAGGGAATAGTAACTTTTGGCTGCCACCTTGAGTTGTATGGACAGGAGGTAACACGTTACCATATAATAACAGTAACAGGAATGGTTTTTCTATATGACTTATAGAATCAGTCTGCTTATTTGACAGCCACTATTTATATGTAGTATCAAACCTAAATCATTCTCTCGAATCTCTGCAGGCTGCATTTCTCTTTGACTAGAAGGAACAATACCAATTTTCAAGAAATGTTCTAGCCTGTGATTACAAGGCACTTTTTTAGTTTATAAATAAAAGTTTTGAAGAAACCTTTTTTTAAAATATTTACCTCACTTCTATTTTGTGTTGCTTTATCTAAAGCAAATATTTTGTGGTAAAAAGATCTGGCTCCTTTAAGAAACCAGGGCATAAAAATGCTGAGTTATTTACCCAGATAGAGTTATGCTTAAAGAGGATTAAGATCAAGCTGTTGCATGGAAGAGAGGCAGCTAGACACAGAGATATCATGCACCTGAATTATAAAAGGCAGCTCAGAATACTGGAGTGGGTAAACAAAACAGAGGATAACAGTGAGGGGTAGGGGAAGGGGGAGGAAACTCTAGTTTCTCTGGAAAACAAGAAAGACAAATTAGGCTGGATAAGTCTAGTAAATAGTAAGGAAGTCTTAGTGAAGGAATTTGATATTGGATTTTAACTACTTCACATCTGAGAATAAGTTGAGATTAAAATCAGACCTTTGGAGCCATCAAAAGAAAAAATAGAAATTGAGCATTTTTTACACTTTAATGATATAGTCTACACTTGGGCCTTTTCCTTTTCTTCCATTTGTTTTATATGGTATTTCACATCTTAGAATAAAATGTAAATTTAATGACTTTCTGTTCAAAATGTACTTATTATAAAGCTGTCTTTAGATAAATAAAGTGTTTTTTTCTAATTTTTTCCCTAGCCTGAAGAAAGGCTAAGCTGCTATTCAAGTGCTCTGCCAATGAAAAATGATTAATCTACTGGTGACAACTACCAGAGGTGAAATATTCTTGTATCCCCTACAGGTGTGTTGGCGATTACTCTGTGCTGACATATTAGTAGTCATATGCCACTTTCTCCCTTAAACTCATTGATTTAGCAATAAGGTAAAGTCATGGATTCCAACAACCTTAGGACATTCCTGGAACCCTTGAGCCCATGATGGAAACATTATAATAGTACGTATATAGCCAGTATCTTATATTGGGTCTGGCACATAGTAGAGGCTTAATACATACTTGTTGATGGATTGAAGTCAATATTCCACAGCAGCATCATGATACATTTTAAAGAGTTTACAGCATATATTGCATATGTGTCATCAAAGCCCAATAAGATAAGAATTACAGCTTCTTGCAGTTACTGAAAGGTAATCTCTTTTGTATGGGTGGTGCTGACTAAAACTAGTAAGATAACATGAGAATCAGCCACCAGGAGCAACTGAGAATTGCTTCTAGTACACTCAGAGAGAAGTCCTGGGGGTGAGTTGCAATTATCTGAGTTAAGTGTGCTTTTAGACATTTTTGCATTTTCGCTTATGCAAGAAAAAGTATGAGCCACCAGATAATTTACCATGGAATCGACACTTTGGCTTTTTAAAAAACTGCTGAGAGGTACTCAGTCCAGTATTGTCAGGGCACCACAACCTCCCACAGTTCCCAACAGAGGTTTACTAAGAGAATGAGACTTATTTTCTTTTTGTAAAGTTGATATTGCTTTTTTGTTTTTCTACCAATTATTTCTCCTCAACTTCCTCTGCTCTGCTGCACTCAACCTTTTCTTATAACAAGGAAAAATGTACAAACCAAGCCAACCAACACAGCATCTGTTGGAATATAGTTCTCTCAACCAGTAGGCTCAATTTCTCCTCTGAGAGGAGGAAGGTAGGTTTCCTTATTAGCTCAGAAGGTATTTTCCAGGACAATGCTGTCACTGACCTTGAGACCCAGCATCATTATGACTCAAGTCTATTATTTAATCTATATCTGATATCCACAGCAGCTTGCTCTATATAAGATGCTCCCCAAGAAACACAAAACGCACGAGAATACAAACAGATTCATATGAAAACCAGGCATCTAGACTCCTCAGAGGCTCACTGTACTGTCCTCTTTGCCCTCCTCTCCCTTCTGTCCACAAGCATCCATATACCATTAATAATCTACTTAGAAACAGCAGCTTTGAAGTCTGGACCTACCTTTGCTTTGACTGCAGTCTGCCTCAGTGGAGGAGAGAGTCAGAGGTATTCCCATTAGCTGCTGCCTTCTTTCTGCTCTATAGGACAATTGCCCTGCCTTTATGCCTGCCCTGAGACGTCTCTGACCATGCTTGTTCAAATGGGTGGATATTCATTTTGGCTTTAGTAGAGACCCCTTCCAGTCAAGATCTTAGCTTTTTTGAACTGTCATAGTTTATTTTCTATTTGTTGGCTACTCAATTAAGTATGTCCAACTCTTCATGACCTCATTTGGGAGTTTCTTGGCAAAGATACTGGAGTACCACTTCCTTTTCCAGTTCACTTTATACATGAGGAAAATGAGGCAAACAGGGGTAAGCAACTGTCCCAGAGTCACACAACTAGTGTTAGAGGCTGGATTTGAACTCAGGTTCTCTTTATTCCAGAGCCAGCACTCTTTCTGCAGTACCACTTAGTTGTTCCTCCTCTCCTATAACTGATGAATAAGAGTTGAGTTTTTCATCTTTTATTTCTCTGTTTCACGTAGGCTCATTAAGCACCTGTGGGAAAATAATAATTTCATGTATGGAAATTCTGTTGGAGTTTCTAGTCCAACACAGCTAGGAAAAAATGGGCTTTTTTGGTAGGTTAGGCTCTTCAACATATGAAGTGGGACTCCTCTCTCCATTTATGACTCACTTCTGGGCCATTTCTATATATCTGCCTCATAGGGATTCTATGCTTGTGAGGCAAATGGCATCAAGGTTTGAGAAAGAAGAACCCTTTAGAAATATAAATGGTTAAAAATCTAGGCCAGATAGCATTTTTTACTGTTCTCCATAGTGACCCAATGGCTTATTCAATGATCTTTTAAAAAGACTATCTTGTAATTATGTACCTTACTTTGACATTTATGCCTCATTTGATCAAATGACATATTTGTAAGGCAAGTAGGACAGTGCCTGGCTAGCAGGTGCTTAATAAGTGCTTGTTCTTTCCCCCTCCCCTTTTTATGTAACTATAGTCCACATTCCCTATTGCAGGAAGAAAATCTCAAATGTGAATCTATTCTTTTATGTCTTGTTTTCCCCCTCCTTCCTTTACTACTTTCTATTAGAAATCTACTAGTTCTCTGTTTCTCCTTTACTCATTTCTATTTCTATTAGATTTTGAACTCCTTGAAGGCAATGCTATCTTTTCTTCTTCTTTTTGTTTCTCCAGCACTTAAAACTGCCTGATATTTAGTAAGGGATTATTGACTGACAGACTATGATTTCTTCAAAATTATTTTTTCTTCCTTAAGAGGGCATAAAATTTTTGAAAGTCTTATTAAATATTTGTGCAAAGGTGCATAAAAGACTTTATGGAGGATATCTATGAGTATAAAAGTAAGTAGTTTATTTATGTAGTGGGAGCAATGGATAGTGGATGAAAGACCGTAGGGCTACTCAAACCTATAGAATTTTCAAAGAATCAGAGAAAGGCCTCCTACATCTTGGATAGATTCTCTTTGTAGAATGCATTTAAAAAAAACCATAGTTGAGAATTAAATAGGATGAGAAAGATGGTTGAGCTGTGGTTTGTATCAATGGAAAGATGAGATTATAGATGAAAGAACACAGGACTTGGATCTTGGAGGCAAGGGTCCAAATCTCAACTCTATTACTTCTTACCACATCCAACCCTTTTAACCTTTCCCTTCTCTGTATCCACTGGTTTCTTCCCATCAGTTTAGAAATAAGCCTAGATCTTCCTCATTCTTTAAAAACCTTCATTTGACATTCCTGTCCTCTTAAACTATCCTCCAATATCTTTCCTCCTTATTATAGTCAAGATTCTAGAAAAAGTCATCTACTTTCATAGTCTTAACCTACTCACATTCCCCTTACTTCTCAGCTCCTTGACATTTGGTATTTAACTTCCGACTGTCACTGTGATGTCTAGACAGCAGGCAGTGAAGGATAGTAATAGGAACAAGACCCTCATACTCTAAAATCTTGTATTTCTCACCAGTTACTACTGGTAAAACATCAACTGCAAAACCTGTAGTTTCAGCATTAGTCAAGCAAGAATTGCAGATTGATCAGTTACCCATTCTGTGTACTGGATCTGTAAAATTCTATGCTGGGCATTAGCTTTGTGCCTAATTGTTTTATTAATTACTCACATTGTTCTTTATTTACTTTAGTTCAGAACTGTAAGACATAATTAATTACCTATAGTGAACCTCCAATGCCCTTCATCCTCTTCCCACATATTCTTATTCAAGAAGGGTAGTGAGACCTCTCCCACACTGAAAAAAGAGGATGAGGTGGACAATGGGGGAACAAGACACCTGTACACGGGGGACTCTGGCATTCCAGAAGAATCCCCCAAACCTACATATGCTTCTTATTCCCAACAATGTATATGTCAAACGCCAAAACACAGCTCTACCTGAATTTGGCCATGCCCATTTTCCAGGGTTTTTGGAAAAGGTGAAGACTACTCTGGAATGGGAGACGACTAGCCCCCAGACCCTAATAAATATCCCAGTCCTGATCCTCAGAGCAAGGAAGCTACTACTTCACAGTGGAAGCTGCTACTTCATACCTGGGGCTGCTACTCCACACCTGTAGAGTTGCTATTCCATCAGCTCTAGAGATCCTACTCTACTAGCCCCTGTGCTTATCCATCCTCCCTAAGCCTACCTAATTAGTCCCCAGACTTATTTTTTTCTTATTTCTGGATAGAACAGAGTTTGGGTCTCCCATTCCTGGGGTGAGACCTTGCTATAAACTTGGGTGTGTTTCTCCCACAACAACTGGACTGAAACTGCTTTCCCAAATCGAGTTAACAACTCTGAAGATAACTCATAACCAGGCTCTTATCTCAGAATGGCCCCATACGTGTATCAAGGGCAACATATCTAAAACAAAGCTCACTATCTTTTCCCTTAAACCCATCCCTTCTTCCAGTTTCTCTATTACTACTGAGGTACCAAAATCCTTTCAGGTTTGTAACCTTGGAGGTGTTTTTAGCTCTTCAATCATCCCTATCCCTTATATCTTGATGAGTGCTATCTTGTTGATTCTGCCTCCAAAACATCTTTTACAGGTGTTCTCTTTGTCTACTTTAGTCCTCACTCTTATTTTCTCTTTTCTGGACAATTGCAATGGCCTTTGAATTTTTCTATCCCTTTTCCAATAAATTCTCCACATGACTGTCAAAGTGATATTCCTAAAGCATAGGTCTGATCATGTCATTTCTCTGCTCAAGATGTTTCAAGTGGAGTGGATGTCTTTTGCCTCTGTGATAAAATAATACCAACTTTTCCACTTGCCTTTTAAAATGCCACATAAGTTGGCTTCAACTTATATTTCCAGTCAGAGTTCACATTATTGTCTATCCTGTACTATTCTAGGTAAATTGGTCTACATGCTTTTATTATTCTTATTAGTAATAATGATGATGCTAATAATGATAAGGATGATGATAAGTAGCATTTATATAATTCTTTGAATTACAAAGAAATTTACAAATGATATTTTATTTGACCTTCAAATAACCCTGTGAAATAGGGTTATTATTAACATTTTGTAGATTAGGAAATTAGAGCTGAGAGAAGTGAAATAACTTGTCTGGGGGTAGATAGCTAATGAGTATCTAAGGCAGGATTTGAGTTCAGATGTTCCTGACTGTATTGTCCCATCCATTCCCTACATATAGACTGTTTTCTGTGTCTAGCATGCTCTCCCTTGTATTGACTTCCATTTCTTGGAATCCTGAGCTCTATCCAAAGATCAGCTCAAGTGTCATTAATTGCATGAAGCCTTTCTAGATACTCTCAATTGCTATCACTCCCTCCATGAAATTACTCTGTATTTACTTTTTGGGTATACTTTGCATTTTCTTATTTATTAATTGAATTTACTTATCTATTCTCCTAGGTAAATGTAAGCTACTTAAGGGCAGGGACTCTTTTCATTTTTAACTTTGCATCCCATAGCCTACTACAGTTTAAGATAATGGTTCTCAAACTTTTTGGTCTCAGGACCCTTTTGTTGAAGACAGAATTCCCACTTTTCCCCAGAAAGCTTTTATTTAGGTAGGTTATATCTATCATTATTTATTGATTTATAAATTAAATGTCTTAGTATTATTATAAAATAATTTTGATCTTATAGACCCCCTGAAAATATCTCAGTAGTACTCAGACAACATTTTGGGAACCACTGGCCTAGCTCATAGTAGCTGCTTAATAAATATTTATTGAATTAAATTATGCTGGACTTTTATAACTTATAGCAAGACATTTAATTTCTTGGGGCCTCAGCTTCTTCCTATATAAAATGAGAGATATGCCCTAGTAACTAGATGGTCACTAAGGCCCTTTTCAGTGCTAGATCCTATCAGCCACTATGAAGAAAAATATGGTGGCAATTTCAATAATTCTGCTGTCACCCAATAATAGAATATGAGTTGAAAAGAACTTTAGGGTTCATTTTGTCCATCTTATTTTATGAGGAAAGTCTTCTTTGTATGTATATGTCTAAAAAGTTTATTCAAGATGAAATTTACTCATCTAATGATGTCAAAGGAGGATATTGAATATATACAGGAAACTGAACATATATAGGAAATAGACCAACCATTTTGGAGGATAATATAGAACTCTGGTCAAAGGGCTATGAAACTGTGTATACTCTTTGACTACTGGATCTGTACCCTAAAGAGATCAACAAAAAGAAGGAGCTATATGTACAAAAATATTTGTAGCAGTTCTTTCTGTGGCAAAGAATGGAAACTAAGGAGGTACCTATCAATTGGAGAATGATTGAACAAGTTGTAGAACATAATTGTGGTGAAATACCATTGTTCTCTAAGAAAAAATGAGGTAGCTGTTTTCAAAAGAACCTGGAAAGACTTATTGGAACTGATTAAAAGTAAAGTGAACAGAAGTAGGAGAATATTGTATACAGTAACAGGAATATTATAGGGACAATCAGCTGTGAAATGCCTGATATGAAATAACTGTGAAATACTCTGATCAATACAATGATCCACAACAGATCCAAAGGACTCATGATGAAAAATGCTATTCACTTCCAGGGAGAGTACTGATGAACTTTGAGTACAGCTTGAAACATATTTTCTTTCACTTTATTTTTCTTTCATAACATGGTTGATGTGAAAATGTGTTTAACACAAATTGATATGTATAATGGGTATTGTATTTCTTGACTTTTTAATGGGTGGTGGAGGGGTGGAAGGAAAGGAGAGATTTGGAGCTGAAAATAAAAAAGAAAAAGAACAAGAAAATATACCAGGGATCAATAGTCCTCAAACTATATTGTCATCATTAGTTAAGATTCTATAGAAAGAGAAACATTATTTCTAATGTTTTAGTGAAATACTTTACTAATTGCTTTGACTTTATGTTTTTCTCATCTTAGTGAGCTTCTTGGAAAAGTTTTAAGATTAAGCTCTTTATTATTACAAGGCATTATATATAATATCAGGGGAATACTGACCCCTATCCAGAATAACTGAATTCAGAGAAAAAAGCACTTTGAATGTTCAAATAACTATAATTTCCCAGTGAGCATAAAAGAAGTAACTCAAAACAAAATGGAAGAGGGGAATAAGAAGGGAGAAGGGAGAGGGGAGAAAGGGAAGTACAATAAGGGAGGGGATTAGGGAACTGATTAAGAACAAAACATTGGTATAGAAGGAAATAATGAAAGTAAAAAGGAAAGGACAAGAAGAGAGAATCAAAATGTCTGGGAATACATAGTTGATAATTACAATTCTGAATGTGAATGGGATGAACTTGCCCATAAAACTGAAGCAAATAGCAGAGGGGATTAGAAACCAAAATCCTACCATATGTTGTCTTACAAGAAACACACATGAGACAGGCAGACATACATAGAGTAAAAATGAAAGGATGGAGCAAAATCTATTGGGCTTCAAATTAGAAAAAGAAGGGAGAGGTTGTTATCATGATCTCTGACAGAGCCAAAGTAAAAATAGATATGGTTAAATGAGATAGGGAAGGTAACTACATCCTAATAAAAGGCAGTATAAACAATGAAGAAATATCAGTACTCAACATGTATGCACCAAATGGTATAGCTTCCAAATTTCTAAAGGAGAAGCTAGTGGAGCTCAAGGATGAAATATATAGCAAAACTATACTAGTGGGGGACTTCAACCTTCCCCTATCAGATCTAGATAAATCAAACAAAAAAATAAATAAGAAAGAGATAAGAGAGGTGAATGAAACCCTCGAAAAATTAGAGTTAATAGATATATGGAGAAAAATAAATAGGGACAAAAAGGAATACACCTTCTTTTCAGCAGCACATGGAACATTCACAAAGATAGACCATGTAATAGGGCATAGAAACATGGCAAACAAATGCACAAAAGCAAAAATAATAAATTCAACCTCAATCAGATCATAATGCAACAAAAATAGTTATTAGCAAGGATAGATGGAGAGGCAAAAAAAACTAATTGGAAATTAAATAATATGATTCTCAAAAAATCAGTTAGTTAAAAACAAATCATAGAAACAATTAATAATTTCATTGAAGACAATGACAATGATGAGACTTCTTACCCAAATATATGGGATGCAGCCAAAGTAGTTCTAAGGGGAAAATTTATATCACTGAGTGCATATATTAACACAGTAGGGAGGGCAGAGATGAATGATTTGGGCATGCAACTTAAAAAGCTAGAAAATGAAAAATTAAAAATCCTTAGATGAGGACTAAATAGGAAATACTAAAAATCAAAAGAAAAATTAATAAAATCAAAAGTAAAAGAGCTATTGAATTAATAAATAAGACTAGAAGCTGGTATTTTGAAAAAAACAGATAAAATAGACAAAGTACTGGTAAATCTAATTAAAAAAGGAAAGAAGAAAAGCAAATTAACAGTATCAAAGATGAAAAGGGAGACCTCACCTCTAATGAAGAGGAAATTAAGGCAATCATTAAAAACTATTTTGCCCAATTATATGACAATAAATATAGCAATCTAGGTGATATGGATGAATATTTACAAAAATATAAATTGCCTAGATTAACAGCAGAAGAAATAGAATACTTAAATAATCCCATACCAGAAAAAAGAAATTGAACAAGCCATCAAAGAACTCCCTAAGAAAAAATCACAAGTGCCTGATGAATTCACATACTGAATCCTATAAGGGATTCAAAGAACAACTAATCCCGATACCATACAAATTATGTGATATAATAAGCAAAGAAAGAGTCCTACCAAATTCCTTTTACAACACAAATATGGTACTGATTCCAAAGCCAGGGAGATCAAAAACAGAGAAAGAAAACTACAGACCAATTTCCCTAATGAACATAGATGCAAAAATCTTAAATAGAATAGTAGCAAAAAGACTCCAGCAAGTGATCAAGAGGGTTATCCATCATGATCAAGTGGGATTTATACCAGGAATGCAAGGATGGTTCAACATTAGAAAAACCATCCACATAACTGACCATATCAACAAGCTAACAAACAAAAGTCACATTATTATCTTAAAAGATGCTGAAAAAGCCTTTGACAAAATACAACACCCATTCCTATTGAAAACACCGGAAAGTATAGGAATAGAAGGACCTTTCCTAAAAATAATAAACAGTATATACCTAAAACCATCAACAAGCATCATATGCAATGGGGATAAATTAGAAGCCTTCCCAATGAGATCAGGAGTGAAACAAGGATGCCCATTATCACCTCTATTATTCAACATAGTACTAGAAACACTAGCAGTAACAATTAAAGAAAAAGAAATTGAAGGTATCAAAGTGGGCAAGGAGGAGACTAAGCTATCACTCTTTGCAGA
This sequence comes from Gracilinanus agilis, assembly GCF_016433145.1. NCBI lineage: Eukaryota > Metazoa > Chordata > Mammalia > Didelphimorphia > Didelphidae > Gracilinanus > Gracilinanus agilis. The sequence continues at coordinate 101,283,430 of NC_058130.1, forward strand.
TGATATGATGGTATACTTAAAAAATCCCAGAGAATCAACTAAGAAGCTTGTATAAATAATCAACAACTTTAGCAGAGTTGCAGGATACAAAATAAATGCACATAAATCATCAGCATTTCTATATATTTCCAACACATTAGAGCAGCAAGAGTTAGAAAGAGAAACACCATTTAAAATCACCCTAGACAATATAAAATACTTAGGAATCTATCTACCAAAACAAACACAGGAATTATATGAACACAGCTACAAAACACTTTCCAAACAATTAAAACTAGATTTAGACAATTGGGAAAACATTGAGTGCTCATGGGTAGGACAAACTAACATAATAAAAATGATCCAATTCTACCCAAATAAATTTCCTTATTTAGTGCCATACCTATCAAAGTACCAAAAAACTTTTTTACTGAATTAGGAAAAACTATTCAAAGTTCATTTGGAAGAACAAAAGATCACGAATATCAAGGGAAATGATGAAAAAAAAACGTGAAGAAAGGACGCCTAGCAGTACCAGATATTAAACTGTACAATTAAGCAGCAGTTATCAAAACAATATGGTATTGGCTAAGAGACAGAAGAGAGGATCAGTGGAATAGACTTGGGGTAAGTGATGTCAGCAAGACAGTGTATGATAAACCCAAAGAGCCCAACTTTTGAGACAAAAATCCACTAGTTGACAAAAATTGCTGGGAAAATAGAAAAACAATATGGGAGAGCTTACGTTTAGATCAACATCTCACACCCTACACCAAGATAAATTCAGAATGGGTGAATGACTTGAATATAAAGAAGGAAACTGTAAGTAAATTAAGTGAACACAGAATAGTATACATGCCAGATTTCTGGGAAAGGAAAGATTTTAAAACCAAGCAAGAGTTAGAAACAATTATAAAATGTAAAATAAATAATTTTGATTATATTAAATTAAAAAGTTTTTGTACTAACAAAACCAATGCAACCAAAATCAGAAGGGAAACAACAAATTGGGAAAAAATCTTTATAACAAAAAATTCTGGCAGAGATCTAATTACTCAAATATACAAGGAACTAAATCAATTGTATAAAAAATCAAGCCATTCCCTAATTGATAAATGGGCAAGGGACATGAATAGGCAATTTTCAGATAAAGAAATCAAAACTATCAATAAGCACATGATAAAGTGTTCTAAATCTCTAATCATTAGAGAAATGCAAATCAAAACAACTCTGAGGTACAACTTCACACCTAGCAGATTGGCTAAAATGACAACAGGGGAGAGTAATGAATTTTGGAGGAGATGTGGCAAAGTAGGGACATTAATGCATTGCTGGTGGAGTTGTGAATTGATCCAACCATTCTGGATGGCAATTTGGAACTATGCTCAAAGGGCTATAAAAGATTGCCTGCCTTTTGATCCAGCCATACCATTGCTGGGTTTGTACCCCCAAAGAGATCATAGATAAAAAGACGTGTAAAAAATATTTATAGCTGAGCTTTTTGTGGTGGCAAAAACCTGGAAAATGAGGGTATGCCTGTCAATTGGGGAATGGCTGAACAAATTGTGGTATATGCTGGTGATGGAATACTATTGTGCTCAAAGGAATAATGAACTGGAGGAATTCCATGTGAACTGCAATGACCTCCAGGAATTGATGCAGAGTGAAAGGAGCAGAGCCAGAAGAACATTGTACACAGAGACTGATACACTGTGATACAATTGAATGTAATGGACCTCTGTACTAGTAGCAATGCAATGACCCAGGACATTTCTGAGTGATTTATGGAAAAGAACGCTACCCACATTCAGAGGAAGAACTACAGGAATGGAAACAGAGAAGAAAAACAACTGCTTGAACACATGGGTTGATGAAGAAATGATTTGGGATGTAGACACTAAATGACCACACCAATGCAACTATCAATAATATGGAAATAAGTCTTGACTGATCACACATGTTAAAACCAGTGGAAATGTGCATTGATTATTGGGGGGGGGTGAAGGGGAAAGTAAAAACATGAATTATATAACCATGGAAAATTTTTCTAAAATATTAAAAAAATTAAAAACAAAAAAATGGAAGACAGTGCTATGTACAACTAAATAGAAAAGCTGCTGTATATAAGGAAGTTATAATAGTTCAGCTAGAAATCACATGGGTATACTCATGCAATGGTTTTGGATGAATACATGTGCCTTTTATGTTACAAGTATGTTTATTTTTAATCTACTTATGTATATGTCTTAGTAAATACACAAAAAGAGAATTTCCATATGTGAAGGAGAAAGCAACAATTGTCTATAAAACCATAAATATCTATTCCAAACCCACTTGTAATGTATACGTGTAGTCAAGCAAACAAAATCTACATAGTGGAACCAAAAATTATTTCTTATTTTGCATCTCAAAGCCTTCACCAAAGGTCCTCTGGAAATATCATTGGTTTTTGATTTGGTCAGAATTCTTAAAACTTTTAAAGTTGTTTGTCTTTAGAATGCTATTGCCTGGGGGCAGCTGGGTAGCTCAGTGGATTGAGAGCCAGGCCTAGAGACAGGAGGTCCTAGGTTCAAATCTGGCCTCAGATACTTCCCGGCTGTGTGACCCTGGGCAAGTCACTTGACCCCCATTGCCTACCCTTACCATTCTTCCACCTATAAGTCAATACACAGAAGTTAAGGGTTAAAAAAAAAAGAATGCTATTGACATCACATGCACTGTTCCCTCTGCACTGCTCACTTGATTCTTCATCAGTTCATATTTCCCAGGATTCTCTTTTCCAAAGACTCACCATTTCCTATCGTCCATTACTTTTCCATTATTTTCATTATTCAAAATTTGCTCAGCTGTTTCCCAAATGGTGAGTATCCCCTTAGATTCCAGTTATTTTTTCCCCTTTTAATGTCCCTTTAGGACCAGGAAATATTTTTGTTTTAACTATTCCAATCTTGGTGTTCTCCCTTTTACTTCATTCCTTAATCTCTTCTTTTTTCTCAGTTGAATATGATGTATTTCTATAAAAAAACTGTGTAAATGTATGCATTTTAATCCTCCTTTTTATCATCAGTTCACATAAGAGTGAGATATACCTGCTGCCCATTTTTCTCAATCTTTTACCATGTTTGAATTCTTTTTTCATGAGCCTCAATGATGAGAAATGATAATTTTTATTTTGTTCTTTCATTCTGCACTAGTTTATTCTTTTTGCCCTTTTTCTTTTTTCTCTTTGCTTTCTTACATCCCCTACATTCTCTGTTTTTCTTATTCAACTCAATACTAAAAAAAAAACACCTTACCTTCTGTCTTAGAATCAATACTATGTATTGGTTCCAAGGCAGAAGAGTGGTAAGGGCTAGGCAATGGGGGTCAAGTGACTTGCCCAGGGTCACACAGCTAGGAAGTGTCTGAGGCCAGATTTGAACTTAGGACCTCCCATCTCTAGGCCTGGCTCTCAATCCACTGAGTCACCGAGGTGCCCCCCAACTCAGTACTTTTTGCATATGTTAAGCTATTGAAGGGACATTTGTTTCTTCTCCCTGTATTAGAATATTAGCCCTTTATCACATAGGTCCTTCCAGTGGCTCAAATAAATTTATGTAAGTTCTCTTGGGTCTTGTTAATATGTTTCAAAGTTATTACTCAGGTCTGTTATTTTAATCAAAAGTGCTAGAAAGTTTTCTATTTGATTAGAGATCCACATCTCCCTTTGTAGGATTATATTTAACCTTTTAGAGTCAGTTACTCTTGGATTTAAGCATAAATATGTATATGTGAAATTAAAACTTAGCCAAGTAAACAATTTTATGAAAATTAGAATAGATCAAATTAAAATAAATAATTCCATGAGAAATCAAGGAATATTATGGCAAAGTAGAGATTGACTAAGTAGATGTGAAGTTTCTGCCATCAAAAAATTACTAATCTGAAAAATAGGTGGAGCTATAATTTAAAAATTACCAGTCCCTGAAAATCATGACTTTTAAAAACCTCCTGGACACTATACTTAAAAAACAAACAAACAAACTAAATGAAAATGAAAAATTCAGAGCATCAAATCGAAAGTGTTACAAGTGTCAAGTCCATAATCAAATATATATGACATTTTAGAATATTCTATTCCAAGATCTTTTATTTATTATAGAAGTTGCCATTTCTAATGGAAATCTGACTGGAGTTCATTGCTACTTGAACTCTTTTTCTTCTGGCCATTTGAAATATTTTTTCCTTAATTTGGAAGTTCTGGATTTTACATAGGACATTCCTGGGACTTTTCCATTTGGGGTTTCTTTCAGGTGTGATTTGTGTATCCTTTTTATTTTCACCTTTCTCTTGTTTGACTATATCTGGGCATTTGTAATTAATTATCTTTTAAAGTATAGTACCTAGGCTTTTAAAATCATGATTTTCAAGGAGTCTGATGATTTTAAAATTGTATCTCCTTGAGCTGTTTTTCCAGATGAGTAGTTTTTTGATAGCAAAACCATTATATCTTTTATTTCTTCAAATAATTTTGTCTTTCTATTCTTATTTTCTCAAGGATTTGTTGATTTCTGTTCATTTTTAATCTAATGCTCCATTTCAATTACACATTTAAGTAGACCTGTTGGAAAATCCGATTCTCTTTCTTTAGAGTTTTTGCTTGTCATTTTTATGGAGTTACTCCATCCTTTAGGTAAGATTTTGGGGTATCTCCTGAAGTATTATAATTCTTTAGAGTAGTCTTTATCTTCTTCAGTCTTAGTTCCTGAATTGGGGCTTTGTGCCAGAGCACTTTCCACTGTACTTTTGAGCAGGGTGATCAGCTCTGTTCATTGCTGATCTGAGTCACTTGGGATCTTTCTTTGATATCTATCTCCTGAGTATGGACATCAAAATAAAATGTCCTAGTCCTCTTTGGTATCTCAGTGCAGATAGACAGGAGAGGAACCAGAAAGGAGTGACACCTCAGGGACAAGAGAGTAGCCAAGAGAAAAGGGTGCCAGTAGTGTGAAAAGCAGCTTAGAAGTAAAATAAAAATGACTATGAAAAGACCTTCATATTTAGTAGTTAATAATTACTAGCAACTTAGGAGAGAAAAGTGTCAGTAGAGTGGTGGATTCAGAAGCAAGGTCTTAAGAAATGAGTGATGTAGTTGGTGAAGAAGTATAGTCAATAGTATAAATGAATTTGATTCACCATCTACTTCTGTAATAATAATAGTAATAACTTACATTTATATAATGCTTTGAGGGGCAGCTTGATCTTTGAAAGAGATTTGGCCTTGGCCTCAGAGCCAAGACTCTCTGGGTTCAGGCCATGCTTCTAACATATACTGACTCTCTGACCTCTGGGCAAGTCACTTAACCTCTCAATGCCCCTTGGCAATTCTCTAAAATTATAAATTGCAGACCAGGTGCTGACCTGAATAAGCAAAGGGAGTTTTCTTACCAGGGAGCTCTGTACACTAATGAAATTAAAGGTCTAGACCAAAAATAAAAGTAATGCTTTAAGGTTTGCAAACCTTTTACTTAAATTATTTCTTTTGATCCTCATACGAATCTCGTACTCAAGGGATATAGTATAATGCCATAAGGGCTTGTGTGGAAAAGACCTCTGTTAATGTGCACAATGGGATAAGATGCAGTAGATATTTTGGGAGGTCTTACAAATCCATATTAATCAATTGTACCAGAATTTCTTTCATGAAAATCACCTCTACAACATCTTACATCCTACTTTGAAGAGAATTTCTGCTGGATATTTTACAGATTCTGCAGGTGAGCAAAGGGTCAGTTTGCTCACCTGGGAAGAGTGGGAAAATTAAATTGCAACCTGGAATCATTTAAAGGTAAGTCAAAGGTCTAAATGTAATTGGTCTAGCAGTGAACAACATTGATTACAACCTAATGCTTACTTGGTGCAAAATTAATTTGATCACTCTGGGCTAAATCCCTTACCTGTAAAGTGGTAGCAATAACACTTTCATTGCCTACTTCACAGGGCTGTTTTCAGGAAAGCATTTTGTAAACTGTAAAGCATTATGATAACAAGCACTATTCTCAACAGATGTACCACTGCACCATTCATAATGACTTAGGAATTAGAAGAGTCTAATCTTTAGTTATTTCTTTGTAATTCCATCTCCACATTCAGAACTGACTTCAAAATGATAACCAAACAAGGTTTGAGTTTAGGACTATTGTTACCAAGCTCAGTAAAATCCTAGACTTTCCCTACCTTTTCTTTCTTTCTCTTTCTCTTTCTCTTTCTCTTTCTCTTTCTCTTTCTCTTTCTCTCTCTTCCTTCCTTCCTTCCTTCCTTCCTTCCTTCCTTCCTTCCTTTCTTTCTTTCTTTCTTTCTTTCTTTCTTTCTTTCT
>NC_058130.1:101294725-101320091 GCF_016433145.1 Gracilinanus agilis
CTCATTCTTCCTCTCTCTCTCTCTCTCTCTCTCTCTCTCTCTCTCTCCCCTCCCCTCCCCTCCCCTCCCTCTCCCCCTTCCATCCATCCCTTAAAATTTAGTGCAAGTGCCACCTTCTCCATGAAACCTTCTTTGATGCCTACAGGGAGTAACAATTTTACCCTTTGGATCTTTATAGCATTTTGTTTTGCCCTTTTAAAAACTTCAAGTAACGTTCTGACTCATAGCTTTTTAAATTTATGTCTCCCTCTTCTCCACTAGATTGTAAACTCTATGAAGGGAAGATTTGTTTTTTATATAACTAAAAACTCCCTGGAGTTCTGGCACAGTGCTTTACACACAGAAACCAATTATAAACATGGGAATATTAAATTTGAATCTGACTAGTCCTACCTCCTAATTTGCAGATAGGTTGCCATTTTGCAAACAGACCATGTTTCTGCATAAGACTTGCATATATTAAAATGTGTTTTATTATATTATATAAAAATAACTAATTGTATATATATATATGCTAATGAAACAGCACAGAAACAGAAGGTTTAATCTTTTGATGAGTCCTTTTTGGAGTTATTGACAGGCAAGCTATAGGGAAGTGCCTTGTTTCATTTCAGGATTGTTTACATGCAAATCTTATTCCTTTTACCTTCAAATTTCTCTAAATGCTGGTGACATTTTGCACTTTTATGTTATTTCATTGCTTTTAGCCATATTGATATCTTGGCCTTATTTCTGCCTTTATAGTTTTTCTTTCAGAGAGAAAAACCACAGCCTGAAGTATGTGAGATAGGCATTTTGCTTGAAGGGAACTTAGAATCATCTAGTCTAATTCTCCTACTTTATAGTGAGGAACCTGGGCCCAGGGTGGCGGGACACCTTGCTCCAGATCTTACACTAGTGGTAAGTAGGAGGGCCCTTTTCTCCAAATTCATCAATATAAATTCAGTTTCTCTTACACTATTCCATATTGCTTCCTTCCAAACATTGCTCCCAGAATTTTGTTTATAGGATTATAGAGCAGGAGCTGAAAGAAACCTCAGAGACCCTTTAATCCAACCCTCTCATTTTACAGATGAGGAAACTGAAGCCCCAGGAGGCTAAGTAATTTATTCAAGTCATGCAGGTGGCTTCAGAGTAAGGTTTGGAGTCTGAGAGCCCAGACTCCAGGATTAGACCTCTTTCTATTATACAGTGTTCTTGTTCAACCCCTTCATTTTTCAGAAGAAGAAAATGAGGTTTGGATGGGGGAAATGGGAAGTTGTATCTGAAGTTACATAGTTAGCAAGTGGCGGAGGTACGATTTAAACCCAGGTCTCCTAAATCCATATCTAATGCTTTGTCTTACCCTATCCTGTTGCCTGCACTATATCTGGATGCCTTTTAAATGCCTATATTTTTCTGCCACTGTTTCACCGTGACTACCAGAATTAGACCCACGTTCACATCAGATATGGTTGAATCCATTCTCCCAGGATAAGAAGGAGCTGAGATCCCAGATATACATTCCAACAAAAGAAGAAGGAAGCTGAGGCTGGGATATGTGTGTGTGCTGAACTAAAATGCAGTTGTAGGGACAGCCAAGTGGCTTAGAGACAGAGAGCAAGGATAATGGCTTAGGTGCAGCCAGATGACTTAGATTACTAGATTGAGAGCCAGGCTTGGAGATAGGAGGTCTCAGGTTCATATCTGACCTCAGACATTTCCTAGCTGTGTGACCCTGGACAAGTCACTTGACCCCAGTTGCCTAGTTTTTAGTTCTCTTTTGCATTGGAATGGATCCTTGTATCCACTCTAAGGGAGAAAGTAAGGGTTTAAAAATAATTCAATTGTAACTGCAATGATTTTCTGTGACTGATATGACTTACTCTCTGTGTGACCTTAGACACACTTTTTAAACTCTCAGTTGACATCAGTTTTCTCATCTGTAAAATGGGGATGATATGCTTTCTAACTATGCAATTTTGTAGAAGAAGTTCTTTCGCTGCTATAGAAGTACGAGCTGTTACTATGAATAGTAATTATAACAAATGGAGTAATAACATTAATAAGGCTAAGAATCCTCAGGATAGGACTGCAGGAGGTCAGATGCCTTTGTACACCTCCCCTGGGAGAGTGGGTGGTGGCATTAGATATGCTTACTGTGACAGCCCCCACTATCTCAGGACTTTTCTATCCATGCAACCTATTGATCCCCACAGGGCTGTGAAACCTGACTGTAATGAGAAGTCTTACTCTGCTCTGCTTTGCAGACAAGCACAGACACCTTGTCTCTTTAAGAGTTTTCAATTTTCAGTCTTTGGTTTTTATGTATTCAAATTTTCTCTTAATATACCTAATCCCCCCAAGAGAAAGTCTGGGGAGCAGCCATGAATTATGGCTTTCAGGGGAATGAACATTGCAGTTAATGTTGCAAGACAGCTTTCATTATAATCCTCTGTTTTCACATCCTTATATATATTTTTTGGTAGCAGGGAAGGGGAGGGGGAAGAATTTTCCATTGAGCTTAAACTTTTCATAGTGTGACTCATCCCAAGGTGATTTTTAAAAAAAATGAAAACTCTTATATAGAATTTCGTCAGTTATTTTCAAGTTATTACAGAGAAGAAACCATTTACCCTTTCACTTCAGTTCTAAGTATTATTGATTGATGGAAAATTAAAAATACGGACACCCATTTAAACTTCAGCTATCACTGGTGGCTTGGCTCAGAGATGACATCTGAGTATGCTTTAAAAGAATGATAAGTATCAAAGACCAGATCTTTTCCCTTTCTGTTGGATTAAAACATTTAGAACACTAACTATTTTATTGATTAGCAGCAGTACCATAAGGCAAAGGGAGCTTTTCAGAGTGAGAATTAAGGTCATTGGCCCTTTACAGAAAATAGACTTGTTAGGAGGATTTTCGATGACTAGCAACATACTTTAAAAATTATTGCCTTCTCACTTTTCCTTTAAGGGTTTTCTTGCTTCCCTTTTCCTTTTCCAGTCTTGTTTTTTTGATTAGAGAAAACCTAAGACTAATGGGATGTAAAATTCTGCCTGAAAATGTGGAAACTGACTTCAAATGCTTCTTTTGATGGCTGCTACCTATGTAACCATGGGCAAATCACATCATCTCCTTTGGCCTGTTCCCTCGTCTCTAAAATGAGGAGTTTGGTCTGGTTGGACACCAGCCCCTTCCAGTTCTAGAATAAAATGTGTTGGTTCACAAAACAACAACTCATTTTGTTCTGTAGCATCTCTCTTACCCCAAATGCTCCTTTCCCCCCAAAGCACAAGCTCTTAGTCCAGGATTATGCTATTTGTAGTAGCAAGGGTCTTGGGATCAGAGATACGAGTTTGAATCCTGTCTCGGCTGAGCGCTGCCTTGTTACCTAGAACAAGTTGGTAAGTATCTCTGGGTCTCAGTTCCTTAAAACCGAGGGGATGGTAGTTTATATTCTTATGTTCCATTCTAGCTCTTCATCCTATCATTTAGGTATGATACTGAGAAATGGAAGATTTTGAAGAAGAATGAACCTCAGTGATTTCCAATAAGAAGAACAATAAGCAAATTCTTACATTAAAGTCCACATATTTTCATTAATAAACTTATTTATGAAGACATTGGTTAATTTGTCACTGAACAATAGACATTGTGCTTGAACCCTAAGCAGTGTCAAATTATATGGACTACGTCTATCACCACTGCGTGGCAGTTACTTGCCATGGACCCTAAAGGGCACAGAATGTTAGCACTGGAAAGGACCAAAGAGATCATCTGGTCCAATCTTTTTCTTTTACAAATGAGACTCTTTCCCTCCTGCTACATATGTTCCTCACAGCACTTGACTGAGCCTGAGACTTCATTTTTCTTCTGGTCACCAGGTACCAGAGGTCCTGGGATTAAAATCAACCCTCTAATCTTAGCTATTGTAAAAAAATCCCAAAAAAGAAAAGTAAGAGAAGAAAAATCCACTAACTGAAATCCTATCACCTCTTTTTCTTTAGGTCTCTCTGTATGTTATAACTTTCATGATTTTATTAACCAATGGACATCGGATTCATACCATGTCTTATGTGAAATTGCTTTGAAAGAGGATAAAGTATGACAATTCATGGTTCTTTTGCATCCCTTTGTCTGCCAAAATTCTATATGGCTTTCAAGACCCAGGTTAAATGCTACCGTCTCCAAGAACTTTCTCTAGTAGTCCGCCTGCCCCCAATTTGGAAATTGTCTTTCCTTCCTTGGATGATCAATTCCGCTTTGTCTTTTCCTCTTTTGAACTTACTTGTTGATATGAGTTGATAACACAGAACATTATTTTAGAAACGACAGCAATCGGAGGTGTCTTAAAGCATTTTTGAGGAATATCTAAAGTTCAGGGTCTTTTTATCACTGTGTATTTTTGACAAAATATATATGTTTCATGAGTCTCTGTTGTGTGTATTTCTGGTGTTATTGGGAAATAGTACAGTGGATAGGATACAGTAAAAAATCCCATTTGAAATCAGTTATGAGTTAGAATGGGAAGCCAGGAGACACTGGAGCAACTAAGTGGCATAGTGGATAGAGTGCCAGGCCAGGAGACAGGAAGACTTAATTTCCTGAGTTCAAGTCTGATCTTAGTCACTTTCTAGCTACGTGACTCTGAGCAAGTCATTTAATCCTGTTTGCCTCAGTTTCCTCATCTGTAAAATGAACTGGAGAAGGAAATGGCAAACAACTCCAGTATCTTTGCTAAGAAAACCCCAAATGGGGTCATAAAGAGTTAGACACAGCTGAAAATGACTGAATCTGGTGCCTCAGGATTTAGAACTTATTACATTTATATATTTTCATGTAAAGGAAGCATGGGATAGTGGCTAAAGTCACAAAGACCTAGGTTTAATTACCACCTCTGACCCATGCTGACCATGTGACCCTGGACAAGTCATTCAATCTCTTAGTGCCATAGGCCTTTCCCTAAAACTATAAATTGCAGAGTAGGCAGCAAACTATATCCATGGAAGGAATTGCTCACCAGGAGCTCTCTGCAACTGTGAAATCACAGGTCAAGTGGAAAAAAAAATTAGCTGTAGCTAAAGATTGAATAGAAATTGGCATCACTACAATCAAGAAAGCAGGATAAGTGATCTGTGGAGCAGGAAGGGGATAGCTAGTGCCAATAACCCTGGAAACACATCATCTTGTTCCATCTGAAGCTGCCTGTAGCTAGTCAAGAAGTTCAGACTAGAAGTTCAACACTAGGTTGGTGTTTCTAAAGTGGCTCTTGTACAATGCTTATCTTTTCTCATCTCATCATATCCAATCAATTGCCAAATCATGTTGATTTATTCTCTTTTAACCTTTCTTATATTTATTTATTTTTCCTACTTTTTTTTTTCTATTCTGGGTATTTTCACAAACTTCTTCCTTTGCTTGGAATTCTCTTTCTCCTCAGTCCTGGCTTTATAGTTTCCTGACCTTAAATCTCACTTTTTACAGGAAGTCTTTCTCCATCTCCCTTGATTCTAGTACTTTCTGTCTGTTGATTATTTCTAATGTAGAATATAACCTCTTTGTATTTAGTTGTTTGTATGCTCTCTCCTTCATTATATTATGAGTGCCTTGAGAGCTGGGGCTGCTGTTAACCTTTCTTTATATCTCTAGACGTTAGTACAGACTAGGCATTTAATATTTAATGACAGTCTAACTTACATGACCAACTTCCTAGCTTAGAACCTCATCACCCTTCTCCTGGAGTTCTTTAATAATCTCCTTGTTGGACTTCCTGCTTCCAGCTTTTCTGCTTCTAATACTGTCACATCTGTCAAAATGATCTTTCTAAAATTTAGAGATGTACACAGTAATAGCAGTATTGTAAAATGATCAAATGTGAAAGACTTAGCTATTCTCAGCAATACAAAAATCTAATTCTGAAGACTTATAAAAAATGAATGCTACCTATCTGGGGGCGGGGGGGAACTGATAGAACCTAAATGTAGAACGAAGCATACTCATTTTTCAGTTCATTTTATTTGTGTGTATTTTTATTTGGAGGTTTTGGTTTTATATGAGTATTCTTTCATAACATGACTAATATAGAAATATGTCTTGCATGATCATACATTTTTTTTTTATTTTAAACCCTTAACTTTCTGTGTATTGACTTATAGGTGGAAGATTGGTAAGGGTAGGCAATGGGGGTCAAGTGACTTGCCCAGGGTCACACAGCTGGGAAGTGTCTGAGGCCGGATTTGAACCTAGGACCTCCTGTCTCTAGGCCTGGCTCTCAATCCACTGAGCTACCCAGCTGCCCCGATCATACATTTTTAACCAAGATCAAATTGCTTACCATCTCAGGAAGGAAGAAAGAAAGGAATAGAGGGAGATTTTTTGGATCTTTTAATTTTGGAAAATGTACATTTAAAATTGTTATTATTTATATTTGAGAAAATAAAAATATCTTTTAAAATCATAAAGTTTAGAGACATTCATGCTACTCAGCTATTTAAAAACTTTCAGTGGTCTCCATTTGCCTTTAAGATAAAATACAGACTCCTCAGCTTTATATTTAAAAGCCCATCACAGGCTATAGCCTAGCTCTTTAGATTTATTTTACATTGTTTTCCTTCTTGCAGATAGTATAGAAGACAGAATGCTGGTCCTGGAATTAAGAAGACTTGAGTTCAAATGTGCCTAACACATTTACTAACTGTGTGAGTGGCTGAGTTACTTCACCTATGTCTGCCTCATTGCCCTCATTTGTAAAAGTTAAAAAAATATTTTCCAATGTTGTTGTGAGAGTAAAACATAATATCATCTGTAAAGCACTTTATAAATCCTAAAGCTCATATAAATGCTATTATTATTATTCCATTTAAACTGACCTATTGGATTCTGTATTTCCTATCCTATCAAAGCTTATTTCAGGTGCCATTTCCTATAGGAAGGATTTCTTGCTCTTCTTGGTTGTCTCTTCTTTCCCTGCTCCTCATGTTGTCTTATATTAACTTATCTGAATATACATGCATCCCTCCCCCAACACCCAATAGGATATAAACTCCCTGAAGGCAGGAACTCCCCCTCTGCCTCCTCCCCTCCATTTTTGAGAAATGTCTTGCAGAGACTTGAAGCACACAGCAGCTGCTTAACAAATGTTTGTTTAATTAAATTGAGGGAAACTCAGAACCTTGAATTTCATAGATTGTTTCATTTACATATTTGCATGTGTCCTGTGAGACGATATGTGGAATGGTGATAGAGTTGGCCTCAGAGTCAGGTACTATGTGAGTTCTCTCTGAAGTGGAACATCAGCGCTCTCTAGTAAGTCTGATTTCCTGCGTGGCTTTTCATGTGATTTCTTGTGCATCTTGTTTTCTTTGTTGCCTATATTTCTCTGGGGAGAGTCTTGTGCAGTGGGCTATATTAAAAATGCTGGAATGTTCATGTCACTGAATCCTAACGTCCATGACAACTGCATTCTTGATATTTTATGAACAGGGTTTGGTATGTTGTAAGCACTATTTAATCATTCTTTTCCATCCATTCATTCTGAAGATTCCTTATTCTGTCAGATATACCTATGCCAGAGAGACACTACTACATATAGCAGAAAAGACCCTTCTTTCTTTGTAACTCTAGAACTGTGATGGCAAATGTTTTAGAGACCGATTGCCCAAATTGCAAACCTCCTGCTGCATGTGAGCTACCCCCTTACCCTCGACCCTTAATTGATTGAATGGTCAGCGGAATAATTTCTTCCCACATCATTCTTCCTCTCAGCAGTTTCCATAAACTTCTTCTACAATGATATAGTTCCACGAAACCATCTAGCAAGCAAAGGAGTCAATTCAGTGCAATTCCATTCAATAGATATTTATTAAATGCCTACTATTTGTGCCAGGAACTGTACCAGATATTGGACATACAAAAATAAAAACAGGGGTATATTTTACTTTGTATATATTTTGTATTTGCTTATCTTTATGCATATTCTTAGTGGTATATTTTACTTTGTATATATTTTGTATTTGCTTTTCTGTATACATGTTCTTCCTCTCAAAGTTGAATGCAATGCCTTCTAATGTCTGCTAAGAAGGCAGAGACTGTTTTGTTTTTATTTTGTATGTCCATCATCTGTTACAGTTCCTGGCACAAATAGTAGGCATTTAATAAATATCTATTGAATGGAATTGCACTGAATTGACACAAGATTATGGAAACTGCTGAGAGGAAAACTGATGTGAGAAGAAATTATCCCACTGATCATTCAATCAATTAATCCATAAACATTTATTAAGCACCTACTATGTGCCCAGTACTCTGCTAAGGACTGGAGATGCAAAAAGAGGCATAAACCAGTCCCTGCCCTCAAGGAGCTTATAATCTAATGGGAGATACAACATGCAAATAAACATATGCAAAACTATGTTTAGGATATGTAGGAAGTAATTAACAGGCAGAAGACACCAGAATTAAGATGGATTGGGGAAGGCTTCCAGCAGAAGGTAAGAATTTAGTTGAGACTCATAGGAAGGCAGGAGGTCAGTAGAGGGGGAGCATGAGGGAGATCCTGGGAAAATTCCTGAAGTAGAGATGGGGTATCCTGCTCATTGAACAGCTGGAAGGCCAGTGTCACTGGATCAAAGAGTGTGTATTGAGGAATAAGATATTAGAAGACCAAAAATGTGGGAGAAGTCTAGTTTATGAAGGTCTTTGGCTCCCAGAAGCATTTTGTATTTGCTTCTGGAGGCAATAGAAAGCCACTGCAGTTTATTGAGTAGGAGGGTGGCATGTTCTGATCTTCACTTCAGGAAGATCATTTTCATTGTTGAATGGAGGATAATTGGAGTGGAGAGAGACTTGAGAGAGACAGACTCACGAGGAGACAAGGGTCAACTCTAGAGCAGTAGCAGTGTTAGAGCAGAGAAGAGGGTGTGTAAATATATGAGAGATTGTTCAAAGTTGAAATTAACAGGCTATGGCAACATATTGGATATTGGAATGGTGAAAAATAGTGAGAATCCAGAATGATTACTAAGTTGTGAGTCTGAGGATCTGGGAGGAAGAGTGCTGCCTTCTATAGAATTAGGGAAGGTGGGGAGGTGAGACAGAGTTTAGGGGGAAAGATAGTGAGTTATATTTTGGATATATTGAGTTTAAAATGTCTTCTAGACATCCAGTTGAAAATATCTGAAAGACCGTCATCTATGTGAGACTGGATGTCCGCAGTGAGACTGGAGCCAGATTTGAGAATCATTAGCATAAAGATGGTAATGAAACCCACAGGAGCTGATGAGATACCCAAGAAAAATAGTTTGGAAGGAGAAGAGAAGAGATGGCAGGATAGGACTCTGAAAGACACATCATTAGAGACTGAGACCTGTGTAGGCATTCAGCAAAGGAGACAGGTAAGGAAGAGTCTGATAGGAGGAGATCCAGGAGAGAGCAATATCCTGAAAACCTAGAGAGAAGAGAGTGTCAAGGATGTTGGGGTGATCAGCAGTGTCAAACACTGCAAAAGGGTAAAGTAGAATGAGAATTGAGAAAAGGTCATTGAGTCTGGCCACTAAGAGCTCATTAGTTGCTTTGGAGAAAGCAGTTTTAGTAGAACGAAAAGGTCAGAAACGAGATTGTAAGGTATTCAGAAGAGAATGAGAGAAGAGAAAGTAGAAGCAACTACTGTAAATGGCTTTTTTGAGAAGTATAGATACAAAAGCTATAACTATAGGATGATAGTATGGATGGAAAGATCAAGTGAGAGTTTTTCGGGCTAGAGGAGACATGGGCATGTAGTTGGAAATTAGCCAGTAGACAGGGAGACTCAATTAGTGAAGGAGTAGGGATGAAAGAGGTGACAATCTTTGGAGGAGATGGGATAGAATGGGATCACTTCAACAAGTTGAGGAGTTAATGTTAGTAAGGAGTGAGACCTCTTTTTCATGGGAGACAGGAGTGAAAGAGAACAAAGTAGCAGAAGACAATGAAGTGACAGGAGATGAAGAAGAAGGGAGAAGAGGGAGTCCACAATGAATGACCTCAATTTTTTTTCTGTAAAATATGAGGCAAGGTTCTTTGCTGAGAGTTTAAGAAGGGGGAACCATAGGAGGTTTGAGGAGGGATGAAAAGGTTTGGAAGAACTGCTGTGGAGAGTGGAATAGTGAGTTGAAAAGGGTGATATAGTAAGATTGCCTAATAGCAATGAGGGCCCAGTTGAGATTATGAAGTATAAATTTGTAGTGAGCACAGGAAAAATGATAATATGATTTTCTCCAAATTCTTTTAGTAGCATATGAGAAGGCAGAGAATGGTGAGAGTTAGCCAAGGCTGAGACTTGGTTGGGCATAATTGGCATTGTGATAAGTGGGTAGGGGTTCAAGAAATGAGGATAGTTTTGAGTTGAATTGGTTCACCAAGTGGTTAAAATAAGGGGGAAATGGCTAGTGTTGGGGAGATGGCCTGGGAGAGAATTTTGGGGTGAAGGGATTAGAGGTCAAAGCATAGATAAAAAGTAGGGTTTTGTAAGGAAGGTAAAGAGAGAGGTAATAAGTCAATAAATTTTAGTCAGATAAGAGAATATAAGAATTCTTGAACATAGAGGTGGCCTATTTGTAAGTGATAACAAAATCAAGGATATGGCCATTTTTATGTGTGGCTGAGGTTGGGTGGAGTAGTTTATAAGAGATTAGTATGTTAAGGAACCGAGTAGTTAGGGTATTTGAGGAACAATCAATATATGTTGTTGAAGTCTCCTAGTATAAAGGTAGGAGTTGGAAGGGAGAGGAAAAACATGAGCCAGGTATCAAACTCATTGAACAAGGAAGAAGAATAACCTGGGGATCTAAAAAGGCAGTGTCTACTAGGATTTTGATCAAATGATAGCTATGAATAGTATGAATCTCAAAGGAAGAGATGGTGTTGAATGATAAAGAAAGGGGGAGAACTTGGAAAAAGTAGTGGAATGTGGCAAGATGTATTCCTACTTCTTCACCTTGGCTAAGAAGTGAAGGTATAGCTAGTACAGGAAAGGGTAGCCAGGATGACTGTGTCAATCAGTGGGAAGCCAGATTTCAGTAAGAACTAGTAGATGGACAGGGTGAGAGAAGAAACAATTTAAGATGAAGGGAAATGTATTGTCTATGGAATAAGTGTTCTGGAGTGCAAAGGGAAGGTCTGGTTGGAGTTAGGTTGAGCATTCAGGGGTTTGGAGCATTGAGGGGGATAGGAATGAGGAACAAGATGATAAGGAGTATGGAATGAAGTTTAGATACTCATCTTTAGGAGTTCAAAGACACTGTGAAGAGTATGAACAAATATGAGAATATTCATTACAGAGTGGCTTGTACCACAGGTACTCTCAAATAATTGGTGTAGTTGGAGATGGGAGGCCTGAAATTAAAGGGTGGGTGGCATTTCTTTGCACCAAAGATTGTCCTCCACATCCTAATTGGGAGATGGAGCTGGCAGCAGGATATGGAAGATGTTTTGTGTTGGCAAAGATAGAAGTAATTATTTGGGGTAGATAGAAAATGTCTGGCCTGGCTCCTAGCAGCCTTTTCTCAGGGGACATGTTGTTCCAAGCTGGAAATGTAATGCTCGAGGTACTAGCTGTTTAAAATCTTCTCACCTGAGGAGTCTGCCTATGAAGCAGCAGTAAGATGTGGTAGACTCCCTTTACTGAAATGGTCCAAGGCCTTCTTACCTGAGGAAATTCAGGTGACCAGGGAGGGAGAGTAATCTAGGGGATTGGACTAGGTTAACACAACATCTGGAGAAATTTTAAGTTGCAAAAGCTCAGCTAGTCAAGCCCAGCTTTGATTAGTATGGATCTATATACTTTCTGTGTACTTCTCTCATAGGGATAAAGCTTGAGAGCCTCCTAAATAACAGTTGGAGGCATTAGAGAAGCTAACCCAAGGAGAAGAGTCAGAGAATAACTGCCACTAGTCTCTGAGGGACCATACTGCTATCTTGTCCTGAGGACAATCATTTTACTAGGGAGAGGAAAAAGTCCACCTGGTAAGGGCTTTTCAATACAATTGTTGCTTTAGGAAGGGAAGTCACAGAAAGAAAGGCAAGTATAGGAGGTGGCCCCATCTAGCAGAACTCTGAGAAGATGCAACAAGAGGCAAAAGGAATAACTGGAATGGCCTCTAGTACGAGACAACCTCTCATCAGAAGGGCAAAAAGAAAGAACCATGGAAAAAGAATGCTGGGCACTGGTGCATGAGGTATGCCATTTTGCACATGCAGAACATCTGGTTTTAGGAAAAATAGTTAACAGCAAATGGAAAAATAACTAACAACTTGTGTTTGTAAAGATATTGACAACCACACTGTACACCAATGAACATGTGAAAGACATCTATACTTTTATTATTGGTATGAGCCAATTCCATTCAGGTACATGAAAAGAAGTCAAATCATACAATTCATGTTGGGAAAGAGAAAGGGGAAGGTAATGTTATATGAGGAGGAAGTCAGCAATTATTTGACTTAGCAGCTGTTGCCAGTAAGTCTTATGAGAGCATTAATCTCCGTGACCCTCTGAGGCATTTATGAAACTAGCCCAGAGAACCCTCAAAGGCTAATTCTAGCCTATCTATTGGCAACTTGGTGGTACAGTGGATAGTGTACTAGGACTGGAGTCAGGAGGACCTGGGTTAAAATACAGCTTCAAGACTAGGTATGTGATGTTAGGCAAGTCACTTAACCTATTTGCCTCTGTTTCCTTATCTGTAAAATGAGCTAGAGAAGGAAATGGCAACCTACTCCAGTATCTCTTTCAAGAAAACCCCAAACAGGATCATGAAGAATCATACATGATGGAAAAATAACTGAAGCTTATCCTTAAAAACTAACTGGCACCTCGAATTGTAGTGTTGGATGTATTTTCAGGAAGAGGAGCAACAGAGGCAGGTGAGACTTCTATAAGGCAGAGCAGTATAGCTATTTACTCAGGATACCTATGATTTCATTCCTCTGTATTATATATATATATATCTTAGAATATGTCATCTTACTTCTAAACCCACCACTCAAATGAAACTTCATTATACTTGAATTGTCTACAGTTTTTGATACTGTAAGAACCTTCTCTTCCTGCATTCTCTCTCTTACCTTGCCTTCTGTGATACTGCTTTCTCTTTTTCCTACTATCTCTCAGGTTTTCTTTTTGGTCCTTGGTGAATCATAATCCTTCTCACTAAATATTGGTACCCCACGAGGCTCTTCCCTGGGCTCTCTTATTTCCATGGGTATAATTATTATACTAAACTTTACTAGGCTATAACATACTATGTGATATAATAGTTGTAATATAAGGTGGCTAACAGAAACTTTTTGCTTCTGTAATTTCTAACAGTCACAAAAAGTCAGTTAGAAGTCTTAGAATCTTCAGAAAGTCAGTTAGAACTTAAAGCTATAAATAGAGGTGAAGTTCCAACTGATGGGGCTTTTGCCTTCTGGCTTTCACTGTGGTTGGAGGCTTTGCCTTGGCTTAGCCTGTTAGCTGCGGCCTTTTGGCTTGGCTTTGGCCTAATTGCTTTGGCCTTGGCCTGTGCTTATTTGTCTTGGGGAAATTTAAACCTATCTAATTTCTCTGGACCTCTCCCTGATCTCTCCATCTACATTCCTTTCTCTTCCCCTGAATTTCCTTTGGGCCCTGGGTGGAAGGGAGGGCTTGTTGATTGAACATTGTGGGTTTTAGTTTCTATAGACAAGTAGAGTATCCTCAAATAAGTTATCCCTAGTTTTAGTGATTTAATAAGGATTTTACTTAAAAGGCAGTCAAATCTCCCAACTGGGAGAGCAGGCTCTCTCAGTCTAAACCTCTCCGTGACCCATCCCCCACCATCACCCCACTCCCTACCAGCAGTTAGAAAATCCTGAACTTCTTTCCCTCTGACTAACCTGAGATTAATAAATCCCCTTGTTACCTACTCAAAGCCTCTGGTGAATCATTGTATCAAAAACTGAGACAAGGGCTAAAGGGGGAAGGAATCATTTTCTTTTTATTTCTTGAGAGAACTAGGGGCATCCATTTTGGCAGGAAGTACCTACCAGAGACTTCCTCCAGCCATCAGTTTGACTGGCAGGGAGGGGCCCTCTCGACTCCTCCCTCAAGAGACTTTAGAAACTAACAAGAGAAACCCTCCAGCCAAAACCTAAACATTTCTTACTGGCCCTAGTTTCCTCCCTGTATCCTCTGTCTCAAGCCTCTGGGAATAAACCTGTTTGAGCTGCCCTCTCCTACATACCCCATTTCCTTTATCTCCTATATACCTTCCCTTACCTTCATTCCTCCTCCAATCACCTTATAATCACCCAATATCCCCTTTATCCTTCCTCACACCCAAATTGCCTTCATTGACCCACTCAGATTACCTTACTTACTTCTTGATAACATTAATTGGTGAGCCAGCTGGGAGAGGTCCAGAGAAATGAGATAGGTTTAAATTTCCCCAAGACAAATAAGCACAGGCCAAGGCCAAAGCAATTAGGCCAAAGCCAAGCCAAAAGGCCGCAGCTAACAGGCTAAGCCAAAGCAAAGTCTCCAACCACATTGAAAGCCAGAAGGCAAAAGCCCCATCAGTTGGAACTTCACCTCTATTTATAGTTTTACGTTCTATCTGACTTTCTGAAGATTCTAAGACTTCTAACTGACTTTTTGTGACTGTTAGAAATTACAGAAGCAAAAAGTTTCTGTTAGCCACCTTGCATTACATAGTATAATATAAATGCAGATGATTCACAAATCTACTCTGATGTTAATAATATTTATGATTCTGCATCTAGTGATTATCATCCAAATATTCTCTATTATGCTTTTTTCTCCTAGATTTCTTCTTTTTAACTTACAGATCTCCCTCTTCTTCCAACCTGCCAGAGGGAAAGAATTAGGTAATGACATTTCTATATCACAAAGTGGTGATAGCTGTCTTGAATAATGTTAAGCCTTTCCCTATTTTATTGGGTGTGCCTGTGAGAATGAGAGAAATTATGGGATGTAGCTTATTTCACATTCAATATATCTCTTCCCAAAGGGAAATTTGAACTGCCCTAGACTTGGATAGGTGAGTTTTCATCATACCTTGCCCAGAACCAGGTCTCCAAAACCACTTTCCTGCCATCTCCAAACCATGCTACCTACATTTCAGTTGTCATCCTCACCTATTCCCATGGAAACTTAAATTAGAAACCCTTCTCCTCCCTCTTCCACCTCTCTTTTATATCTTTCTTCCTCCATTAGAATGTAAGTTCCTTGAGATCACAGATTCTTCTATTTGTTTGAATTGTAATCCTGGTGCTTAGCACAGTGCCTGTGATATATTAAGAACTCATTTTTCCCATCTATACTTCTACATTTCTTTGAAAAGTAATTGTATTAATTTTTTAGTCCCTGTGCCTTGATTATAAGCATGCGTGAAAATACTGAGTAAAACACTTATTGAAAAATGTAATTCTTGTGGAACTCAAACATGATTATGAGAGACCTAACATACTATCATTTTGTGAGTGGCAGTAATGTTTTTTTAAGGCATGTACAAGTGTTAATTTAAATGAGCAAATGGTTAATATTGTTAGCAAAAGTATATGAAGTGCCCTAATTAATTAATTTTCTAATTAGTATTCTCAGCTTTTGATAGTATTTCAAAAATCAGATTTAATTTTGATTTATGATATGTTACTTTGTGTCTCATATAAAAAGAAACTATTAAATTAGTGAATCTTGCCCCAATTCAGAAATAATATTGTCATTAGTGGGGAAAAAATCCCAACAGACTGAAAAAATATATAAATGATGCAAATATCATCTGTAAACTTGTAAAACACAATAAAAACATGAAGATATTTGAGAGACATTCAGGCTTTGAGATCCTGTATAAGATAAGATAGCAAGACTAGTTCCCTTGAGCTAGAATTTGTTTATCTTAACTGAAGTGTCAATAATACTAATTGTTTTATATGTCTGACATTTTCTTTTTGCAGAAACTAATTGGTACCTTACTACTATTGAGAACAGTAGTGTGACAGTGGTGAATAGTGTTGGATTTGGAGTCATTTAGACTTTCAAATTCAGTCTCAAATATTTACTAGTTGTGTGACCATTGATATAGAATGGTTCCCCTTTGCATTGAAAGTACCCAAGTTGGCGAGATCCATAGATTCAGTGAAACACCAAATTAAGTAAATCCTGAGGAGTGACAACTTCTATGCTCCTCAGTTTCTTATCTGTTAAATAAGGATAATAATACTTCGCGGGCTCATTGTGAGCCTCAAGAAATAGAAAAAGATTGAATGATATTATGCAAATGTCAAATATTATATGGTCTTATATGTATCTTTTTGATGAAGGTTTAATAGAAATGGATATGGGATAAATAACTCTTATTGCTATTATTATTTTTTATTTACTATTTTATGGATTGTTGAACAGGTTGATAGATCTACTTTTTGAATTAATAAAAGTATCAGAATGTAAACTCATCTTCCAAAGGTGCTCTGAAAGCATTTTTGGGATAATAAAAGTGGATGGGATATCTACCTCATTCAATTTCCACATGATTTTGTTTTCTTCTTCTAGGACTCTGTATTTTGAAAGCTTTTCCCCCCATATAGTTTGGAGATGGAGATGGTGGTGGTAGTAATGATGATAATATACTACTACTACCATCACCACCACCACCACCACCACCTACAAATAAGTTTAATTTACCACAGGAATTATAATATATTTACACACATTTAAAGTATACATCCAGAGAGGTGTCTGCAAGGGGGAAACCCTCTATTGTAAAGATCTGTGATTTCATTGATGTGGGTACTTTACTGATTTGATCACAACCCTCTATGTCTTGGTAGTCAGTTTTTGTTAGCTGATGAATTACTTCTCCCTCCCCCCCCCCCCCAAATTTCCTGATTGGTGGTCCTCTGATGAGACCATTTGTACATAGCTTTGCTGGTCCTCAAAGCAAAGATACATAGTCCATCACTGGCTTCATACTCAAGTTCTTTCCATCTTAGAAAGACTTGCTAGAGCTAATGCTGGTTTTCATAGCTCTCAACTAGAGAAAGTATATATATTAAGCAGTTATGTTTACATAACACTAGGCAAGACAGTGATTGGGAAAGGATCTATGATTTCATTGATATGGGGGGGGGAATCATCTATATCAGTGATTCTAGAATCTATTTATCTGGTCCAAATCTCCAATTTCAAATATCCAACTGCCTATTGAACACTTATGGCTCAGTGTCTCATAAATATCTTAGACTCAATATGTCTTAAACTCATTATCTTTTCTGCCAATCTCTCCCCTCTTCCTAACTCTTCTATTATAGTTAAGGGCACACACTTACATTCCTTGCCTGTCATCCTCTACTCTTTGATCTCTCTCAGTCATCCTGCCCCATCCAATCTGTTTCCAGTTCTTGCCAATTCTACTTTTACATCTTTCATGTTTTTTCCTCTTTTGTCCTCTGAAACTTCTACCACTGTGGTGTAATCTCTGATCACCTCACTGCTGAATTATCAAAATAGCCTCCTGTTTGGTCTCCCTACCTCAAATATCTCCCTGCTACAGTTCATCCTTTACTAAGCTATAAAATCAATCTTCCTACAACTTTTTTACATAGGAAACTAACTATACTTTTGTCTTATGATGGCATAGACCACTCAACTTTTTAATATAGTTTCCATAATTCATATTCATAAATAGAATCATGTAACCTTAAAGCATTAACTGCCTGTTAGTCATTCTGTGTATGGAACTGAGAAAAGTATCTTTTGATATTCTAGGACTTCCATTTGACCATCAATATTTTACTTTGATTGCTTAGTTTTATGTTCAGCTGGCAAAAAAATCAGTTTTCTGAAGCCCATGCTCTATGGTAAATCACTAGTGCTCAGATGTGCATTGGGTAATAATTAAATGGACAGATCATGCATTTTCATCTCATTTCTTTGAACAATTTCCTTCATAGTCTATATTGTGAGAACTCAATGCAATATCTTTTGAAAGCCCAATGTACTCCTCAAATGATTTTTTAATGTCTCTATAGATGGTTTATGTCAGAGACAACATGGCATAGTGAAAAACATATTAAACTTCCAAGATTGAAACCCAGTCTTGGGTAAGGAGTAAATGACCTTAACAGTCTAGTGTTTGATAAATCCAAAGATACCAGCTTTTGGGGTAAGAACTCACTATTCGACAAAAACTTTTGGGAAAACTGGAAAACAGTATGGCAGAAGCTAGTATCTCACACCCTATAACTATGTTGGTGAACCTATGAACACATGCTGGAGGGTCTGCTCCCTTCTCCCTCTTCACTGCAACTAAGGACATTAACTGCTCCTTTGCCCAGCAACCCAATGAAAGTGCTTCCTTATTCCCCTGGCTGGGAGCTCACATGTAGCATGAGGGTGCAATTTGGGCACTCAGTCTCTAAAAGGTTTACCATTACTATGGCAAGATAAGGTCAAAATGGGTATGTGATTTAGACATAAAGGATGATACCATAAGTAAATTAGAGGAACAAACAGTAGTTTACCTGTAAGACCTATAAAGAAGGGAAGAACTTATGACAAAATGAGAGATAGAGAACATTATGAGATGTAAAATGAATAACTTGGATGATAAGAACTTATGACAAAATGAGAGATAGAGAACATTATGAGATGTAAAATGAATAACTTGGATGATATTAAATTTAAAAAGTTTAGTGCAAATAAAACCAATATAATCAATATTAGAAGTGAAACAAACAATTGGGTCAAATTTTTAATAGCAAATTTCTCTGACAAAGATCTAATTTCTCAAATATATAGAAAGCTGTCAAATTTATAAGAATACAAATCATTCTCCAATTGACAAATGGTCAAATGATATGAACAAGTGGTTTTTAGATGAAGAAATCAATGCTATCAATAATCACATAAAAATGTTCTAAATCACTCTTGATTAGAGAAATGCAAATTAAAACAACTCTGAGGTACCACCTTACACCTATCAGATTGGCCAACATGACAGTAAAGGAAAATGACAGATGTTGGTGGGGTTGTGGCAAAATTAGGACCCTAATGCATTATTGGTGGAGTTGTGAACTTATCCAACCATTCTGGAGGGTAATTTGGAACTATGTCCAAAGGGCTTTAAAACTGTGCATTCCCTTTGATCATGTAATACCACTATTATGTCTGTATCCCAAAGAGATTTTAAAAAAGGGGAAAGTACCTACTTGTACAAAAGTATTTATAGCAGCTTTTTTTTTTGTGGAGGCAAAGAATTGGAAACTGTGGGGGGGGGGATGCCCATCAATTGGGGAACAGTTGAACAAATTGTCGTATATGATGGTGATGGAATACTATTGTACTATAAGAAATGATGAGCAGGATGATTTCAGAAAAACCTGGAAAGACCTACATGAATTGATGCAGAGTGAAATAAGCAAAACCAGGAGAACACTGTAAAAAGTAACAGCAATATTGTGGGTTGATCAAATTTAATAGATTTTGCTACTCTTAGCAATACAATGATCCAGGACAGTTCTGAAGGATTTATGACAAAGAATGCTACCTACCTCCAGAGAAAGAATTATTGAAGTTGGAATGTAGATTAAATTATACTATTTTTCACTTTAGTTTATTTGTTTCTTTATTCGGTGGGGTTGGGTTTTATATGAATATTCTCTTACAACAATGTCCAATATGGAAAAGTATGTCTTGAATGTTAATACATATATAACCCAGATCAAATTGCTTACCAGATCCAGGAGGAGGGAGGGAATGAAGGGAAACAATTTGGATCTTATGATTTCAGAAAATGTATGTTGAAAATTGTTGTTACATGTAATTGAGAAAATAAAATATCTTCAAAAGAATTTTTAAAAATTGTGCTAGTAATTTATACCGTGTTTTGTGGTTTTGTTGATCCAATAAGAAAAAATAGATTTTAAAACACTTTGTAAATGGTAATGATATACAGATAGAGGTTTTCATTAGAATTCATAAAGTCATCATAGTTCTGATGCTAAATAGTAATTTCAAAACATTGTAAGAGTCATGGTTCTAGACTTCAGAAATCATGCATCTGTGATCTCATTCATGTGAATATTCCCTTTGATGATAATGATAGTAACCTATCACACTTCCTCATGCTATTCTATTCTTGTCTATGTCTTTCCACAAATTCTTTCTTTTTAGTTTTTTTTTTTCCTAAGAACTCATGGATATCAGTGCAGTGCTGGGTGATTTATCTGTTATTCATTACTCTCTTGTCCATTTTCTTTCTAATAACAACATTTCATGGACTATATCCTTTATTCTACTTCTTAAACCCAAATTGTGATTGTTTATATGCTACTTCCTACTTAAATTCAACATTAGCATTTCTATTGCCTCTTGGTTGATCTAGGATTTTTATTTTTTTGGGTGATTGTGATATTCTATATTTCAGTGCTATACAATATCAGCAGAAGACTATTAGTGTTAAAAAAGATGGGTTTCTGTGTCAGGGAGCAGCTTGGGAAACTTGATTGTGTTGTAAAATTTCCTAAATGTAATCCAGCTCACTTTCTTCCTTCTGTTCAATTTTGGGCTTTGGTCATTGTTCATTTTCAGTGCCAGTCTAAGACATATGTATTGATGAGCCAGTTTGAAGGAATAGCAATCCAGTTGTTTGCCACAGTTTGGACAAAAAAAAAGCAAAAAAAAAACCTTTCTTTATCCCTTTGGTTTTTCATCTGTGAATGATAAGACTAAAGTTTTCTGAGTGATCATGCATTTCAGTAAAAATGCTCTGTAGTATGCTAAAGTTTGATGGAATTAACACAGTGGTAAATAGAAATCTCTAGAGGGTATCACTGTATATAGGAAATGCTGCTGTTTTGGTTTGTATTCTCTGTGGGGTCTCTTCCATGATAATTAACAACTTTGATTAGCATATGTCTTCCTGTTTTATGCTTCATTTGATGTGAATTTCAATTTCAATAAGGGATCATCAAATACCTACTATGTATGAGTCACCATACTAGATGATGGGGATGTAAAGTCAATCAAATAAACAAAACTCAGTTCTGACCTTCAAGGAGCTCACAATGATCATTGAACAATTGAACAAAGTTCTCTCTATCAAAGAATTTTGTCTGCTTTTAACATATACATGAGAGACATCATCAAATAAGGAAAATTCTTCAGAGATTGTTTTTAACAAGTGCTTTTTAAGTAATCAAGAATAAAATAGCAGTATTTTGTCTTCCTTTTGCTGGTGGTGTCAAACTCAAATAGAAACAGAGTCATTAATCTGTACATAAGGATCTCAATGAGCTTCATATTGACTCAACCTCAAAATGAAATGTTATCTGTGTTATTATAGTTTTATTTATTTTGTTAACTATTTCACAATTACATTTTAATCTGTTTTTGGCTCATCCTTGTGTTTGAGACCTCTTCTCTACACGACTGAAATGTTTGCTGCAGAAAATCATTTGTAGAAAACCTTTCTGTTCCTTTTTCATGTTTAATGAAGTAATTAGGTGGTGAATATGATAGAATATTGGATTTGGAGACAGAAAGACTTGATTTCAAATTCTGCTTCAGATCCTTAGTTGCTAAGTGATTCTGTGAAAGTAACTGCCAGTCTCAGTTTCCTCATCTTTAAAATGGGAATAATAATAGCATCTACCTTATAGAGTTGTTGTGAGGAACAAATGGGATAACATATATATGTATACACACTTGTGTATACATATACATATTTATATTTAATAACTAATATTAAAGTATTATATAAATGCTAGGTATTTAAATAAGAGATAATTTTATTCACTATACAAATTATTCTAATAAATATTATAAAAAGATGAGAAAATATACACGTGTCAATAGTATTTAAAATCTCTGGATTATCAAATTAATAATTATCTACAATGGCAGGCCTGCAATAGTATGTCTATGCAAGAGTATGTAAAAATGTGAATATTATTATCTTATTAAAAGAAGTCCATGATTTTAAAAAAATGAGTATCTTTTACTATTTCAGGTATATTAATATTTAAACTTTATCCTTCAATGCTTTAAAAATTCTATTGCCTTCAATAAACATTGCCCTTGGCCTGACTGGGCCAGCTCATTATTTGTACAGTCTCTTCAGTCATGTATGTCTTTTTCCAATTTCATTTGGGGTTTCTTTGGCAAAGATGTTGAAGTAGTTTGCCACTTTCTCCTTAGCTTATTTTAGAGATGAGGAAACTGAGGCTAACAGAGTTAAGTGACCAGGACATTAGAGCTAGCTAGTTTTATTAAGCGTGTGAGGCTGGTTTTAATTCAGAGCTTCCTGAATCCAGGCCCAGTGCTTTGACCCTTCGTAGTTTTGTTTTATTTAGTCCTATTTCTACCTCCTCATATACCTCTGTAGGGTCTGAGGTATTGAGTCTAGACATAGCTGTTCTGTTCTCTTGGAGAAAAACATAATTTGTTATAGAAGTGCTAGTGGATATGCTCTATTTTTAGTCAGTTGTCCTCCTTCCATTTTCATGTAAATGTTTTTGCAATAATTTTGTTTATTTAAGTTTAATTTCAAGCTTTTTGTAGACATACGTTTGCCTTCATCACTCTGCTCTTTAATGAAGCTTTGTCATGAACCTCTACTAACTTCTTTTGTAATATTTTACAAATTACTTCATATTCTAAGTCATTTTTGTTCTTGAGTCTTCACTTTGCAATGAAATTCTTTGGGCAGTCTTTAAGCTCTTTTGGTTTCTTCAATATTATAATTACTTTATGTTGTTTAAACTTATTTGGGGAATGTTAGTAGTTGGTTTCAATTTCTTTTCCTTTATCCATTTCCTTTGGAGGTGGCATAATTAGTTTATTCAATTAGCTTAGGTTAAAGCTATTTCAAATGCACATGCTATCATTTCATCATTATACTTCTAATTTGATTTTTACCATTTCTATAATGAGTTGATATTCTGATTGCACACAGGCAGCTGTTTGAGAGAAAATCCCTACATCAGAAAGCAGTGATTTCCCATCTCTTGATGAACTCAATTTGATTTCTTGTGATATTGTTTGGTGCTTACTGTATCCTGCCTTCTGAGGTTCTTCCTAAAGAAAATATTCATGGTATACTGAGTAGTCTCCAAATATTTTATTTTTTTCTAAATCTGGAACTTTAGTTTTTGACTTTACTTTATACTCAACATTGTACTGACTTTACCAAATATTAGTGTATATGTCAGTTTGATTTGAAGGATATTTACCGAGTTCTTTGCAGATTGTATAGAACCTGGCTTCACTAGCAAAACCTTGTCACATGTGACTTTTTGCTAAGTTCCAGTTTGTTGTTATTGACTCAAACTTTTGGGTGGTCAACAGAGGTTGGGTGGTGGGGCCAAGCCCAATTCAATTATAGTATAGTGACTTGTACCACTCCATCACATCTCTTCTACAGACCCTAGTTTTAGACACTCATAGAAACTGAGTATTTACATGTTTCATGTAATTAATTTAAAAAATCTTCACCTGAGGAGGGGTGAGGTGAAGAAGAATAAATTTCTCATTCATTTGGGGCCTTTCATTCTACTCTATTTCACAGCAGATGCAAAATGGCTTAAAGCATCAGTGACATACTGGTATGAAACTTCAGGGGGTCTCATCAGTTTCTTTGTAGTTTTTCTCTACTTTTTCATCCTCTGCAATAGATGTTGGCACATAAGTTATTCTAAATGTGAAATTCTTGTATAATGATCAATTAATTGGCATATTACTAGAGGAACAAAACCACATACAGTGATATTCTCACTGTAAATGGAAATTATAGCTAAATCTTTCAAATACTGGAGAATGAAGAAAAGGAAAAAAAAACCTATAACATTAAAGAGTGTTTCTTATCTAAGCTTCAGATAAGAAGTAAACTATAAAATGGAGTTAATGACACTTGTACTACATACCTAACATAAGACATTAGCCTGGATGAATTAGAGTTGTTATTGTTATTATCTTTTCAACAACCTCCAGATAGTTCAGCCCTGTGAGGGAGAACCAATGTTTAGCCATGGGATATTGGAAAATAAAAGATCTCCAAAGGCTCAGCGTCTCTCCTTGAGCAGCAGCTCACACACTGCTATTCTTGATCCTATGATTGCCATCTCTAGCCTAATTAAATGGGCCTCCCACCTGAACCCTCCTGATTGCTTTTTTTTCTGCTAATTTCTTACTGATTCACTGTGTTCCTACTATATTATATGAATTTATCTTGCTTTGATTCCTGGGACTTGGTATTATCCTGGTTGGTCCAGAGCAACATATAATTTAGACAGGAAAGTAGTTTACTATTACCAGCCTATTCCCAAGTTCATCTGCTCATTCACACAGTATTATGAACTCTTGCATCACCTTAAACACTTCACCCAAATGATTTCTTTTGCCCCAACAGCTTCTCTATTTGTTAATGAAGTGGCATGGCTATGGCCTTTGAGAAAATTGGGAAGTGTTATTTTGGAGGCCAGATCAATTGATCAGAAGACATTTTTGAAGACCCTCCTATATGCCAGGTAGTAAATATTGGATACGCAAAAAATGAAAAAAATCCTTATGGGAAAATAGAAAAAAATCTTTAGGAAGGAAGCCTATATTTGATTGGGTGGAGATAAGATATATATATATATGTATATATATAATAAATTCAGAGAAATGTATGGAAGGAGAGGGCAGGTCATGAGATGGAAGGGACTTTTGAAGTTTTCTAATCCAATGTCTGTATTAAAAAAAGGAAACTGAATACTAAAGATGTGAAACAATTTGCTTCAGGTCACACAAAGAGTAAGAGGCAGAGTTAGAATTTGAACCTAGTTAATTCCTTTGACTACAAAGAAATAAAACTTTCTATTATGCCATATATATCCCCCTTTCTGTGGTTCTGACATGACTTTTCCAAATACCGGAGAAGTCTTGTGTTTTTCATTCATTCATCTACCTATATGTTAAATAAAAAAAATACCAGGAAGGAATAAGGCACTGAGGAGCCAAACAGATGAAGTAGGACATGGTTCATGTTATTCTGGGACTTGAACCTTTTCATTTTTGAATACTGGATCATGGATGAGATGGTCTTGCCAGCATTCTTCAGGTTCTTACATTCTACATTCAGTACAGGAGCAATTGGACTTAATATGCAATGCATTATGCTGGGAAGAACCTGGCTCTAGAAGTAAGAGGACTTGGGTTCTTTTTACTTTTACTTTGGTCACCCAAGAGCTGTCGATTCTTGAGAAAATCATTTCATTTTTATGAGTCTCAGATCACTCCTGTATAAAAAGAGTGGATTGGAATATATATATATATGTATATATACATATATATACATATATGTATATATACATATATACACACACA
>NC_058130.1:101325001-101399740 GCF_016433145.1 Gracilinanus agilis
AGAGAGAGAGAGAGAGAGAGAGAGAGAGAGAGAGAGAGAGAGAGAGAGAGAGAGAGAGAGAGAGAGAGAGTCAGTCTCCTTAGGTGAAATTAACTGAGTGGGTGAAAAAAGACAAGATAGTGGGGAGTCTGGTATGTGCTTAATTTCCTTAATAATTGATGAATGAGGGGGAAAAATGGCAGTTTGGTGGGGAGAGATGTCATAGCACACAATTTCCTAAGGCAGTCACCATTGTTCTATGATAGTTTGATTACTAAATCATTTAAAGTTGGAGAGTTGAGGCCTCGGGCGGATGGAAAGGAGGGTGGGTGACTATTTGTTAAGAATGAATGTAAGTAGAGATATAGCTCTGAATTTTTGTGACTGGAATAAGAACCATAAACTATTACAAACCAGTGCATAACTGCTGTGGGGATATTGGTGGGGAGGAGGACGATATAAAGGAGAGGATAAATCTGATTCCAGTGCAAAACTTGGGGGCATTCCCATTTTAATTAATTTTGCTAAGTATTTGCTAATCTCTTGGTTCTAGATGCTGAAGGACTTCAAATCCCCCAAATTGAGCAGTTTATATATACATTTATCTCCTTGCTCATAATTCTAGTCCCCTAGCCCTAGTTATAGTTTTATCTGTAAATCTGTTCTTTATAACTTGGAGTGCTTGTACACACATAGCTGGCTTTTTTTTTCTTTTTGGAAGTGAAGTACTTGTGGGAGGATACAGACACCATATAGTCCAGTTAATGGAAGTATCTTCATATTGTGAAAATTATGCCATCTCTCTAATAATAGAAATATAAGATTTTCACATAGCTATAGAAGCACAAATGCCTTAGAAAAATTACAAGGAATCAGAGAAATGTGTATAAGGGCAATATTCTCTCTTGAGAGCTATGCTATTAGCCAATGGATTTTTAAAAATGGAAGCAGAATTTAAAAGGCACAAATCTATGAAAGGAACCTTATAAAGTCAATTTTACAAGGCATATTAAAAATCATTTTAGTTAAACTGGTCATCTATCAGCATTTGCTTCATTTTCCTAGAACAAAAAGGAAAGCAATAGCTGTGAAATACTAGATGGCATGGCTGTTACAGGGCTAGGGACCTACTCAGAACTATAATCAGGATGCCTGGCAGAATGAGGGAGGGAGTTGGTAATTAGTTTCAGGTACCTGGTTTCAGAAATCAATAGTACAGTTGAAAGAGCACTAGATATTGAATCTGAAGTGATGAGTTTGAATTCTAGCTCTGCTATATCTTATCATGAACAATGTATTTGCTCTTTTTGGGCCTCAGTTTCTTTATACATAAAATGAGGTGCTTGGATTTGAGCAGGAGATCTTACTGGAGGCTATGTGACCTTGTTTTTAAAAAAAATTCATGACTATATGCCAATAAATTGGTTTCCTTTGTAGTTCTATGGATTTGTATGCATTTAAAAACATGTTTCTAGAAAGGGGTCTATAGACTTCACTATGTTACCCAAGGGGACCAAGATATGAAATGTTTTAAAACCCCTTTATTAGATGATCTCCAAGCTCCTTCTTTTTTGAAGTCTTATAACATCATCTCACTTCAGATTAGGTAAGAAGGATAGCTGCTTACATGGTTTAATTCTAGAGTGGCTAGACAGTTTCTCTTGATCAGAAATATTTCTCCCACTCCCTATTATGATGCCTGAAAATTTCATTTATTTATTTATTATATACTTAGTAACCACCAACAAAAAAAATTTTACTGAGCAAATGCATAAAAAAGATCATGTGCAAAACTACAAACTCCTTCGTAGGGTTTCAGTTATAATGAATCATGAAGATGTTAAAGATGTATTCAAAAGCTGACTCTAACGAGCAAAGTGCTCGTGGATCAAACTTATGGATATATTTCTAATATTTCACATGATTGATTGCTGAATCCTTAAATTGGTTGGGTCTTAAATTTTGTGGAACTTAGAAATCAAGCCTTTATCTGCAGTCTGAAAGTTAGCAGACCAGTTCTACAGGTCCTTTGTAACTTCAAAGACATACACTCCACATCTGAATGAGATGATGCCAGTGTTCTGGAGGAAGAAGGACTTTCAAATGATCATCTTGTCTGGGCACTGGCTATTCCACTGTCTTGGTATCCATTTCTTTATCTTGTAATTGATTGTCAATATTATGCTAATATTTCTGTCATGCCACCTGTTTGATTGACATCCCACAACTCTCATTGCGACTTTAATAGAGGTAGTTCAGCTCAGTCACTCTCTCTCTCTCTCTGACTGTCTGAGGAGAAGCTGACAGGCTAACCTGATGACACCATGCTAATGTATTGTCTCTGTGTTTCTTGTTTCTCTGATCCTTCTATGTCTCATTCTCTCTAAACTCTAAGCTTAATCCATCACTTTCCAGCTTCCAGCCTCCCTCCACAGATGATTCAAACCCACACGGGAATTATATGTATGAGCTGGTCCTCTACACTCCATGTTGCTTACAACTTGTTAAATATATATAAATTATATATGTATGCTATAATGATTAAAATTATCTTGAGACCAATTTTTCCCAATTTAAAATAATTTGTTAATTGACCAGTCAAGACATCCTAATTGTGGTCAAATACCCATATGTTATTTCTGGGAGATTATTATTCAGTCCCTCCCTTGAACATCCCAAGACATCTTTAACTGGTGATAGCTAATTAAGAGGTGGTCCATCAGACCCTCAGCCCTTCCCCAAACTAACAGGTGAGGATTCACACATCTGCAGGAAGGCTATTATTATGGCACCTTTCCTGTCAGCTCAAGTCTGTGAAAGAGTTATATTCCTCAGGACAAAAAGACTGCAAAAATCAATAAACTGAATGGAGACCTGGCTTAGGAATTCTCTCTAATATAGCCTTTAAAATCCAGGATTCTGATATAAAAATAATGTAATATACAAAAAAATTAATTCTCACAGTGCTAATATAAACACCCTCTGCTTTTGAGTCCCTTTTGTATTTGTTTCAGTTGAATACTCTTTTGTCTTGATTTTGTGGCTGGCTGTTTATTGTTTAACTGTAATCATAGTATAATCCCTTATTCTCTTTGTATTTCCAATATTTGTCATTTCAACAACATAATATAATACATTACATTCAAATATCACAATCTATTCAGCCATTTCTCCTATTTACTGCATTTGTCTTATTTCCAGTTATTTTGTTATAACAAATAAAGTTTACATGAATATTTTCATATACACATAGCTTTTTAATCCTCTCACTTATACTCTTAGAGCTTAACCCTAGTAATGGAATCTCTAGGTCAGTGAAAATGGACAGCTTTACAGCTTTTACTGTATATTTTTGTCTTATTTTCTAAAAAAATAAATTCACAGCTGCTCTACCAATGTAATATTAGATCTGTTTCTCCATGTTCCTCTTAGCATTTAATTTGATCACTTTAGCCCATTTGGTTCTCAAGTAACATATATTATTAGGAATATAATTAATTAGATATGTCCTTAAGCAGCAGAAACAATCTGTTGCCAGCACCATATTCTTTCCAAAACCAAGTCTTTCCAGCTTAGTCATGCCCAGTGGAACTTTTGTTCCAGTAACACAACCCCTCAGGCATACAGGATTACCTTCATAGTAGGATGAGGATTAAAATAAGACTTTTGCAGAATATTTATGCTCTCTAAGCCATTGTTGTCCCACCAGAAACTATGTTTGGATTATATATATGCTTAGGCTTAGAGCTACTACTATCCTTGTGCAGGTGTGTTGCAGGCTCTCTAGAAATATATCATATTTAACATATCTAAGATTCTATTTATCTCTATACCTTCTTATTTGGTTTTTTTTGGTAGCTGTATCTAGTTCTTAGAGGAAAAATTAAAATCTTTCTATTATTATTTTGTTATCTCTTTCCATCTATATCTCATTTAGTGTTTCCTTTAAAAATCTGAGTGCTATAATACTTGGTGCATATAGATATTGCTAGGATATTGAGTACATGATGGGGGAGGCAGGAATGATAGGAAATGTCTAGAATGGTTATTGGGCTAGCTGGTCTTGCTTTTAATTGTTTTTGTTATAAGGGGAAATTTGTTTTTAGGAGGTGGAGGTGGTGAGTATGTCTGGATGTGGTTGTAAGGACTGTAAAAAAAGAAAAGGCATCAATATAACATATTAAAAAAGAAGGTGAGGGAAAGTATGGAAAACTAGTCTGGAGCCAGATAGTATAAGGCTATAAGTGGCAGGTTGAGGAGTTTGTATTTTATCACTGAGGCAATAGCCTAGCTAGTTACTAGCTGTAATGTAGTATTGATCTTTTCTGATTCAATTGATCCATTTCTGTTCTGAGGGATAAATAAGGTTTGAAAAGTTATCCTCAGTTCCTACTTGCAGAGCATCATAATGCAGGCTTGTCTGCTGGACTTTTTTGTTTCAATTTGGATGGGACCTGTTAGGGTTTTGTCTTTATGATTTTCTATTAAGTACCTTAAAATAATTCCTCCCTTTCATTTAATGTTCATGACTTCACTTTGGTGGTCTATACACTGGAATGCTGAAGCTCTGCAGGAAGTGTGAATGAAATAAAAGGTTAGAAGACACTGTAATCATATGATAAACTGAATATCCTTGAAGCAGCTTTAGCTTAGCAAATACGTTGCATTTGGTGCCCCAGGTGAATGGCTAAATGCACTGAATTTTTGTTCTTTTCCAAATTATTCTTCCATTTTAGATATTTCCATTCATTTCTCTCCCTTTCTCCTTCTCTTTTACCTCCTCCTTTCTGATGTAGTCATTTAAAAAATTCTAGTCATCCAGTTCTCCTTTTCCAAGATAAATTCTCTTAGCTTTAACATTCTGTGTATATTTAATTCTATGGGTCTGTAATGACAATGATTTAGATATAACAAACCAACTACTTGGTAATAAATAATGTTATTAAAGCATTCAATTAACTGATAATGTGGAAAATGCTGAGTTTCAAGATAAATGTAGAATTTTCTTCATTAATTTTGGCATTTCAAGTACATTTGGTCTTCCCTCATCAGCTGAAGGGATGTGATGACTTGGTAATATAAAAAGGTAATTTATAATGATTAAAACAGAGAACTAGCAACGTTAGTATTAGGAAAAACATCAGAATTAGAGTCAGAGAAACTAGGTTCAAATCTTGGCTTTGTCATATAAGGGACCTTGGATAAATCATTTAATCTTTGGGCTCCAGTTTCCTCATTCGACTTTTCAAGTTCTTTTCCATATTAAATCTTTGATTCTACATCTGTTTTCATAAGACCTAGGAAAGATGTTTTTAAAACAGGTCATGTTTATATAACCCCAAAACAACTTGGGGAAGAATGGCAAAAACTATTTTTATCATCATAATGACTTAAGAAAACTGGGTTTATTGATTGGAATTTTTACTTTTTA
Source organism: Gracilinanus agilis (assembly GCF_016433145.1). Taxonomy (NCBI): domain Eukaryota; kingdom Metazoa; phylum Chordata; class Mammalia; order Didelphimorphia; family Didelphidae; genus Gracilinanus; species Gracilinanus agilis. The sequence continues at coordinate 101,330,412 of NC_058130.1, forward strand.
GTTTCTTGTTTTGGCACTGATACTAAATTCCACCTACAATTTGGGAGAAGAAATATTATCTAATTATGAAGCTTGTTTCTATGCTATGCTCAAACTAATAGTTGAAAAATAAAAAATTCAGATTGTATTTTGACCCCAATAATCTCCCTACCCTGTTAAATGAAGAGACCTGGGGAAGCTCCAAGCTCCTAGTCATTTGAGCAGAGTAAGACTAGCAATAATGACCTAAAGCTCTTTTTTCCCCATCAGTAAGGAGTCTGAATATCAACTAGTTGCTAATTCTATGGGGGCCTTCCTTCTCCCCACAAGTGTGAATCAGTATGAGTTCCCAGGTCCAGAATCCTTGCTTCGTTCCCTCATTGACTGGTTCCATTAGACCTGGATAAGATAAGAACCTTGTAATAACCTATTTGGCTTTGCTGGGGGGCTTTCCCTTCCCTATGGGGATTTATGGGTGTATGTAATTCTACCAGAGATCCAGTAGAATGGACCTATTTTCCGTCCTTGACCATTCTTTATATTATATAGTTTGTCCCCTTAATAAAGCTGGCTTACCTTACAGTCATGTTGTATGCTCCATTTCTTGCACTAGACTATTGGTATCCTGAACCTTTCTAAATTTTTACTGAAATAGGTAGCCAGGGAGTTCTCTTATCCAAAACTGGTTTGTCTGATTGCGGTACTACACAGAGTTGATTTGTTTCACATTGTCTAAGTTATTTATGTATGGTCTCTTAAACACATACTATATTATAGGTTTGTACAAGTTTGGGGAGAATCCACTGGCCTTAGTGAGAGTCCTTTTCCCCAAAGTGGTTCAGAATATTTAAAAATAGAGGAGATTAGTCTAAAATGGAGGGGAGGAGACAAGTTCAGTCCCCAGTGTTTACCTGTTAGGTTGGCTGATGTTTTAATGGTTCATCAGAGGCTTAAGGAACTTAAAAATGTTAATTGAATTCCAAGTAAATAAAGTAAATCATTCAATATTCCTTGACTGAGAGGAACTCATTACCTACGCCTAAAGACTCACTTATAATTGAATCCTATTACAAGGGCGGTGCCATTTACTAGAGGTATATAGGCAAGATTTGTCATTGACCTTTTGTTGCAAAATAAATTTAAAGGCTTAATCTAAACCAGGAGAACTATTGAAAACTTGTCAAGGTTGTAAGGGCTATGAAGGTTGAGCTAGTTAGACCTTAGTTATTTGCAAAGGACTATTGAAAACACTCTCTTCACAGGTATTGCAATGAAAACAAGTTCATCAAAAAGGGATATCTTAAATGGAATTTTAGAGTGAGATGTTTTGATCTTAAAAGGTGTGATTGGTCTTTAAACACTTTAAAAGGTGAGATATGTGACCATGTAAGAATTCCCCAATTCAGTGGCCCACTGAATAATCGATCCAATGTTATCTTCTTTCATTTGAAAACAAGGCTTAGGAATAACCTCAAATCAAGTTTGCTCTGAAAAATATTTACTTCTTGTTAATTGAATGAAAACTTAATCTAGTATTTAACCAGCCTTTGCCTCCATAAAATTTGATTCCAGTCATAAGCTATGTACCCTGAGAAAGATGAGACGGTATCCAGTCAGAAGACAATGCTAACAAAATCCAGTTTTGTCAGTCACCAACTTAAAGTGGAGAAAGCAATTCTACAGGCCAGAAACATTCACTATATTGGCTGCTCTATATCAAATCAACTTACTTGACTCTAAAAGTTCCTAATTCTGAATGAAAAACCACCACTGTGATACAATCCAAAGTATTGTTCTTTGTACTGACATATTCCTGAAAAGGACCACAACAGCTTCTGAGTGTAAGAAACACTGATTGGGCTACCTTGCAATGAATACTAGGTCTACAAGATAAACTGTGAGTCTTCCCAACTAGATTGCTCTTGTAATGGGTAAATAGATGCTTCACTAATGCACAAATGCACCATTTTACTGATTTCCTTCCAGTGACTCCAAAGGAAAGCAATTCATCATTTTGTAAAGGCTATATTGGGTAAAGCTGCTTTATGCTGTCTAGTTTTTCTCTTGGGTCTAGGGTAGGCCAGAAAAGAGGAGTAGCTGACAAGATATTTGACTGCTGGCATCTTTTGCCTAGGATGGCCAATGCCTGGGGAATATTTACTGTAAGAGGCATTTCTAATAGACAGAACTCTGAAACAACTACTTCCAAGAACCTCTTTCTTTTCACTGATAATAAATTAAAGAATGACCTAGCCCAGACAATAAATTGGCTTCCTGAATTGTCTCTTTAGTGGGTAACAGAGATAGCCTCATTGTGCCTGACAGAATTTCAACAAGCAAAATGAAAACAAATGCTAGATCACTTAACTATAAACCTAGAGATATCCATCCTACTCTCCATTATGACAAATGCTATGTGGCCTTAGTCAAGTTGCCTAACTTCTCTGGGTCTCAATTTCCTTATCTGAAAAGTAAGGGGGATTGCATTAGATGACTATAATAACCCGTAAAATTTCTTTCAGCTTGAACTGTAAATAATTTTAAAGGGATAAGAGATTTAGCATGAGACTTAAAATGTACAATAAAAGAGAGCTGGAGTAAGTAAGCAGAAATTTCTAGATTTTTTTTCTTTTACCTTTGGGTCATGTATCCCAGAGAGCTCTTCATAGATTTTCTCTCCAACCATGACAGCAGCCAGATTTGCTGTGTATGTGGAAAGGCAAAACAAACAGAAAATAGCCCAGAGATTCATTAAAAACCTTCCAGTCCAGCATTTGGGAGGTTTGATGGCCACAGTTCTGCCAAACAAGATAGCATAGCAGACATTCAAGGCTGAAGAGAAGGAGAAGACTTTACTCCTATTCCGCCCTTTGGGAGTCATTCCAAAGGGACTTTTCCATTCATATAGAGTAAGGAATATGGCGGTAATGTGGAGAGCCACAAATATCCCCAGCCACATTGTCCAGTGGAGTGGCCACATGAAGGCTCCAATAGGAGCTGCTGTGTCTCGGGTTCTCACTAAGATGCCCAAGCTGGTGGAAAAGAAGGGGCTGGTGAAGTCAATCACTTGACTTCGAGCAGTGTTTATGCTAAAGGAAGTGACTGCCATGTGGGCTGTCCCACTCAAGAGGTCGCCAACTAGCCCAGTCCAGTGGCCATTTTTCCAGGCTCCATATTTTCCATCTCCAACAATGTAGAGGTCAAAGTCAAAGTTCAGGTCCTCTGCCAGCTTTTCCAGAAGATCAATGCAGTAGCCATAGCAACACTTCTTATATTTAATGGGCACTGTATCATTATCACCCTGGAGGCTGTCAAAAAGGCCATCCAATATGGAGGAGTTGTTTGTCAGTGGGTCCAGGCAGAGCTGACCAGCAGGGCACAGACCATCATCATCCACCTGGCGTGTAAAGACAAATGGGTGCTCAATCAGGGTGACTACTCTGAGGTGTAGCCGGGCTGGGTGTTGAAAGTTGGTTCTGTGCCTTTGGGCTTGTTCTGGCCATATTCCATAGTCCATGACGATCTTCCCTCCCTGCCAACTGCCTAGGCGGGTCCACATCGGCTTCCCTACTGGGTCATGTTGTAGATTCCAGATGAAAAAGTTGTTTTCAGAGCTTAGGATGGTGGATTCTTTCACTTTGATGGAACCACTGAGACCCCTGAAAGTAGTGTTGGCTAGAAACCTGTCAAAGAGAAGCAGAGGCAAGAAATCAAGAAGACAGATGAGACATTAGGTGATAAACATTAGTTTTGCTTTTCAGAAGGGGAAGTAGATAATGTTTGCCTACATCCTGAAATTTAATTTTATTTAAAAAAGGTTAATTGCATCAGAAAGGTCTATATTAATCCTACCTAAATGAAAACAATTAATTTGATTGAGAGGAGGAACTAACAACCCTAGGTTCTTACACTATTTTCTTTGGAACTGCAGTTTATCAATTGATTTTGTTTCTATCCCCTCCATCCCCAATGAATTGAAGTGCTAATTACTCTCTTTTTTTAATAGTCCCAATTAGCAGCTTTTCCAGAGCTGGAGACTAGGCATTTTAAAACTATAACACATTAATGTTCATTTTCCTGTGCAAGAAGACCATACATATATGGGTAGTAAAATACTTGCCATCACAATAGATGTCATTTGGGCTGATCACCCAGCAATCCTGTAAATTAAATAATCTTAAGTGTAAAGACTGTTTATACTGTATATCCATCTATTAATCTCTCTCTGTCTTTCTCTTTGTCTTTATTTCTGTCCCTGCCCACCCATCTGTTTGTTTTTCAGTTTCTTCATCTGTGAAAAATAGAGAATATTTAAATTATTTACCTTATAGAGTGTAAGGCAAGCATTTGGTGAGCCATTAAAACTATGGTAATGTGGACTATTATTATGAAACCAATCAGAGTAGCACATTGGATGACTTCCAAAGATGATAAATAGACTCATATTTCTCAGAAGGGCCTCAGACCTTATGCTCCCTCAAACATGCTTTAGGAACCATATTTTGGTTCCTAAAAGCAGCATCTGCCTAGGAACCAAAGAAAATGTCCAGTTGAATATTTCTTCCTTCAGACCAGCCAACTAATGCTTTCTCTTTATGTGTCTCGACACCAGAAAAACAAAAATGTGATAATTATTGGTCATAACCTTCATCTTGCCTAAATTGGTATAAATAAAATAAATAGGTGACCCTTTAGTTAAACATATTTGGAGTTTATTGACTAGAGCTCTGGTTTCTCCTCTACCTTAAATCACAAAAAAAAGGAATTGTCATGAAGGTAGTTCCTTGACTTCCTTATTCATTTCTTCAACAATTCAATTCAATCCCAAAGGTATTTAATTATAACTACTTGCAGTTCTTGTCTTGAAGAAGCTTACATTCTACTGGGGAGATACAGTATCTATGTGGATAAATATAATCATATATATACATTCTACACATATATATTTATATACAAATGTAGTTATAAAGTAACATGGTGGCTGGGAAAAGGGAGAGTATCAACAACTGGTAGAAAAAGGAAAGTGATGAACTGAGACTTAAAGGAAATCCAGGGTTCTCCGAAGCAAAGGATGGGGGGGGGGGGGAAGGAAGGCAGTGCATTTCGGAAGACCAGAAAAAAGTGATACAACGTCATGTGTGAGCAGAGTGAGTTGATCAGTTTGGCTGGAATGTTGAAATATCTGAAAGGAAGTAATGCAAAAATAAGTCTAGGTGAAACAAAGGGATTTAAATTCTAAATAAAAGCCCTTACAATTCGTCCTGGAAGCAAACTGATTACATTAATCCAATAGCCTTTATTAAGTGTCTTCTAGTGCCAGGTACTCTATTATGGGCCAGGAATATAAATATAAAAAATGAAACAGCCCTTTCCCCTTGAGTAGTTTACAGTCTATTAGAGGTAGTAGGGAGCAACTGAAGCTTTTTGAGCAGGAGAATTACAGGAAAGAAAGATTGTCTTGGCAGCTATGTAGGATACATTGGGGAGCAAAGAGACTAGAAACAGGGAACCCTTTTTACAGAATGTTTCTGCTTGAGGTAAGAGAGAGTCAGAGAACTATGAGAGGCAACATGATGGCAAGAGAGAAAATGTACGGTGAAAAAATGTGTTCAATTGGGGATCATGAGACCTGGGTTCAAATCCTAGATATGTTCTTTACTATTTGTGTTAAATTGGCCAAGTCATTTCAGTTCTCTTGGTTTTAATTTCCTATTCTTGGACATAAAGTAGTTGGACTTCATGATTTTTGAAGTTCCTTCCAGCTTGAAATCTATTTTTCCTATAAACGAAGCCAGCTGGTTGTGCTGGGCATATAGTAAAAACTTATTTTGATTTAATAGATATTTATAAATGAAAGGGTGAACTATTCTTCAACCTCCTAGAGGCAGCTAGGTGGCACACTTGGGAGAGTTTTGTCTTAGAGCAGGTTATGTGATGATAAAAATTTAACAACTGGCTCTCTGCCAGAAAAATGAATGAACACACTTTAATGCTTAATTTTCTTTGTTAATATTCTTTCCATGACTTTATTAAGTCTAGACAAGCAACCAAACAATAAACAAGCTCTGATTTGTAATGTCTGATAATTTCCTATGCAAAAAGTATTTCATTGAAAATTTAGTAATTGATCAAGAGTCAATTCAAGCTTTCTCCAGCATATCCCTGCCTTGGAGTCAGAAAGACCTGAGTTCAAATCTTGACTCCTATACTTATCAACTGCATGATCTGGACAAGTTACTTAACTGCTCTGTCTTAATTTCCCCACCTATGAAAATAGGGATAATAAGTACACCTACTTTAGAGGGTTGATATGAATGCTGAATGAGATAATATGTGTGAAGGGATTCCTAAACCTTAAAGCACTATATACATATCAGTTATAATAATATTATTATTAGTTATTATTGTATATAATACCACTTTACATATAATATATAAATATAAAATAAATTATATTATATCACTATATAATATATTTAATTACTATATAATATATTTAAGTTCAAGGTTCTAACAAGGCTGATCCCTCTCTCATCTAATACTGGTTGATCTAGAAGGTACAGATTCAAACAGTTAGTAAACAGCTTTGCTATCCAGGAAAGAAAACAGAAATATATAAAATGTCTGAAGAATGTGCTAATCTTCATTAAAGATGAAGCAGTAAATTCTGCTTTGAAGATTAGAAGAAAGGAAGACTAAGGCTCCTACTTCACTAAATACCCTGAGTGTGTTTATTTGGGGAGATTGTATGTAATGGTAATTATTCATGCTAGTACTCCCCAGTGGTCATGGATTTCTTAAACGGAATGTTATTTTGCTATAAATAACAAAGTCTTAGGCATCTAAAAACCTCACAATAGCTTTCTGCTTCTTTAGAGAAGTAGGGAACCAAATAATTAAAATGTGCAGATTAATCAATTGATAATTAGCCAGGCTCCTTCAGAGAGAGAAGACTTTAGCTGTGCTTTTGGATGAGTAGGTTACTTTTATAACTATTTCCTAAAATTCACTTTCTGCAAAAACTAAAGAATAAAATTGTTAGTACAAGTGGAGGTTATAGTGTCCCCCCAAAGTAAACTGTGGTTATTCTTCTTTACTCTTTGGTTCTTGGGTGGGCCCCATAAAAAGCATCTATACCATCCCTTTATTTAAATTTATACCTTTAACATTCAGCTAGAGGAGGCCCTTTAAAAATGTGTGGAGGAAGCTCTCCTATCTCATTCTAAGTTCAGTGGTTAGAGAGCTGGATGTGGAATAAGGAAGGTATTAATTAAAATCTTGCCTCAGACACTTAGCTGTTGACCCAGGGCAAGTCATTTAATTTCACTCAACCTCGATTTTCTCAGCTATAAAATGAGATTATAAAAGCATTTACCTTAAAGAGGTGTTATGAGGATCAGTTGAAATGACAAGTGTAAAGAAAGCAGCTTGCAAAACTCATAGCACTACGTAAATGCTATTTATTATTATATTTGCTTTTTGCACGAAAGCACTGGGGATACAAAGATAAAAAGGAGCAGTCCTTACTCTCAAAGATCTTGTGTTCTAATGCAGAAGATAATAAATAAATAAATAATATACCACCTAAGTATGAAGAGAACCAACACAAATGAATCCAACACTTAAATATATGACAGTCTGGGAGGGAGAACACAGAGTTGGAGAGATCAGAAGAGGCTTCATGTAGAAAGTGATGTTTGAGCTGCTGCTTGAAAAAAGAGAAAGATTCTGTACAGCAATTTTAAGGAAGGAGCATTTCCAGATTGGAGGCATAACCAGTGCAAATGCACGGAGATGGGAGAGGTGGAAGGCCATATGTGAGGAATGGAGAAAGGCCAATTTGGTTGGATTATAGAGAGCAGGAGGGAGGCTAATGCAGATTGTGAAGAGCTTTAAGAGCTAAACGAAGAGTTTTATATTTTATTCTAATGGTCACTGGAGTTCATTGAATTGGGGAGTGACATGGCCAGATCTATCTTTAAAGAAAATCACTGCCAACATTGTGGAAGATAGACTGGAGTGGGGAGAAACATGAGTTAGGAAGGTTAGGAGATTATAGTAATAACCTGCATTAGAAGTGATAAAGGCTTGAATTAAAGTAGAGAGAAGTCTATGATCCTTTGAGTAAAGAGAAGACAGATGCAAAAGATGTGCTGGTAGAAATGACAAAATTTGGCAACTGATTAGGAGACCAAGAATCAGAAGTAATTGTGTCACAAAAATGTAGAGAAGAGATTATCCAGGAAGAAAGGGCAATAAATTATATCAAATACAGCTGATAGGTGAAGTAGGATGATGACTGATTGGGTTTGGGGGCAGCTTGGTAGATAGAGTACCAGGCAAGGAGTCAGGAGGACCTGGGTTCAAATCTGACCTCAGACACTTCTTAGCTATGTGATTCTGGATTGGTATTTATTGTAAAGGTTTTGAAAAAAGATTAATTGGGTTTGGCAATTAAGAAATCAAAGGCAACTTCACAGAGAGCAGTTTAAATAGGTAAGAACCCAGATTTCAATGTGTTGAGAAATGAATGAGAAGAAAGGAAGGGTTGGCAACAAACACAGATGGATTTTTCCTAGGAATTTGGTTAAGATGGAGAGAAGATGCAGAAAAATGACTTGAGAAGATGATAGAATCCAGTGAAAGTTTTTTTCAAGGGTAGAGGAGATTTGAGCATATTTGAAAGTAGGGAATACCGGATAAGGAGAAGTTGAAGATAAGAGAGAGGAAATAATTAGGGTTGCAAACTTCTGGGGAAGACAAGAGAGGATAGGATCAAGCACATATATAAAGAGTTGGGTCTTGGCAAGGAGAAGGGTTACATCATTACTAGAGCCTTCAGGAAAAGAGGAGAGAATGGGAAATAGTATTAAGGGGTTTTAAGATGAATAGAATGAGCAAAGAGAGGACTCTTAATGAATAACTTCAATTTTATCAGTAAAATATCCGTTGGGGTCTTACACTGAAAGAAAGCTGAAAGAAAGGCTGAAGAGGTAGAAGAGGGAGAGGGTAGGAGACTTCTTGAGTGAAGATAAAGTTTGGAATAATTTCTTAGTGGAATGAGATATGGTATCAACTAGAACAGAATAAAAGGATTCCCTTGCTTTCATGAGAGCTCAGTTGAAATTGGGTAACATATTTACATTTATGCTCCATTCAGGAGCATAAGAGTCCCACTCTTGGTATTGGTGACTCTAGGCCAGATCATCATTTCATGTGGAGCCTAAGCCATGCATATGCCATTTCTAGATTGTTTCATTCTCTAGACTTCCCCTGCAACTTCCAGATTTCTATTTCTTTATATGTTGTCTTTTTCCATTTGGTTGTTAAGTTCCTCAAGAGTCTTGTTTCCATGTGTTTGTCTGTCTCTCTGTCTCTCTCAGAGCAAGATTATGACCTGAGAAGGGCCAGAGAAGTGGAGGGTTTGGAAGTTGTAATGAGGGCAAAGAATAGGTTTAGGAGACACATAAAGAGAGTTGGAATACTTTAGGTTTAGATAGGGAAATTTTATAGTTATTGCTTAGGGAAGTAAACACTTATTGGTAATGATGATCAGGATGTAATCAATACTATGTATAATTGAGGTACAGTCATTGAGTAGGTCAGACTGAAAGAGAATGAGGAAATGGAAGGTTAGGGTTTGGGGAAGCATCAATATGGCTGTGGAAGACCCTTCATATAAGGACAGGAGTTGGGGAGGGAAGAAAGACAATGAGGTGTGTTTGTGTGTGTGTATAGATTTAGTAATGGGAGAAAAATCTGAAGGCTATTATATAGCAACTATTGTGATTGTAGACTGGGTAAAACAATTTTAGTTGAGTAAACTTTGAAGGGGGCAAGGTTGCTAAGTGATATAAAAGGGATAGTCTAGAAGTGCTAATGGCTATGATGGGTGGTGATGGTAAGAGTGAAGGTATAGAATAGTGCTAGAGAAGACGACCAGGAATACAGTGTCGACAGGAGGGAGCCAGGGCTCAATAAGGGATAGTAAATGGAAGGAATTTGAGACAAAGAGCCCTGTAATGAAGTCAAGTATGTTTACTATGGAAAGAGGATTCCAGAGGGCAAAGTAGAGAGGATGAGCGGAGTTGGAGAGGGACATTGGTGAGGAAGGGTCAAGGCAGATGGGATGAGAGATTTGGGAAGTGGAGGTTGGAATAATTTGCTTCTATATGACCTGTGTTTGAGTAAAACAGGGATAAGGGAAGGAACAGGTTTTGAGAGATTGTAGACCACAAGATTAGTAGTGGGAGTTAGAGGAACAATAATGATTTCTTTCTTGAAGGGGTGTTGTAGCCAACAAGGGCCAGGTGTGTAGGACTTTAGTCACTCCAACCTGCTTTCCTGCATGCCTAGGGATGAAGAGTAGGACAGAATAGTGCTGTAGTTACCAATGGAATCCATTCCACATTTTAAAAAGAAAATGATATTCAAGGTGTCAAGGATTGAAGGACAATCATAACTATAGTTGACATAATTATTCATCATCAGTATTCATAATATTCAGAAAACTGAATACCTTCAAATTTTTATAGAAGTGGGGACCTACTCCCTTCATCTCTGTGCAGCTGTCATAGAGAATACATTTGAAATAATCATGTCCAAAGGAGCTAATTTAGGTTAGAGCCTCTATAAGGTGCTCTTATTTCATTTTCATCTCAATAGTGGAAAGAAAATTGTTTCCTTGTGGCTTTCCATCATATTAGAATTTAGTAGGCATTCTTATTATAACAATGAGATACTACCACTTTAATTCCTGTTATACTGAGATATTGTGCTCTAGATAAAAATGATTCAACATATTTTATAAACATAAGAACAAAGATAAATGTTGGATAAACAAAGGGGTAAAATTTTACATAAATCCTTAGCATATAAAGTATAATCAACTGAATGAACAAATACAAAATGTGTCTATCTTCTCCCTTTCCAAGTCTACTTGAAGTACTCTTGCCTTCGGTTGGTCTTTATTTGTTTTTATCTATATAGAAATATCTATATAGCAGGGAAGCTAGATGGTGCAGTGGGTATACGTTCTGGCCTGGAGGCAGTAAGACTTGAGCTCAAATCTGACTTTAGGTATTTACTAGTTGTGTGACCCTGGGCAAGTCACTTAACCCTGTTTGCCTCAATTTTTATATATATGCATACAGGTATGTGTGCGTGTATGCGCACATGTGTGTATGTGTATATGTATAGTAGGACCAAGTATCCACCAGTGATATGTGCTAAGATCTACTGTGGATGGCTAAAACCATAAATATAACTGAATACCTGCTGACTTCATGTATATGTGCTCTCTCTCCCTGCTCCTACCCCTCAGGTTGTGTTCTCAAGCCTCCCATCCCACTTACTAAAAAGTGAAACTGAGAATAGGGGGTGTATGTGTACACAAATGTGTACATATACATATATGTATATCCATATATCTATATATGTATATACTATATAGATATGTGACAGATCTACTGCAGTTATTTTCCTTGACCCATCCCCTCCCATAATTTCAGACATTGATTTTTGCTCTGCAAAGTCCTTTTGTCTTTTTATCATCAAGCATTAATTTTGTTTCTAATAATTTATTTTATTTTAAAATTAAAAAAAAACTCTTTCCCATAGATGAGACAAATGCATCATTCCTTTTCCTTACATTTGTTTTTATGATTAAAAAACATATTGAGATATTTGGAACAGAACTATGATTTCACTGGTAGGGCCAGTTCCCAAAGAAGAAACTCCCTCTAGCAATGCATATTGAAACTTACTCTGCATTTTATAGTACTAGACCAGTGATGGGCAAACTTTTTAAAGAGGGGGCCAAAGGAAAGGAAATGCTCATCTGTCAGTCTGTTTCTAAGGCAACTCTTTCGAAGTTTCATTGTATTATATCCTACTCATCGTATTTGCCAGATTAGGAATAATGTCGCAGGGCAGGATAGAACCTTTCAGGGGGCCGCATCTGGCCTGCAGACTTTAGTTTGCCCATCACTGGACTAGAGAGATACTTGATGTACTGAGAAGTTAAGGGAGTCTCCTAAGTTAAGTCAGTTCTTGTCAGAGGCAATTTTTGATCCTTTGTCTTCTAGGTCCCAGACTAAATCTCTATCCATTATACTATTTTGCCTCTGGGTCAAAAAACAACAACTAAGAGTTTCCTGTGATGTATGATTTGAGGTTTGGATCCCAAACCATTTTTTACAATGTAGCTATCTGATTTTCACAGCAGCTCTTATTGGGTAATGATTCCATTTCCCCAGCATCTTTAAAGCCTCTGTTTATTAAATGCTAACTGTTATGGAAGTGGCGTTCTATTCTGAGATAGTTTCTATTCTATTGATCTATTTCTCTATTCTTCATCCGACATCAGATAGTTTTAATGGTTACTGCTTTACGATATATTTTGAAACCTAGTTCCCCATTTTCAGTTTTATATTTCTTTTTGCCTGTTTTTCCATATGACTTTGTTATGCTTTTATCTAACCCTATAAAATTGGCTCTCGTTAATTTGTTCAGAATTGTGAAAAATTTACAAATTATTTGGAAAGCATAACCATTTCATTATATTCACTTGACCCTGCCAGGAGCTGGAGTATTATTTCATTTGTTCAATTCTTAAGGTCTCTTTATATATCTCAGTATGACTTGGTTTAAAATAATACCAAGATACTTGATGCAGTTTTTTAAAATCCTTACCTTCCATCTTAGAATCAATACTCTATTGGTTCCAAGGCAGAAGAGTGGTAAGGGTTGGGCAATGGGGGTCAAGTGACTTGCCCAGGGTCACACAGCTAGGAAGTGTCTGAGGCCAGATTTGAACCTAGGACCTCCCATCTTTAGGCCTGGTTCTCAATCTACTGAGCCACCCAGCTGCCCCCTTGATGCAGTGTTTAAAAATTCTAAATAATGTTTTTATTTCTGTGTTTCCCTTGTTTTTTAGTGGTGATATCTGGAAATTCAGATGATTTGGGTAGGCATTTTCCAAGTGATCAGAGGGTATTTAACACCTTGTCAACACATTAACACATCAGTATTTCTCCTCTACTGGCTTTTCTGTGATGATACTAATATTGACTATTGGGGATGGAGTGTACCAAAACTCCCATCTCTCAAAAACATTTACTTCGAGCTCCTGTTTTGATGGTTTTTCAATTTATTTTGTTGCCTTATGCTTTCTTATATTCTTTATACGGTTTCATTTAAAAATTTTTAGAACTCCAGTGTCTAGCAAAGTACCTGGATCATTGTAGGCATTTAATAAGTACCTGATGGTACTTCCCCAGACCATATTGTTGTCTCTTTTCCTAATCTTGACTACTTGCCCCACAGTTCAAGTCTATGCTGTCATCTATTCTTGAATCCTTTGCCTCCTTGTCCTATTGCTGGTCATGTTTTGATAAACTCCAACTCTGTGTTATTCTCACCATTAGGTTTCTTCACCCCTGGGGTGTCCTGGAGCTAGCCTGGACTTGCTTTGGATAATTGTCAAATTTTCAATGTATATATGAATTGGAAATCAACAAACTGACAAATCAGACCTTGGTTTATTATTTTGTTGATATTATTGACTTAAGAAAGTGATGGAGAACAGGTTAATTTAAGTTAATTAAACTTAAAAGTGTGCCAAGTACATTTTTCCCCACCCCACCCACCCACCCCCTGCCAAGCTGGCCGTTAAATATTTACCAGCAAACTCTTGTTCATTCCTTCTCAAATATTACTGAACACAGCTGGCTATATCCATTAGATATGTTATCTAATCTCAACTGGACTCCCCACAGTGTGAAGCAATGTTTTTATTCCTCCTTAATTGATTTCTTTCCTGTTCACTAATGGGTTATTCTAAAACTTCTCTTCTTTCTTCAAACCTCTCTCAATATCTCTTCCCACCTTTCCTTCATACTTCCCTGAAAATTGAGACTGTTGGCAAGGAACTCCCTTTTCTTCTATTCCCTTCCTCTCATAGGCCTTGGACATCATTCCCTTATGTCCTCCTTTACTTCAGCCTCTGATAAAGAGATTCTCCTTCTCCTTGCCAATGCCAAACACTCCACACTCATCATTGATCCTATTTTCTTCTGCTTGCTCTAGCAGATTATGCCTATTATCATTGCCACTGTATCTTTAAACTCTCACTATCTACTGGCTCCTATTTGGCTATCTATCAACCAAATACCAAGGCAACCACTGTTCTTAAAAAAGTGAACTAAATTCCATCATCCTTGAGAGTTATCATCCTATATATCTATCTCCTCCCCTGCTCAAATAAACTTTCCAATAGTCTCTTACTTGGCAAATGTAATGTTTTTTTTTCTAGCCTCACACTTCTTGACCTCTCTGCAGCTTTTTCCATTCTTAATCACCCTTTTCTCCTGTATATTTTCTCCAATTTGCTTTTTTGAAACAGTATCTCCTCTTGGTTCTGTTCCTGTCTGACTATAAGTCAGAATCATTTGCTAGATTATGCCATACATGTCTCAGCCCCTTTCCCTTTTCTTCCCACAGTATCTCATCTGGTGATCTTTTTAGCACTCTGACCTCAGTTTATTGGAACTTTCCTCAGAACTTGGGGCCTCCTTACCTTGGGAATTCCAATGAACTCTGTGAACTCTGTAGCCTTCTCACCTTGGAGTATCCCTCCAACAGACCTGCCCTCTTTTCCCATAGATGAATCTTTCCTAGGACCTCCATTTTATGGAGGGACAAACTTCATTTCCTTCCTGGATCTGCTCCTGACTTTCTGGACTTCAGAACCATTTTTTTTCATATAAGCCTTCATTCTTTGCACCATGTCCCCTTATCAATACCTATTTGTGTGCTGTGTTCTGCTATTTTATCATAAATTTCCTGAATGTAGAATCTGTCTTTCTTTTTGTTTGCATTTACATCCCTAGTATTTAACACAGTGCATGGCAAATAGAAAGTGCTTAATAAATCCATGTCATCTTCTAATATATAGCAATGTCTAGCATATAGTAGATATTTGAGAAATTTTTACTGATTGATTGATTGATTGCATTGATGCCCTCCCCTTTGGTTTTCATTCTATCCTCTAGAGCTAGGCAGAAAAGGTTTGACCATTCTTTCAAATGACAATCCTTTACTTTTTTTAATTAAAAAAATTTTAAACACTTACCTTCTTTATTAAAAGAAATACTTTGTATTGGTTCCAAGGCAGAAGATTGGCAAGGGTTGGGCAATGGGGATTTAATGACTTGTCTAGTGTCACAGAGCCAAGAAATGTCTGATGTCAGATTTGAACTCAGGACCTTCCATCTCTAAGCCTGGTTCTCAAATCACTGAACCATCTAGATGCCCCTAGTCCTTCTATTGTTATTTCTATAAAATTTATTTTTATTATCATGCAAAAAGCATTTCCATGTTGGTCATTATCATAAGAACACACTCATATAAAACTTAAACCCCCAAATAAAACCATAAATACACTGATGTGAAAGAGAGCATGCTTTGATCTGCCTCCATCTACCTCCAACAGTTCTTTCTCTGAACTTTCATATTTTTAAAAACAGTTATTATGGTTTACTTTACTGTTTGGTTTTCTAAGCTAAATATTCCTTGTACCCTCAAGAATTCCCCAGAGGACATTGCTCTATGACACTCCCCCCCCATTACTCTATTGGGCATGTTCTGGATGTAATCAGTTGTATGGGTTTCACAATTTTTCTAAAGGTCACTAAACAGTCTTTTTATTGCACACTGCTGTTCCTCATATGTCATACTCTCTGCTAGTCTGGCTAGCCTCTATTGCACAAGTCCTGAAAAAAACCCAGCCATATTGGGACAATAGTCTCCTCATTTCACTGTGATGGTCAATTTCCCTTTCTGCCAAATGTCTCTGAAAACAGTGGCCAAAGTTTTGCCATCAATCCTTGTAGAATTCAGCTGTAGGGCCCTTAGTCAGAACTTTTAGAAACATTTTCCAGTTCAGCAAGTGAATCCAGCTTCTCACAAAATTTTGAACTTTGATTTCTACTGATATCAGTTGTTTGTTTTAACATTGCCTGACACTCTGGCATTAGCCCACAGCTTTCTCCCACCTTTGGGGCTTTCCTTGCCTTTGACACAGGTTGCTTATGAACTCTTTTGGTATTGAAGACTTCCTTGACATCATCTCTATTTGTCCTTTGGATTCCTTAAGCCATCATGAACTTTTCTTTTCTGTTGGCATTCTTCTAGATGTCTCTATATAGGACCCTTATTCATTTCTAGCCTTTTTTTTATTCATTATTCCCTTGAATTTGCCTTCACAGACTTCTTTGTTCTTTGTTTTCTGTAATTTTTGTTCCAATTTCTTTATATATCATTGCCACTGCCATATTCACTATTAATCATTTCTTTGATGGAAATAATTATCTTATTCTTTTTTCCTTGTGCATTTTCTTCACATGTACACAAATAAATATTTAAAATGCCCTACTATGTGCTGGCATCTTGAAAAGGGGCTCAAGCTTTCCCAAACTTGATCATTCCTCATATATTTTTAATTTCCTCCTGTTCTGACAGGAATTTTATCAGGCTCATAGAACTCTGCCAAGTTTTCCAGCTTTTGAGAAATTAATTTTAGTCATTATCACTGTATCATCTGAAAAGACAGTTTTTTTTCACTTTTAATTGCCATAACCTCTATTCTTCCTTGAATACAAATCCTATCAATCTGGCTGGCCCATTTCATATTTTGTAAGTGTATTTTGGACTATCACTGTACATCCTAAAAAGTGACCTTCACTCTCACATGCTTAGAGATCAAGTCTATTACTATTCTGTAAGCTCTCTTTTTTTAAAACTCTTATTGTCTATCTTAGAATTGATATTAAGTGGGGACAGCTGGATAACTCAGTGGATTGAGAGCCAGGCCTACAGACAGGAGGTCCTAGGTTCAAATCTATCCTCAGATGCTTCCTAGCTGTGTGACCCTGGACAAGTCACTTAACCACCATTGCTTAGCCCTTACCACTCTTCTGCCTTAGAACCAACGCATAGCAGTAATTCCAAGATTGAACGTAAGGGTTAAAAAAAGAATTGATAGTAAGTACTGGTTCCAAGGCAGAAGAGTGGTAAGGGCTAAGCAATGGAGGTTAAGTGACTTGCTCAGGGTCACATAACTAGGAAGTGTCTAAGACCAAATTTGAGCCCAAGACCTCCTGTCTCCAGGGCTAGCTCTCTACCTACTTAGCCACGTAGGTGTCCCAACTGTAAATTCTTTAAGGTCAAGGACCATGTTTTATCTAAATTCCATATCTGCCCTGGCACCTAATACAGTGTTTTTTCTTAATTTAGGCATTTGGAAAATGCTTGTTTTATTATATTGTAATATATCTACATATCTGGTTTTACAAGTTTTTTTTTGTTATTTTTAGGCCTATTACATATAACTATAACCATAGTTGGAATCTTCCCTTTGCACTATTCTTCCTATCATGGGCCACAAAGGTGCCAAAGTCTTAAGTAACTCTTCCATTTATCACTATTTTGGGGCTGTATAAATCCATAAACTTGATGTTTCTCCCTCCTTACTTCATATTCACTATTCTCCATTTTCTAATCCATTTGCCCAACACACATTTATCAAAGCCCCAACTGTATGCAGAGTGCTATGCTTGGCACCGAAAAACAAATGAATGGGTTTTCCCACTCCCTGCACACCCCCACCGTCTCATTACTTTATATTTACCTACCTGTGTACATGCCAGGAGAATATAAATTGTTAGAGGCTAACGCTTCCATTTTTATCTATTTTCCAAATGCTCAGAAGAGTGTCTGGCACATATTACGTAATTCCTTATCAAATGTTTATTTAATTGAATCGATTAATCGACATCACTGCCCTCATGGAGCTTCCAGATTAAAAGCTCACATAACCACAGATAACGATTACGGAACGTTACATGGCGGCTAATCATAGAGATATGAAACACTAAGGGGGAAAGGCTGCTATCCATAGGCAAGATCAGAGAAGACTTCGTGAAGGAGAAGGTCTTTGGTTATCACCCCACAGATTGACTCCGTTTTTGATATCCGACATCTTCTCAATGGCTCAATTGCTTCTCTCCTCTGACTGGAAGGCTGGAGAATGGGTCGATAAACTTCTCCCAAAGGTAGGCTTTATAGAGGATTCAGAACTTAAAGTAATTTTCATGGATTTCTCCATTTTCTATCAGCAGCTCTGCATGGTTTCAACTCCATGCAAAATCATACTTTGGCTGCATACCCACCCACTGGTTTCCTTAACCCAAGCTTTTCAACAACCTTTTGTGTACATCTTCCCTCTTTAGACTGCAAGCTCCTTGAAAGCAGAGACTTTTTTTTTTGACTTAGTACTTACTTTCTTTTTACTTAGTACTTAGAGTACAAATATTTTTCAAATGACAAATGTCAGGAAAAGGCTATATTAGGTGCCTGAGAAGATGAGAGTTTAGACCAGTGGTTCCCAAACTTTTTTGGCCTACCGCCCCCTTTCCAGAAAAAATATTACTTAGCCCCCTGGAAATTAATTTTTAAAAAAAATTTAGGAGCAATTAATAGGAAAGATAAATGCACCTGTGGCCATCACCGCTCCCCTGGATCGCTGCAGCACCCACCAGGGGGTGGTGGCGCCCACTTTGGGAATCACTGGTTTAGAGAAAACATGGTCTTTGACCTTAAAAAGCTTACTATTGGGACACTTAGGTGGCTCAGTAGGTAGAGAGCCAGACCTGGAGACAGGAGGCCCTGAGTGCCAATCTGGCTTTGGACACTGCCTCACTCTGTAAGTTACAACCCCAATTGCCTAGCCCTTACTGGCTTTTTGCTTTGGAATCAATATTGATTCTAAGATCTATAATTTGGAATCAATAAGATTCTAAGGTAGGGGTTTAAAAAAAGAGCTTACAGTCTAGTGGTAGACTTGATTTCATAGTACTTAAGGTATGTGGCACAGAATCTGGCACAGAGGCACTTAATAAATATCATTGAATTGAATTGAGTTGGGTTAATAAAATCACCAGGAACTCATTAGATGAAGAAGGGGAGAGAAGACAAATTGGGTAGAAGGAACACAGTGAGCAAAATCATTGAAAATATGAAAGTACTAGGTGTCACTATCCAAGGGATAGGAAATATTCCTATTTGGCTTGGGCATAAAATATGCAGAGGAGAGTACATGATAAAAATGAAAAGCGGGGGGGGGGGCTGCTGCCAGATCATGGAGAATCTAAATGCCAGGCAAAGGAAAGGCTGGAGATTTGTGAACTGAGGAATAACTTGGCCAGGAGGTCTCTTCACAAGGAAGGTTATTCTGGTAGTAGGAAGAAGAATAAATTGAAAGATGAGAGAGTGGATACAGGAAAACCTGTCAAGAGACTTTGGCAATAGTTCAGGCAAGCGGTAATCATAGCCTCTACCAGGAGAATACTCAAGGGAATAAAGAGGAGATGAAGGATTGAGACCTGCAAAGGTGGAGTTGACAAGATGGATTCTATATTTTAAGGATAGCCACGTGATGTCTGGAGAATGCCCATTCCCCACAACCCCTGCTTCTGCTGTCTGTCTCTTTTCTTGTAAAAAGGGAACAGCCACAAACCCAGTCCATCTAAATGTAACTCAATTTCTTCTTTGTATGAACTTAAAAACAAAACAATGAAAATTGTTTTCAGTTTTTCTTTTCTCTGTGTCCCATAAGCCTATATCTAGCTTTAATTGTTCTCTTGCTCTTCACAATGTTATTTTTTGGGAGGATCAGGTAGTAATTTCCTCTCTGGGGGGAATTCTTGGTATGACAACTCTCTCTATTAACACAGATTGTCTACTCATCTGTAATTTAAAATCTTACAGAGTTGCCTAGGAAACTCAGTGACTTGTCCCTGATAAAGCTAGAATGCCTCACAAGCAGTAGTCTTTTTTACTTGAAGCCTAGTACTATATCTGCAACATCATGTTGCTTTAATTTGTATTTATGTTCTGTATTCTTATCTTTTATTGTACTTTTGTCATATGTATGATTCTTTTTTTAAAAACCTTTATCTTCTTTCTTAAAATCAATTCTGTGTATTGGTTCCAAGGCAGAAGGGCAATAAGGGCTAGCCTAGGGAGTTAAGTGACTGGCTGAGGGTTACACAGCTAAATTTGAACTCAGGACCTCTCACCTCTAGGCCTGGCTCTCAAGCCACTAAGCCAACTTAGCCACTCCTCTCCCCCCCCCCCCCACAATATGATTCTTACTTTAGTCTTTCATGGTTTCCCAAATTTCCTCTTCTCCTTTAACTTTTTCTGCCTCTTCCCTGAATAACAAAGGGTAAGGTTGCTTCTCCTTTCTGTGTTATTATTATTATTTTAGTATATCATAATTAGGTTTCATCTTGAAAAAAACTTAATCTTTTTTTTTCATCTTTCCCTTCAATAATTTCTTTGGCCATTCTTCCCCCTTGTATTTTCCCTTCTTTTACTCAGTGAATTTTAGATAAGGCTAATTCTTCTGAGGCAAATGGTTCTGTCTCTTACTTAAATAAAGAGAGTTACCTTGTTCCTATCAACTTACAGCCGCTCTTGTTCACCCTTGGCTAGTTTAATTTTTATTCCATTGCTTTCCTTGACTATTTAATCCATCTTGTTTATTTTCTCCTTTATTTTTCAGAAACGTGTTTCTTTCATCCTTCTCTTTCTCTTATAGCATCTCTCTTAATTTAGGGAGGTTTGTTTTTGTTTTTAATTTAACCAGCATAGTTATTTCATGTTCTTTTTCATTCGTTGAATTAACTACTTCATTTCACTGAATTAAACAAATTCAAATGAACATTTATTAAGTATTTTCAAGTTCAAAATACTGTACTCAGTGCTGAGATTACCAAATCAAATAAAAAATAGTCCTCACTTTCAAGATCTTTTATCTCTTACTAAAAGGTTACAACATGTAGACAGTAATATAAACATAGCTTGAAGACAGCAACACTGCTAATAACTGGGGAGGTCAAAAAAGCTTTCATATAGTGGGGTAGTACCTGAGGAATGGTTTGAAACCTAAGCATTTTATTAGTCAAGAATGAAGGAAGAGGAGACAGCTTGTTAGCTCAGTGGATTGAGAGTCAGATCCAGAGACGGGAAGTCCTAGGTTCAAATCTAGCCTCAGACACTTCCTAGCTGTGTGACCCTGGGCAAGTCACTTAACCCCCATTGCCTAGCCCTTACCACTCTTCTGCCTTAGAACTGATACACAGTATTGATTCTAAGACAGAAGGTAAGGGTTTTAAAAGAAAAAGAATGAAGAAAGGGGTATGCCTGAAGTCAGGAAGACTTGAGTTAAATCTGGCCTAAGATATTTCCTAGCTGTGAAACCATGGGCAAGTTACTTAACTCCTGCCTACTTCGAGATCAAGTGGAAAGCATAATAAATATCATCTTAGTCCCAGGATTATTGTAAGGTTCAAATGAGATATTTCTAAAGTACTCTGCAAACCTTAAAGTGCTATGTAGATACTATTATTATCATAAAGGATCCACTGTAGGAGCAGGAAAGGGGAAGTTATACTGGAAGTTAGGTAAGGACTTTTTCACTAATTTTAGTAAGGATTGAATTTTGAATGAGAAATAATGTGAATATTTAAAAACTAACCTTCTTCCAAGAAAGCATTTAAATTTTGCTACGTTCTATGTGTCTGCCTGACAATGCCCCTAAACTCAATTTTAAGTTATAAACTACTGAATTACTTTTGCAAATTTAAACTCTTGGTCTTTGGACATCAAATTCTGTTACTTCTAAAAATAATAATTAAAACTAACCCTCCGATCCTCTTCAGGCCATTCTTAATTTATAATAGAGATGTCCCTTTCAGAGGATAGGCTATCATCAACATACTAGAAGAATGATGCTCAATATGTCAAATTAGAGGCTGCTGAAATGGTATAAGAGGTTGTTACATTTGCAATTTACAGATTGCATGAAACATTAAAATTTCAATACCTTATTCCTGTAACAAGGCCAGAAATTAGCTCAGTGGGAAACTGCTCTGATAAGATGATGAGATGATAAGAAATGTAATAAGGTTAGGAAACTGCTGAATCTCAAGCTTCAGAACAGAAGGGACAAGTCCACATATTAGTCTCAGTAGCTGAATAAACCTTTAAATATGCACACAATATTTGCCTTCTAATGTACTGTCTGATGTGTAATGGGAGTCATTTATATATATATATATACATATATAATTTTAACCACTGTACATATTGTTAAGTATCTACAATGGATCAGACACTGGGTTAGATGCTGGGTTTACCAAGAAAAAAATGAAACAGCTTTTTGTATATAGGTAGAGAGCTATGAAGTAAGCAATCCTTGCAGAGCTTCTGGTTTCAGGGTATCTCAAGAAGTGGTTCTGATATTAGTAAAGCTGACAACGATGGAAAATCACAAATGTTGGAATGACTGGAGAAAAGCAGACACATTAATGTATTGTTGATGGGGCTACGAATTCATCCAGCCATTCTGGAAAGCAGGTTGGAATTTTTGCATCAAAAGTTACTAAACTATGCAAATGTTTTGACCCAGTCTTATCACTGTTAGGCCTATACCCCACGGAGATCAAAGAAAGAAGTAAAAGAACTTTAGGCACAAATTTATTTCTAGCAGTTCTTTTTTTTTTGTGATGACAAAAAACCTATAAACGAATGATTAATTTTCCTTTTGAGAGACGGCTAAATAAATTGTGGTACATGAATATAATATAACATTGTTCTATAAGAAAAGAAATGGATGGCTTCAGAGAAACCTGGGAAGACTTATATGAATTGTTGAAGATTAAAGTGAAAAGGCCAGGAGAACAATTTACATAATAACAACACTGTAAAGACAAATAGCTTTGGAAGACAAGAACTGATCAATCTAATGTCTAAACTGTAATGATTATAGAGGTCAGTGCTAAAAGGCTCACCATCTATCTCATGACAGGAAAAGGATGAACTCAGGGTACAAAATCATATATATATATATATATATATATATACATATATATGTATGTATATCAGACATATATGTCTCACACATATGTATGAAATATCAAAATATCTCTTTATAATAGAAATGTGAACTCATACACATTCAGGAATGAGACACACACACACAATACACATACTGTCATGAAGTGGATAACATGCTTCTTCATCACTGGACCTCCATATGTATTAGATGTTGTCATTGCAGGCAGACATTTGTTTTGACCTTGCATATTTGTTGTTGTTTTTTTTTTCAATTTGGGGAGGCAGTGAGAGGGAGAGAAAAGTAGATTTAGTTATAGAAGATAACTAGCTACTTAGCATTTCAATTGGCTTCTCAAATTAAGCTTATGATCTGTAAGTAGGCAAAGCTTGTAGAAGTTCTACAAGATTTAGGCTACTGGGAAGAATGCTTTATGGGGAAAAAATTTGAAAGCACTGAGAATGAGGTCTGGTTAGCATGCATTTCTTTCTGTGAAGGATGGCAAGAAGAAGATCCTGGAGCATCACTTCTCTGCCTCTACCTGCATTAGCTCTGGCAAATATGTATCATTAGGAGCAATTGCCAAGACCGCCAGTTGGCCACAATGGGGCATTGCAGATAGAATGGGTTCACCTTCTGGCTCGTGGATCTCCTGACTACTGTACATCAGAATCTCTTACTCAGTATCAGTAAAAGCTATAGCTGCATTGTCCTTGCCTTGACATTGTTCAGTTTTTCTTAAACATTGCTGGCTATTGATCATTACTCTCTTTCACTGAAATCCTCTGATGTTTTACTATATAGTAAAGGGAATCTTGAAGGCTATATTAGAAGACTATAAGTGGGGTATAATTTCTTGATAGCTGGAAAAGTTTCAAGTACAGGCTGGCAATGTACTGTGAATTGTGTCTATGGATCAGCTTAGCTTAATGCTAAAGGCATACCACTAGAAGGGTAACTACCATGTCATGGATCTTTTTGGATCACACCAACTCTTAGGTACCACTTACTTAGGCATAGAGGGATCAGGCTCTGCAGTAATGAGGTGTTCTCATTGATGAAATAATAAATTCCCAAAATACTGAGGAAAGATGATCACTGAGAACCAGTGTCCTTCTTTATTGTCCTTCTTTAGCTCTACTCCCATCTATATTTGTAATTTAGGACATCTTCTTTTATTCTCAGCATAACCTCTGTAGTTCTAATGCCATTTTGGTCTATGTAATCATCTAAAGTACAAAATATTTCAGAAGAAATGTTTTGTTTATAGTTGAGTACAACTAATTTTGTTTGTTAAACCAGTCTACAGAAGTCAATTAGTAGAAGCTTACAGGATGCCCACTTAAATGAACACATAAGAATAACTAATAAGGAAAAATGTTCTCCCTTAAAATCTTATTTGTAATTAATCTTCTTAGTAGACCCTTTTTTCATGAATGGTACAAAGGTATAGCTTTGTTCTAACTTTTTTGATCCAACAAAAATGACAAATTAGTGGAGTTCAGATCAATGAGATTTTATTTATGTAATGATTTTTCTATCAAATTATCAATTGATGTCACTTTTATGAATGTGCCAGCTTAGAGTTTGAAATACATAAAGAAGGGAATCTCAGGTATGCCTTATAAGCTAGAATTAAAATGAGTGGATTTCAAAGAAATAAGAGAAAAAAAGGAACCTATTTTCTGGGACTCTAAAAAGTTTATTCAAGAGAGATGAGACTATCTAAACCTTATGGAATTATCATGAATTATTATAACTAGAAAGAAAAGGGAGGCGTCTTAAGAAACCAGTATGACTTGATACCAGGTAGCTCATTGACAATTTTAAAGGATACATAAAAGAGCCAGAAGTGAGGGCAGGCATTTGAGGAATTCAAAAGATTGGCATAATCCTTTAAAAACTGCTTCAGGTCTGTTTTCAAACCAGGCTTCAGACACTTCCTAGCTTGTGACCTGGGGCAAGTCATTTAAACTCCATTGCCTAGCCCTGGCCACTTTTTGCCTTGGAACCAATACACAATATCAATTGTAAGACAGAAGGTAAGGGTTTTTAAAAAAGAAAGGTTTCAGGAAAAACGAAAGCTCACTATAATAACCCAAAGATCAAGATGGACATTAAGAAGAACAAAAAGAACTTAACAACAGCTATCCTTAGAAGGAAGACCATGATGAGGAAAATACTTTTTATGTTTAGCTCCTATTTTGTCTTGGACTATTAGACTACAAAGATAGAAGAATGAAATGGTATTAGATTTCTTAAAAGGTATGCACACTGAGCAAAAGTTCTGGAAGATTCTACCAAATCCAATGTGAATTAGATAAAAAAATGAAAATTTAATGGGGTTCAAATTAATGAGATAATACTGTAACTTCTTTCCTTTTGACCAGATGTCATAATACCAGCATCTCATGAGCCCTGAAAAAGTGATGATATCATCTTAGATGAAGAGGAGAATATCAAACATAGTCTGACATAGCTCAGACTATAGAAGAGTTGATTTCAATAAATTTAGAGATAGGAAAGAAAGGGGCCACTGGATAAAGGAGATTCAGAGATAAATATTGGCTCAAAAGCACAGAGATCCAATTTAAAATAATTTCAATGATGAAAGGTTTTAGTTCTAGTCCTGGAAACAGACTGCTCTTGTACAAAGATGAATGTTGCTGAGTATGTGGAGGTCAGGACCAAGTCTATCCAACAGGTCAAGAATTTTTGAAAACCTTTGAAATGGAAAGCAATACAAATTATTTTTTCACACTATAACACTTCTTTTCTGAGAGGCAGTATTTTGTAATGAACAGTGATGGATGTGGAGACAGATACAAGAGTTCAAATCTTCCCATCACTTATGAGTAATATGACTATGGACAAGTCACTTACATTTGTTAAGTCTCAGTTTCTTCATCTATAAAATGAGAGAAATTATGCTTATTATTTCACAAGGTTGTCATGAGTAAAGTACTTGGCAAATCTTAAAGTCCTTCATAAATGTGAATCATTTCTGCTTTTATAGTAATGTTTGTAGTGGTGGAAAAAATAGAGATTACAAAGCATTACCTAATTTTTAGATCATTTAGGTATTAATCTAATTTCTAGCATTTTAAAGTGTCTGTTCAATGACTGATAAAACAAGAAAAATACAAAATGTACTACTCAAAATACTGAACAAAATTCATGTTGATGTTCTTTCTATAAATGAAACCAGAATGTATAAACAAGTTGTAGCTAAATGTAAACACAACTCATAGATCCTCCTTGGAGAAATAGGCTTGATTTCCTTGCTAAGTGAAGAGTCTTGACAGTCAATGACAATACAGGTTCAAAGTACAAATTAATTTGCAAAACATTATAGAGGATGACAGAAGACTACACTCAATATCACCTCATAGAATATGGGGGGAAAGCAATTTAAGAGGAAATAAGCCTTTAGGGAGTTTTGTGAGAGATTCCACTAAGCCTGATCATCATGAAAGCCTTTTTAGGTGAAAACCAAAGAATAGGAAGCAGATGCAAAATAGAACAGACCTGCCTGGCTCCTATAGCAATATGTTCTCATCAGTTATGATAATAAAAGCACCATAATAACAATATACCGTATGAGAGAATAGTGATGGCAATCAAGAAGATAAAGTTGGTAAGAGCAGCTGGATGTATGTATGTGTGTGTATGAAATTCATTTTAGATAAAAAGTTAAAGGCATCTGAAGATTTATTTCAGACATAGTTGAAAGCATATTCCAAAAGAATTAAAAGTCACAGATGGTGCTTTTTTTAAAAAAGGTAACTGAAAAAACAATAGCAACTTCTAACCCACATCCGTATTTTCTTATTGATATAAAAATCTTTATAGAGAATGGAATTTACATATGTTGAAGGTAACCTTGATGAAGACATGAAATAGGAATAGATAGGTTTGTGGTTTTGTGTCTGATGATTTTATGTGGCATGTTGCCCACATTTTTATAGTTATGCAATTGAATGTATATCTATACAAAATGTATAGATAATTCATTTATTTATTTACTCATTCATTCATTTATATATATTTAAAACCCTTACCTTCTGCCTTAGAATCAATACTTTGTATTATTGGTTCCAAGGCAGAAGAGTAGTAAGGGTTAGGCAATGGGGGTCAAGTGACTTTCCCAGGGTCATACAGTTGGGAAATGTCTAAGGCCAGATTTACAATGGAAAAACAAAGTGCTCGCGCGTGTGNACCAAGGTGTGTGTGTGTGTGTGTGTGTGTGTGTGTGTGTGTGTGTGTGTGTGATTGTGTGTATCTGAGAGAGAGAAAGAGAGCGAGAGCGAGAGAGAGAGAGAGAGAGAGAGAGAGAGAGAGAGAGAGAGAGAGAGAAAAGAGTGTGGAGAGGGTAGACTCAGGCAGGAAGCTATTAGCAACATGATTAAGTGAATAGAGAACTGGCATTGGAATTAGAAATACTTGGGTTCAAGTTTTGCTTTTAAAATGTACTGGTTTTCCAAACAATTAAAACTAGATCTAAAAAATTGGAAAAAAAATTGATTGCTCATGGGTAGGACAAGCTAACACAATAAAAATAACCATTCTACCCAAATTAATTTACCTATTTAGTGCCATATCTATCAAAGTACCAAAAATTTTTTTTACTGAATTAGAAAAAACTATAACAAAGTTCATTTGGAAGAACAAAAGATCAAGAATATCAAGGGAAATAATGGAAAAAAAAATGTGAAGGAAGGTGGCCTAGTGGTACCAGATATTAAACTGTACTATAAAGCAGCAGTCATCAAAACGATATGGTACTGGCTAAGAGACAGAAAGGAGGATCAGTGGAATAGACTTGGGGTAAGTTATGTCAGCAAGACTGTCTATGATAAACCCAAAGAGCCCAACTTTTAGGACAAAAATCCACTATTTGACAAAATCTGTTGGGAAAATTGAAAAACAATATGGGAGAGATTAAGTTTAGTCCAACATCTCACACCCTACACCAAGATAAATTCAGAATGGGTGAATGACCTGAATATAATGAAGGAGACTATAAGTAAATTAAGTGAACACAGAATAGTATACTTTTCAGATCTCTGGGAAAGGGAAAATTTTAAAACCAAGCAAGAGTTAGAAAAAATTACAAAATGTGAAATAAATAATTTTGATTATATTAAATTAAAAAGCTTTTGTACAAACAAAAACAATGCAACCAAAATCAGAAGGGAAACAACAAACTGGGGAAAAAATCTTTTTAACAAAAAACTCTGACAGAGGTCTAATTACTCAAATATATAAGGAACTAAATCAATTGTATTAAAAAATCAAGCCATTCCCCAATTGATAAATGGGCAAGGGACATGAATAGGCAATTTTCAGATAAAGAAATCAAAAGTATCAATAAACACATGAGAAAGTGTTCTAAATCTCTAATAATTAGAGAAATGCAAATCAAAACAACTCTGAGGTACCACCTCACACCTAGTAGATTGACTAAAATGATAGCAGGGGAGAGTAATGAATGTTGGAGGGGATGTGGCCAAATTGGGACATTTATGCATTGCTGGTGGAGTTGTGAATTGATCCAACCATGCTGGCTGGCAATTTGGAACTATGCTCAAAATGCTATAAAAGATTGCCTTCCCTTTGATCCAGCCATAGCATTGCTGGGTTTGTACCCCAAAGAGATCATAGATAAACAGACTTGTACAAAAATATTTATAGCCGTGATTTTTGTGGTGGCAAAAAAATGGAAAACGAGGGTATGCCCTTCAATTGGGGAATGGCTAAACAAATTGTGGTATATGCTGGTGATGGAATACTATTGTGCTCAATGGAATAATAAACTGGAGGAATTCCATGTGAACTGGAAAGACCTCCAGAAATTGATGCAGAGTGAAAGGAGCAGAGCCAGAAGAACATTGTACACAGAGACTGATACTCTAAAATAGAATGTGATGGACTTCTGTACTGGCAGCAATGCAATGACCCAGGACAATTCTGACGGATTTATGGAAAAGAACGCTACCCACATTCAGAGGAAGAACTACAGAAGTGGAAACAGAGAAGAAAACAACTACTTGACCATTGGGTTGATGCAGACATGATTGGGGATGTAGACTCGAAACGACCAAACCGAAGCAACTATCAATAATATGTAAATAAGTCTTGATTAATCACACATGTCAAAACCAGTGGAAATGTGCCTTGGATATGGGGGGGTGTGAAAGGGGGTGAAGGAGGGGTGAAGGGGAAAGTAAAAATAAGAATCATGTAAGCATGGAAAATTTTTCTAAAAAAAAATAAAATATTTAAATAAAAAAATGTACTGGTATTATGACCCTTCTCAAGTAACTTAACCTCTTTATACAACAGACAATTCTCTAAGACTAAAATTTGCTGAGCAGATGCTAATTTGCATTGGTAGAGAAAGTTCCTCATATTGGTAGTTCCTTATACTGATGAAATTACATGTCTATCCCATTTTGGGTATATAAAAATACATACGTATACATAAATATTTATGGATGTGAGTACATATATACACATATCTATATATGTATTTATACAGAGTATAATAACATAATATATATATTTGATTAGGTCCTACTGCTGTACAAGAATCTATCCTGGGTGAAAAGTTGACTAGGAAGATAGGATTGATCTACTTTTTATTTGGAAACCTGAGCAGAAGGTGACATCTGGTTTATTCCTATTTGAGATGTTACTTAGTACTCTTATTGGTCTTAAGGCACTTATTCTTATTCAAAAAGTCCATTTTTTTAATTTAGAAAAAGGTAACAGTGCCAGTGTCTTTTGTTAAAAGAATAATTTGATTTGAGGAATTTCAATGACAATATGAATAATACCCATAACCATTAATTTGTATGAAATGAAAAGAAAAGTGGTAGGATTCATCACTTCTATTTTAGAAATGAAGCAAGACGAGATTGGACAGAATGTAGATTTTTTGATTCTGTGATTACATTGCCAAAAAATCAAAGAGAAAAGGAACGATAAAGTTGGAAATAAAATCTACTTCCACAAGTTTTTCCTTTGTCTTAAGTGAATCTTAACCACAGATATGATACTTATGAGAGAAATTCTCTGCAGGATGTTTTATTATAGATCTGAAATAGTAATTAGGGATTCCAGTGGAATGAAGGTTTGGCATGACTGATAAAAAAGTGGTGAAGTAAAAAGAAGAAAGAAAGGAAGAAAATAAGCACTTATTAAGCATCTACTATGTGCCAGACACTGTGCTAATCATTTTACAAATATCTCATTTGTTCTTCACAGTAATCTTGTGCAGTAGGTACTATTATTAACCCTATAGTTGAGGAAACAGAGGTAGAATAGTTTAAGTGAGTTCCCAGGCTCGCACAGCTTCTAAGTGTCTGAGACCAAGTTTGAACTTTTACTGCATCCCCTAACTGCCCCTAGATAGAAAGAGATGTTTCATATACATCAAAATATCCATAGCAGTGCCTCCCATATTAGCAAGAAACTAGAAACAAAAGAAAATGTGCCTCCATTAGAGAATGAATAATCATTATCTCTTTAACACCAATATTCTTCCCATGATACTTCAGTGCCTGCCTAGACTCCTAGGACACAGTGTCGGTAAATTCTAAATTATAAGTGGCCCAGAGGATAAGGGGGGAAAAACACAACTGGTTGTTGTAAAATAGATTGAAGCATATTTGCAATGATAACTTGCTTTTAAGAGGTAGCATAAAAAGTAAAATAGAGAACATATATGATGGGAGGAAGTGGGATAATTACATTGTGTAAATGTCATTTTGAAACCTTTAAGATCTTAAAAGAAACAGAGGGAAGTCCTTGGCACATTGAGGTGAGCCTCTAAGAAGATTTTAAAGAAAGATGTGGATATGAAACATGTGAAATGGGAAAGTGTGGATGACTAGCTTCTGATCAATGCTGCTGGAGAATACATTCATATTGAAGAGATTGTAGGACTGCCTAAGAATGTAAATTAGCCATACCTTAGTCATATGTACCTGGATTTCAATATGAAATTTGACAAAACCAAATATTTCCCTGAGGAAAAATGTGATCTGGATGACAGAGCAACTGGTAGATTTGGAACTAGTTGAAAAGTGATAGTGATATGGTGGCTAAAAGAGCAAATGTGACTTTGGATTACATTAAGAGAGAGTTGTAGCTTTCAGGAATAAGGATTGATAGTCTCTGTGTAGGCTGTCCTGGTCATTCCACATCTAGAATTTTGTGTTTAGTGCTCAGGGGCACTTTTTTTTTGAGGTGTAGGAAAAGGTAAGACACTGTTGTGATTTCATCATTATAGCAAACTTCCTGGAAAGAAAATTGTCTCTATCAACACACACTAGCAAGTACTCTATAAATTAGTGTTTGTTAGAAAGTTGCCTAGAAACACTGAATTAATACTCTTCCTTTTCCTCCTCCTCCTCTTCCTCTTCCCCCTCTCTTTCTCCTCCTCTTCTTCCCCCTCCTCTTCCTCTTCTGTCACATTTTAGGAAAATCATTGCATTAAAAAGCTAGAGCTAGTCTTGAGAAAAATAAATAAGAGAATGTCAAGATGCATGACTATGCTGTAAAGGAAATGGGGACATTTAGATTAGAAGAGAGAAGTTATAGGAGGACATCACGATTGTCTTCACATATCTGATTTACTTTCATGAGGGGTTGAATTTGTTCTGCTAGAGTCTAGAAGGAAAAACCAGGTCCAAGATGTGGAAATTTTAGGGAAGCAGGTTGTCACTCAATAAATAGGAAAAACACCAATGATAAATATTTTCCACAAAAAGGACAGCATTAAGAGTTGTAAATCCCTTGTCATTTGAAGTATTCAAATAGAGGCTGAGTCAGCACTTGGGGAAAATATAGGTGGGCTTCATGTTTAAGGTAAGTGCTGAACAAAAGAACTGTCACTCTTTTACTCTACAACATTCAGTGACTCTCTGTTGGCTAACATATAAAGTATAAAATTCTAAGTTATGGCATTTAAGACCTACTACAATCTGGCTCCAATCAACCTATCAAGCCTTATCTCATCCTATTCCTCTTCATGTATTCTTTCAGCTAAATCTACTCTTTTAAGGCTTCTTCCATTCTGTTTTTTTCCATCTCCATCCTTTTGTTCCTGTGGTTGCCATACCTATAAGAAATTTCCCCCACATTCTTCTTAAAGTCTTTCTCTTTCTTCAAGTTGAACTCAAGTGCTAAATCTATGAAGTCTTTGCTGACCCCTACCAGGCAAACCATTCATTTAGTACTCCAATTTTCTTATAACACATTGCCTGAATGTCTCCTTTCCCTCATTTCCATTTCCCACATTATCTTTGTGCCTGTTCTTTCCAGTGCTCTGAACATAGTTGGCATTTAATAGCATTTAATGTGTATTTAGTTGAATGTAATAAGCTCTTGGTCTGTTCAGACCCTAGAATTCAATAACATTCTGTTCATTTCCCACTTCAGTGATAATCTATCTAGAATTAGAGTTATGGTAATAAACAATTGTCCAGGTGCTCTAAGACAGGATAGGATTAAAGGGAACTAAATAAAAGCAGTGAATATCCACTGACTCTCCTTGTGAGTTCCTTTGAATTTAGAGTGAGAGATGGAGCATTTCCTGAAGTAATTTTCTTGTGCTTGCCTAATCTCATGTCTTGGAAAACAGCTTTGGCAAGTATGATATTGTGGATGGAGGTACACAGCTCCAGAGTCTCACACAAAGGGACATCTATTTCCTTGCCAGGAAAAATAGCATTAACTAAAGTCAGCATTTGTTTACATGGGAAGAACTTTCCTCAAATAGTCTGCTCTTCCTGCTGACAGTGACCATACCAAGTTCATATCCAGTGCTTCTTTAAAACAGCAGCTTCCAGTGACCACTGTGGTCTGATCTGTAGATATATATGGGACTTTAACTTCCTTGCTTACAAGAGAATTATCACAGAGAAATGAAAATTGTGCCTTTGTTTACTATAGAATATCTTGAACAATGTGTGGACAAGATGTGAGTTCTGTTTTTCCCCTCCTCTCAAAGAGATTCTCTTCTGTGTATTTGATGCTAATGATCTAGTATGTCTGTATGAAAAATAGGTGAAAGCCTGTGTGAATTCTGCCCATCCTAGGTCCCCATTGTCCCATTGCTTTTGTTTGGGCATTAACAGTGAGGATCAGTAAGATGGTACTAGCAAATGATGTAGTACAGGGGTCGGCAACTTTTTTGCCGTGAGAGCCATAAACACCACATGTTTTAAAAATGTAATTTCATGAGAGCCGTACAGTGCTCACAGTGCGGCTCCTGTAACAGCACCTGAAAAAAAATTGACTTTATGGCTCCTGCAGAAAGAGTCATATCTGGCCCTCAAAAGAGCCAGATATGGCTCGAGAGCCATACGTTGCTGACCCCTGGTGTAGTAGATACTCAGACTAGGCCTTTAAGGGGAAACAAATGACCTAGAGGATCACAGAGAGACGTGTCTCCTCAGCACAGAGACACAAACTCAGAGATAATAGGCTGCAGGTGAATTAGGATAGTGGCTATCACAAAATGGAAATATGGAGGAAGCACTGGAGCCTTGAGAAGAGAGAAAGAAAAAGGATTTGAAATCCTAGTAAGAGAAGGTTAGAAGAGATGAAGTATGCAATCTCACTTGGATCTATCATATGAAGGAATCATGTCTTACTGTTTTTTTCATTGGCATTATGAGTCATTTGAACTGTATAAAGACCCAAAGGGAAAGAGGGAAAAAGGGGAGGGTTACTTGATGACCTTTGGAAAGGAAAGGAACATTTTTCTGATTGTCAGTGGACTAGAACAGTGATTCCCAAAGTGGGAGCTACCACCCCATGGTGGGTGCTGCAGTGATCCAGGGAGGCGGTGATGGCCACAGGTGCATTTATCTTTCCTATTAATTGCTATTAAAATTTTAAAAATATTAATTTCCAGGGGTCTAAGTAATATTTTTTCTGGAAAGGGGGCAGTAGGCCAAAAAAGTTTGGGAACCACTGGACTAGAATATAATTCCTTCTGAGGATTTTTTGGGGCTATTTAATAAGCATCTGTCCCTAGGTCCAATGACTTGTTGGTCTCAGGGCTTTCAGGGGAGCTGAGAACTCCTAGAGAGACATAAGGCAATTTCTGATGCTTCCAATAAAGATCCTGGGTAGGAACAATATGACTTAAAGAGATTATTCTTGAGAGAAGTCCCCGAGGTAAACCTAGTTGGTTGTGTTTGGAGCCAGAGCCCAATTGACACTTGGGTCACATTATATATGCATATATATACATCGTTTCTTGCAAAAAGCAGTGGGGGAAAGAAGGAAACTGACACAGGGAGACAGATTCACAGAGGGGAAACAGGAAGAGAGGGAGTAGGAAAGGAAGGAAGGGGAGGCAGAGGTAGATACAGAAACAGACAGACAAAAGGAGAGAAAGAAGGCATGAAAGAGCCCAGGTTCTCACTGTCTGCTATATGACTACTGGCAATCATACCCTAAATTAAATAAATAAAGAGGAGAGAAAAAGAAAGAACCAGAGAATAGCCTTTAGTACAAGGGAAAGGAAAGGATAAGAAAATGAGCAAGTGGGGAGAAAACCCCAATATTTTAGGTAAAATATTTCTTAGGCACTTACTATGTATCAGGCACTGGGCTAACAGATATTATAGATGAAAATATCTTGAAGTCACCAGAAAAAAAATAACATTAACTTCCAGAACCACTCAAGAAATAAGCCAATTGGACATGAGACAAAAATCCCTTATAGAAATTGAAGAAGTATTTGGCATCACCAGAGATCTGACATCTGCAATAAGAAATTGTTCATCAATAAAAAAACAATACAGGAAAAATCCATAATGAAAAGAAACTATATGGAGGTAGTAGTGGAAAATGTGAATAAAGTCAAGAATCAGTGGGAAATAAAATTATTAAACTGAAAATTAAACTGGTAGAAAGGATGATTTATACATATAAATGTGAATAAAAGACAACTCTACTGGAAATGGACTTGAAAACTTTATAGAAGAATCTATAACTAAAATACCGAGCTTGGTGAGCTAATTCAAAAGCAATTCAGATAGCTGAAAAATTCAACAGAAAAGCATAATCACCATTTTGTTTTAGAAAAGTGCACAAGAAAACTTCTCAGAAATCATAAGATCAAATGAGAGAGAGAGAATAGATTAATCAAATTCAATGAACATCAGAGAGAAATATCAGATTTCACTCACCCAAGTGCATTGTTGTCAACACATTTACAAGTCTTTCTATAAGAAAAAGAAAAACTCAAGCATTTGCCATGGAAATTAGCTCAGGAACCAATCTCAAGGTAATTCCTAATCATGTCAGCCTGAATAGGGACATTTGATATGTAAATTAACAGTGAATTTCAAGGTGACACTGAGTCTTACAAGGATAGTGCCTGGACCATGGCATCCTTTCCTGGGTCAGTAGTAACCATGACAACTTTAATCCTAGCAAATACTGCAATTCTGCTACAAAGGCAATGATAGAAGGCAAACAGCCTTGGTAGTAAGTTTATTCATCTTTCTGTGGTTCATTTTCTTCTTCTGAAAAACAAGGGAGTTTGACTAGATGTCATTTAATGTCCAGTCCACTTTTAAATCTATGATTCTATATCTTAGATAGAGAGGATCTTGGTTTCTTACATCTCTCCTGTGCCTATGAAAAAATTAACTTGTTGGGAGAAAGAAAAATATTTATCTGAGAATATATTGAAAAACATGTGTATATATGTGTATATCTCTGTTTTTATATACTTATGCATCCATATTTTAGACTTTGGGAAACGTCATTCAAAACACAATCTAGAACCAGAAAATAAGTGATAGAGATTAAGAGCAGATAGGAAAATAGATGTCACAACATGACACATTTTTCTCTATGGTAGAGGTATAGAATGCCTTCACGCTTGAGTTATGGACCTAAAATTCTATTTAAGATAGCTTATTGATTTAATAAATTTAGTTATCTGTTTTCTTCTTTCAAAATTCTGGCTTGCAAGAGCATTTGTGCTAAAGCATAGCCTCACTAATGCTAAGATTATTTTAAATTAGGCAATAGTCTGGTATTGAATGTTTTTAACATCAATATAATTGTATTACTTTCAAATGCAGGCAGTAAATCATACTTTGCTTACAAAGTCTTAGTGAGTAAGTTTCATTCAGGTTAGGGGTCTGCATTAATGAAATTAAGCCTAACCCTTAGACTGTGAGCTTCTTGGGAGCAAGGATTGTCTCTTTCCTTTCTTTATAGTTCTAGAGCTAAGCACTGGGCCCAGCACACAGTAGGCACTTAATAAATGCTAGTTGACTCTCCTTAGGAAAGTAGATTAGAAAGGTAAAAAGTAGAGTGATGAGGGCTTCAAGAGGCTGATACCCTGAACATTGATAGTTAACAATGAGAGAAGACACAGCAAACCACCTTTCATGTTTCAATATATAAGACTATTTAGGTATCTAGGTGGCACAATGGATGCTTCACTGGGTTTGGAATCACAAGACTCATCTTCATGAGTTCAAATATGACTTTAGACACTCACTAGTTGTGTGATCCTGTGCAAATCACTTAACTCTGCCTCAGTTCCTCATACGTAAAATGACCTGGAGAGAGATTTGGCAAACTACTCCAGTATCTTTGCCAAGAAAACCCCAAATGGGGTCACAGAGAGTTAGGCATGGCTGAAAAATGACTCATTAACAACCTCATGCAGAACAATTTGCATGATATTCAGTACATTCTATTAAAATAATGAAGAAAGTGATATCTTAGAAATAATTCTATTAAAATCAAAAGAATTTATTTTGCTAAAAGATTAGTTATTAGAATAATGAATTTATGTGAAGACCTCATCACTGAAGAAGCCAGATAACTAAGGTGTCAACAGCTATGTAATAAGAAGCCTGAGTGAAAACACTCAAATCATAGGGTTGACAATGGAGTTGGCAGCAGAGACGTAATCTACTTGTTTGCCAACCATCGATGAACGTGAACTAGTTGATAGATATTAGCTGTGATATCTCACTATTCCCCATTGAACCGAAAGATTATAGTAATCTATATCACAGACGTCTTCAGAATTTGGAAAAAAAATCTGTGGAGCTCATATAATTGTTATTTGGTCTTGCCCACATATAAATAAAATAAAATATGCCCACACATAAAAAAATGGATGTTAATAATGGAATAATGTTAATGTGAATAATGGAATATAAGAATCCAAAAGTTATAAAATATACACTTCCTTGTACACCCATGCCTAAAGAATTAATTCCCAGCTTATGTTAGTTACTATTTATATAGATAAATAAAAAAATAAATGTTAGTAATTATTTGGATCTGAAAGTCAATACTCAGAAAGTCATTCTTTGCATGATTTCATTTAAAACTTAAAAGGGAGGGGGCAGCTGGGTAGCTCAGTGGATTGAGAGCCAGGCCTAGAGACGGGAGGTCCTAGGTTCAAATCCGGCCTCAGACACTTCCCAGCTGTGTGACCCTGGGCAAGTCACTTGACCCCCATTGATCACCCTTACCACTCTTCCACCTATGAGCCAATACATAGAAGTTAAGGGTTTAAAAAAAATTTAAAAGGGAAAATTTCATCAGTTCATTCCAAAGTATATATATATAGCATCTGATGATATTAGCAATTCACAGAGCAATCTGACATCTCTTTTACACAGCTCATTATCTATTGTTCTTTTTTCTTTGGGGCAAAGAAGTGGAGGCAGCCTCATGTAATTGGGTGACAGTTAAGAGTACTGCTATGGGACTGTGACTTCTAGCCAGACACTAACCAACTTCCTAAGATTGGGAAGTGAAGAAAATAAATAATAATGCTGAAATATTTGAAGAAGTATTGGGTTAGTGTATTGGATTCAAAGTCTTCATAGCTGACTTTCCCACCTTTTGACTACCTTTAAATATCCTGTTTTTGTCATGCTCCAAAGGGAATTTACAAACTTGTAAGTATGTTTTTTGAAGTTCAACCAGATGCTCTTGAAAGTATATCTTTGCACTAAACCTATCATCCTATATTGTGCTCCTATGAAGTCCTTTGAGAGAGGTTAGAGAAAGCAACCCCATGTTCCACAAATGTATAAGGCAGCAAAAATTGGTCCCAGACCTGTACAAATTTATATTACCAATGTTTGTGAATGTTTCCTCTTGTGACTCTCTATGCCTCTAGTTCAAAATAATTTGTGTAAGTAGCTATAGTCATTTAAAGCCCTAGGTTACACGCTGACACAAAGTCTTGTAAAACAAAAATAAAAACTAGACATTATTCAGTGGGCAAGGCCGGATAGCCCTTTTGTATAGATATTTTTCAAGATGTTATACTTATATGCTCAGTTTCGTGACTTAGACCATACCAACCTGAGATCATTGCAACTGCTCGATAATTTCTCAGCTCTGTGTCTCATCCATCAGTGTTTTGAGGGTGACACAATTGGGGGGAGGCAGTGCAAAGTCTTTGAATGCCCACTACCCATATGACTGATCGAAAAAAAACACCAAAAACAACCAGGCAGCCTTTTTGATGTGTGAACACAGCTTCAACCACAAGCTATTCACCTCTTTAGTTTCTCAGCTTTTTAATGAAAGAACAGAACCGTCTTTTTCATAGTAAGACAGAGAGAAGTTACATGCCTTACTCAATGTCTTCTGCAAGCCAGTGATAGAGTAAGTCAATTCATGTTCTTTCCACTGGGAGACGTTTTTCCAATATATGTTATTTTTGACCATATAAGCTGTAAGTAAGCATGATTTATAGCCAATAAATCAAGATTTTATTTATACTTTTATTGTAAAGGATAATAATTTGCTGGCTTAAGTCAGACTTTCTGCTTCGAATCCAAGTGTCAGTGTCTGAAATTATGTGAGGCTTCCTTATAAAATGCAAGATATCTGAAATGGAAGCATACTTGTAGAAGTTCAAAGATTTTCAGCTGCATTTCAGTGAAAGAAGAATATTTAACCTGAGAACTAGCAAATGATTACTCTTGAAAAGTGAAGTAAAAACTATTGGGTGACTCTGAATGATTATTCCCTAAGCAAATATTTGCTGTATTTAATCTTTAACATGTATACAAATGTTCCCACTTGATTCTCTTAAAGCAAGTTGAATAGTCTACATATACTCACACCGGGAGCAGGTTTTCATGGGGATATACATAGGGATGCCCTGTGTAACCTTAAGTGCAGGATAGAGAATAAATAGTACAGGTAGAAAATCACCCTTCTAGAGAATTCATGTTGGGTCTCTCTTTATACTGTTCACTGACCCTGAGTAAGGAGAATACGTTGTTTTTCTTTGTTCTTATTGAAAATATTTTCTTCTTTTTACAACTGGCAGCTATGTGGAATGTTCCCGGGTGTAGGAATCTTTTCATCTAAAGCCAATAGAATAGAGTAATTGGAGTGCTCGAATTTCTGTCAGGAAGATGTAGATTTGGATTCCAAGTCTGACACTAGTCCTTAAGACTAGGGGAAAGTGATCTGCCCTCTATGAGTTCAAATTTTCTCATCTGTGGAATCATTTTTGGCCTTTTTTGCATCCTTAGCACTTAGCAAAGTGCCTGGCATGTATTAATTGATTAATAAATTTGTATTAATTTGACTGGACTTATAAGGCTCACATGAGTTAAGGAATTTCTGGATCTTTCATTTATTATCTGTGTGACCTTGAACAGATCAGCTACTTTCCCTGAGCTCATTTCCCAATCTGCAAATGAATGGGTTGGACCAGATGGCCTTTGGTGTCCCTTCCATATCAAAAACAATGTTCTTAAATACGTAAAGCACTTAATTAGTGGTTCTACAAAGGTGGGCAACAGTTATGTCTTTATATTTTTGTTAACCTTATACTGGCACAACTACCCTGGAGAGCTGAAGGGTATGGGAAAGAAGAGATTTTAATCAGTTCCTTACCATAGGAAGGAGAAAAAGTATACTCATTTAATGCCATATGGGGTCTACTTTACATTCTCATTTTTACAGTGTGATAACCAGTAACAGAGACATATCTAAGCCATAGAACATCTAAGAGATAATAGATTAGTGGATAGATAATCATTAGGCTTAGTCTTTTAGGGCTGGTAAACTTTACATCCATCTTACTGTTTCAAACTACTAACAGAAAGGGAGATTTCTGAAAGTAGAAGGTGATGGGATTTCTGTTTGATTTACAAGTGTAGCCTTATAAAAGAGGTGACAAAATAGAGAAATGATTTCCTACCTTGATAAATATTGCCCTGAAGTGAGATTGGTGACTCCCTCATCCATGCAATTCATGGTACTGGGAATGAGTGCAAGTTCTGGCTGGACCATGGTGGCTGTGGCAATGGCTCTTGCCACCAGTTCCATTGCATCCTGCACGTAATGTTCAAAGATAGATTGAGTGGTCTTTCCATGAGCAATGAGGCCCAGAGGCAGACCTTCTGTCCTCAGTTCCTCCACATTCTGGGAATCCCCCAGAACCCAGTGGAGCTCCAGAGGCAACCCTCCAAACTGGGTGGTGATTTCAAAAATCTTCCGGATGCTTTCCATGTCACAGCCAAACATCACCATGGTGGGAGTGGTGTCCTTTATGTTCTCAAGCTGGACTTGCAAGAAGCTCTGTAGATCTTGCCTCGAGGAGAGGTTGGCTGTGATATTGATAATGGATCCCAGGTGGAACTTGGCACTCTGCTGGGTGAGGAGGAGGAAGTCTGTGATGTTCCAATCTTCCTGGCATAGCAGCAAGCTGAAATTGTACCAGTTGTTCATGGTCAGGATTGAGACAGTGACATCAGCATCAGAACTTAATGAATTTTCTAAACTCAGCTGTAGGTGAAGGGGATTCTGTATTTAAAAATATGAAAAAGAAGAATTAGAAAGCTTCACTGGCTTCCTGCAGCCTACTGACTTCATGTCCAAATTCCTTAGCCTGGCATTCAAGGTCCTTCACAAGCTGGCTCCATCCTGCTGCTTCAGTCTTATCTCCCACTAGCTAATTTGGATTGTTTGCCATCTCCCAAATACATCCTGCATTCCATGTTTTTGTTCACCTCAGCACTGCCCCCCCCCACTCCCACCTCCATCTCATCTCTGCCTGTTGGCAATCAATCAATACATATTTTTAGAGTACCTGGGATGAGCCAGGTACTAGCTATGCAAAATGCTTGAGATATAAAAGACGAAAATGAAATGGTCGCTGTCCTCAAGAACATCCTACTGATTCTTTTAGGACCAGTTCAAATGCTACCATCTTGCCCCTGAATCTATCCCCAAACCCCTCAGTCAAAAATGATCCCTCTGTCATCTGCTCCCTAAACATTTTGTATTACTCTTATGCACCTTTGCTCTGGACTAAATTTGTGTTTATGTTTAATCACCTTCCGAAGACCGGAGTCTTTGCCTCATCTGTATTTCCTTCAATACTTAGCATGGCGCTGGAGACAACATGGTGTAGTAGTAAGAGTTTTGTCTACATGTCTTATCCAGTGAAAAATATTCCATAATTTCTCAGCAGAATGTACGTTCCTTGAGGGCAGGGATTGTTTCACTTTGCTCTTTATATTCTCTAGTGCCTAGTACAATGCCTGACACAGAGTAAGCCTTTAATATTGACATGACTGATGTTTTGGTCCATTTGAATTGCTATTTTTAAAAAGGATCTGCCACTGACGCAATAGCTTTATGACCCTTGGTCAGTCTCTTATTCTTTCGCAGTATCAGTTTCCTCCTCTATAAAATGGGTATAATATTAGCTACAATACTTACCTCATTGGGTTGTTGTTTGGATCAAATAAAATATGTGTAAAGCATTTTACAAAATTTAAAGTGCTATAGCATTGTGAGTTGTTATTATTGTATATCGTAGGCATTTAATAAGTACAAAATAAATTATTAAAGAAAACTACAGGGGCAAAAACCTTTAATGGTGTTTTTCCCATTCTCCTCCTCCTCCCCCATCCTCTCCCAGGTTTAAATAGGTCTCATGAGTGGTATTAAATACAACAAAACTCTTTCCTTCCTCATATTTTTGTTAGGTAAATGAAAACTGTGCATGCATATAGTAAAGGATATAATTCTAACCACTGCTGCAGCTTCCCAGACAAATACAAAAACCCAACTGTCACATCATGTTGTTTAATTTTAGTGCTCTGTGTTGGGTCATGCACCATGAACTAGGAATTCATTGAAGAATCCAAAGCACTCCCTCTCCCCATAAGCAGCATTAGCCAAAGGTACCATCATAAAAAAGCTTATTTACAAGCAGCCCATTTGCAGTATGTAATTGGCAATTAAATTAAATTCTACTCTTTCCAAGGACAGATTTATGATCAGTCCATGATATAAATCTATAGGGTGGGATAAGAAAAGCAAGCAATTATAGATGTTCCACATTGGGGGGTAATCTCTTCTTTCTTAGTGAATGGGGAATCTTTTGCACAAGAGAATTTGATGGGAGTAAACATCTTAAATGGATCAGTGGATTCCCGCTGTACAGATATCATAAAATCAACAAAAGGCAAGTAGACTCACTTTCTCAACAGGTCTCCCCTAGGGCCTGCCTGATTGGTAAAGTTTGTGGTATTCACATGCTGAGCAGAATTAATATCAGCTGAAAGGGGGTGAGCCCAGCTGGGGGAGGTGTTTACACTTGCTGAACTCCTATCTCCTATTTACAAGACCCCCTTTTCACTCCTAATGTTTCTCTCTCTCTTTGTCTCTGTCTGTCTGTCTCTCTGACTCTCTCTCTGTCTCTCTCTGTCTCTCTGTCTCTCACACACACATACAATGAGCTGCTTTGGCAGTCATCAAACCAGCTGTGGTGAAGAGAACCCCAATGATAGTCTCACAGGGGACAGCTCAGCACACTACAAGGCTACTGCTGAGACATCCACTGCCACACTTCATCTGACATGCAGTAATTTCTTGGGCAGGAAACCTACCATCCTTTTAGCTTCCTAGCTTAACTCTTCTTGCAAGCTAGTTCTTATAACACAAGAACAAAAGTTCTATAAAGATGTGAATGTAATAAATTTAAAAGGGCATTGATTGCTGAGACCTCACCATATCTATTTGTATTCGAACCCAACAACATCTTTTCACTAAAGTCATTTTCTGATCTGCTCCCATTTGCATATTACCTCACTACCTCCCCCAATTCTTTGCTGGGAGACAGGTTAATCAAATCAACATTGCCATCATTACCAGGGAGAATCTGTCAATCACTTTCCAGACTATTCTTCTCACTGTCTTTTTGACTTCTCAGATCAAGACACCCTTCTCTTGGCCACTACTCTCTTTTATGTATTAAGGATCTCATTCTTCCCCACAGAGATACCTCTAGAACTCCAAAACACAATTGCTGACCTACTTTTAATAGGAGTCTCCTTATCTATAAGCTAGCCTTTCTTAGCTACTGGACCCAAGCCCTAGGGTAGTTGGGCTTCTTAGCAGGTAGTCTTTAGGTGAAGATTTAGGTTTAGTGATTTCTTCCTGATCTTCTCACCAAACAAAAATGGTGGCAGGTGGTTTTTGATAGCGAGGTAATTGTCTTTACCATTTCTACCCCAATAAAGCATTTTCCCAATATAATGCTGCTGTTGTTCAGTCATCAAAGTTATGCCCAACTCTTCATGACCTTATTTGGGATTTTCCTGGAAAAATACTGGAGTGGTTTGCCATTTCCTTCTCTAGCACCATTTTATTTATGAGGAACTGAGGCAAATAGATTAAGCGATTTGCTGGGAGTCACACAACTATTAAGTGTCTGAAGCCAGATTTGAATTCAAGCAGATGAGTCTTTCTGATTCTAAGGCTAGTATTCTATCTGCTGTGCCACCCAGCTGCCTTCATTCCAAATATGAACAATACATTTACTCAGTGGTCCATAGCAGGACCAGTGCAATAGTGATTTTACTCTCAGATGTTGATCCTGCCATTTCCCTGAATCCAAGCTTAGCAACTTACTGTTTTGTGCCTTTGGAGGAGTCATTATATCTCCTAGAGCCCCAGTCTCCTCATCTGTAAAATGAG
The DNA here is from genome assembly GCF_016433145.1 of Gracilinanus agilis. Taxonomy (NCBI): domain Eukaryota; kingdom Metazoa; phylum Chordata; class Mammalia; order Didelphimorphia; family Didelphidae; genus Gracilinanus; species Gracilinanus agilis. The sequence goes on from NC_058130.1 coordinate 101,374,381, forward strand.
TTCAATGGAATAGATGATCGCAAAGGTCCCTTCTAGCTCAAAATCCTATGATTAATAGGTGTGCCTTTCAGGGATATAGGGAAAGATGCTCTGGAACATAGGGGGATGTTCCCTACTAGTTCTTCACTTTATTTTTTGTTTATTGTTTTTACACTGAAAAAGGCTTCTTTAAATTTCTTATGAGGTACCACTCATCTTTCCAATCGCCACCTCTTGTTTACACTATTTAATTGTTGAGTAATCCCTTTTCTCATCTATACTTCACGGCAAACTTCAACTTTACATTGTATCTCTCTCTTTGTAAGGTAGAGCACAGATGTTTTCTAACTGCTTGCTACGAGATAATTCAAAAAGCTTTGTCCTAGGGGATACATTTTTATAAGAGTAAACTATACCAGGAGTTTGTCAGATTTGATGGCGGGTACATTTTAATGGAGCCAAAAGGGGGCTACTGTAATTGCCCAATCTTCAATTTATTGCTCTGGACTCCCTGAATAGTTCTGCTGGAGGGACTGTTTTGTGCACTGGGAAGAGAGCGGCTGTTAATGAAATTGTTTAATCCAGAAAGTTTAAAGCAAGTGAAAGGAGGAAATTGGGAAGGAGTCACAATGGAAGATGCTGACTCTCGTGGTCTTTACAAAATAAGAAAGGCCAATAAAGATTAAAAAGGTAAGAATTAGTGAAGGTACTTGCATGCATAATTTTCTCTCTGGAGTATAGTGGGGTTATTTCCAATTAATGGTTAGGAATCCAAATGGGCTAATTAGTGAGGAGATCCAGCCCCAGCCTAGGTTCGCAGCATTTTTCCTCAGACCTGCTCATCATAGAGAGCCTCCTCTGAGAGCTCCTGACACTCCCCTCCCATTTCTACACTGTGGTGGAAGTGGTGAGGTCAGTAGGGGGCTTGGTACTTGGATGAACCAATGCTCTAAGAATTTACTAGTGGAAGCAACGTGGAAAGAGTATGGAGAGAGTTTGTCTGCAGTGTGACAGTATCAGAGGCCAAGGGGCTTCTCCCCACAGTTCTGTTGGATCAGGTCTTTTAGAGGCAGCTGGGTGGCACAGTGGATAGAATGTTGGTCCTAGAGTCAAGAAGACCTGACTTTCAGTCCATTCTTAGACTCTCTGGCAAGTCACTTTGGGCAAGTGACAATCTCTTTCCCTCAGTTTCCTCATCTATAAAATGAGGATAATAATAATGCCTATCTCCTAGAAGTACTGGGAGGATCAAATGAGACGATAATTTTAAAGCATTTAGTACTGAATCTGGCACATAGTAAATAATATATTAAGGTTAATTGTAGTTGTTGTTACTCAGTAGAGAATAGATAGGTCTGGGATTTCAATGAAAATACTGCCTCCTCCCTGAGATTGTTTTTCTGAGCATCCTTATACCACATGCTCATACACATACATATGTACAGACTATAATGGGATTTCTGTGCTATGAACCATGTTTGAAAAAATTTAGTGTCATGGTAGTTTTTAATTTTTATATTAACTCTGCTTCTCAAAATACCTCCCCCTCCTCCCCACCCAGAAAGCTATTTCTTACAGCAAATAATCCTAATGAAAAAATAAAAAAATGTGCCAAAATGAATCACTTCATTAACACTAATGAACTATTGGTGTAGTTGTGAACTGATCCAGCCATTCCAGAGAGCAATTTGGTGAAAGAACTATAAAACTGCATATTTTGATTGAGCTATATGTATACATTACTAGGTCTATATCACCAAAAAAAAAAGATTTTCAAAAAGGGAAAAGGGCCCATTTGTACAAAAATGTTTATAGCAGCTCTTTTTGTGGCAAAGAATTAGAAATTGAGATGTCTCCTTATTGGGGAATGGCTGAACAAGTTGTGGTATATGATTGTAATAGAACACTAGTATGCTATAAGAAATGACAAGCAGAGTAACTACCAGAAAAACCTGGAAAGACTTACATGAACTGATACAAATTGAAGTGAGCAACTATGAATGACTCATTTATTCTCAGCAATACAATAATCTAAGATAATTCCAAAGGACTTGTGATGAAAAATGTTATTTCCAGAGATGTAATCCAGATACAAATCAAAGCATACTGTTTTCCCACTTTATTTTCTTTCTGTTTTTTTTAAATGTGAGTCTTCTTCTATGATATGATCAATATGAAAATATATTTTACATGATCAAAAACATATAACCTAGATTAAGTTGCTTGCCATCTCAGGAAATGGGCAGGACAGGGAATGAGGGAGAGAAATTAGAACTCAACATTTTGGGAGAGAAATTAGAACTCAACATTTTGGAAATCAAATGTTGGAAATTGTTTTAGCAAGTAATTGAGGGGGAAATAATATAAGTTAAAAAACCTAATCAACCCATCAAACAATCCAATATTTTGTGCAACATTCTGCACTTTGTATATTTGACTCTAAAAGAGACAATGGGCTACCTTTCCTCATTTTACTTGAGAGACTTGACTTGTCTAAACAGAACTTATTATATATTTTTCCTCAAACCCACTCCCATTTGAACTTCCCTATTATTGCCGACAGTTCCATTGTTCTTCTAGTCACTCTGGTTCCAAATCAATATTATTCTCAGTTCTCAATTCTTACTTATCCCAGATATCCAACCATACATACCCACTGCACATCTCTTATCTATGCCTCCTTTTCTCCATTTACATCCTTCTTTTCTCAATTGTTATAACAACTCCTTCATTGGTCTCACTGCCTCAAGTCCCACCACTCCAATTCATCTACTGTATAGCATAGGTCTGACCATGTCACTTTCCCATACCCAATAACTCTAGTCACTTCTGTTTATTCAAAGACCAAACACAGACTTCTCTTTTGGACATTTGAAACATTTTCCAACCTACACTCTATCTTTTCACTCTTTTTAGCCATCACTTCTCTTCATACAGAGCCACAATGAAATTACTTGCTGTTCCTCATTTTTGGGCTCCCTGGCTTCATTCATGATTCATCTTAATTATCACCTTCTGCAGGATGTCTTTCCTACTCCTCCTCATTGCTGGTGCCTTCTCCTCTAAGTTCACCTCATATCCACTCTGTAAACAACTTATATATAAACACATTAATGCTGTTTGCTCCATCAGAAAGTAAACTCTTTGAGGACAGGGATTTTGTTTGCTTTTTCTTTGTATCCCTAGAACTTAGCACTGTGCCTGATATATAGTGAACCCTCGATAATGATTTGTGGATTGCTTGAAGGATAACAAAGGAGGGCAAATAAGACTGTAATATAGAGGGAAGAGCACTAGTTCTTGAGTTATAACTTGGATTTGAGTCCTGATTCTGCTTTTGTGGAATTAATTTCTTTCCTCCAGGTCTCAGTTTCCTCCTTCATAAAATGAAGAAAGTTGGACTATATGATACTTGATCCTAAGCCATAACGGAGATATTAAGGGTTAATATGAGTGAAGTTAAAAAGCAAGGTGGACAGAGTTGTAGAAATAATGGCTAAGAAATAGGAATAGGAGGGACTTGGGATAACTATGTATTGCTATAACCTGAGGCAAGAAAGTGGTACAGTAGACAGAGTGTTGGGTCTGGAGTTGGGAGCTATGTGACCCTGGGTCACAGAAGTTACTTAATCTCTTGCTTGTCTCAGTTTTCTCATCTCTATGGTGGAGATACTAGTAGTATCTACCATGCATGTTTCTTATGAGGATCAAATGAAATAAATATTTGTATAGAACATTTGGCACAGTGCTTATCACAGGGGGCACTATATAAATGTATTATGCTTAATATCAATATTACCCATAAGAAGATTTTGGGCAAGTACAATCTCTTAAACTCCAGGACAATTTTCTCACGATATTTAGTCTGAGAGATATTGATTTCTTGCTACATTTATATTCTCATTTCTAGCTCAGATTTATTTCAAGTGTTTCTCTTTTGCTTTGTGTGATGGCATGAGAAGCAATGAAATTTGCAGAAAAAAATACTGCTATTAGTGAAAGAAGAGATCTGAATTTGAATCTTGACTCTGACTCTTACTGGTATTTTGATCAAAGTTCCCTTAACCTCTTTAAGCCTGTAAAATGGATTTAATGATATCAACAATATCCACTTCATAAGGTTGTTGTGAGGAACAAATAAGATCCTGTACCTTTCTAATCTTTTCTAGGTCATGAGATAAATAAGTTAAAGGACTAAACATTTTCCTTAATCCCTTCAAGCTTTCAGACCTCCCTAAATCAGAAATTATGCATCTAAAAAGACAAAGATAAAGACATTTCAGTTGTCTCTCTGACATGGGACATCTAAAAGGAGGTTTTTATTTTTTATTTATTTATTTTTTCATTTTTCTTTTTCTTTTGAATATTTTCTCATATTTACATGTTTCATGTTCTTTCCCTCTCCCCAAACCTCCCTAACCCCCCTTAGTCAATGCACAATTCCACTGGGTTTTACATGTATCATTGATTAAGCCCTAATTCTATATTATTGATAGTTGGGCTAGAGTTATCATTTAGTGTCTTCATTCCCCAATAATATCCCCATCAGCCCATGTGTTCAAGCAGTTGTTTTTCCTCTCTGTTTCTCCTCCCACAGTTCTTCCTCTGAATATGGCTAGTTTTCTTTCTCATAAGTCCCTCTGCCTTGCTCTGGATCCTTGCATTGCTGCTAGTAGAAGTCCATTATGTTCGATTGTACCACAGTGTATCAGCCTCTGTGTATAATGTTCTCCTGGTTCTTCTCCTTTCACTGCATCAATTCCTGGAGGTCGTTCCAGTTCACATGGAATACCTCCAGTTCTAAAAGGAGTTTTTTTGAAAAAAGAATACAAATCTATGAACTAACATCTACAGTACATTCAGCAGCCCTCCCCCATGCTACAAGCTACAAGGCAGGGTAGCTACATTAGCCAACCACAGGATCCTAAAACAAGAGTCAGCCCCACATCTGGGTCTCTCCTTTCTTTTTTCAGTGCAATGGAGTTCTTGGATCCAGGCTGAAAAAAGCCTGCTCAGTCCAGGATAGATAGAAAAGTCAGAGCTCCAGACTTCAGAAGTGGGGCCACACAGTCAGAAGTGCTGCAAGAAAAAATTCTGGCTATAAAAGATCTCTGTAGGAGAGCAAGAAATAGAAGGAAGGGGCCAGGACCCATGTCTGGGCTGGATATAGAGATGAACACACCCCCACACTTTCTCTCCCCCCCCCCCCACATGCACCTCCTTCTTCCCATAGACTCATAGTAAAAGACTGAAAAAATCAACCCCTAGCATCAGCAAGGCAACTAGTGCTGGGCCAGAGAATGGAGGAACAGAGGGAGCAAGACAGGACACCAGGGCAGGACAAAGTGTGTGGGTGGATGGGTATCACTCCATTAAGCCTTGAAGGAAAGCTTTTTGGCTTCTAGCCAGGGCCTAGTCTGGTCACCCAAAAGCCACATGGGTTGGAGACATAGATTGGAGAACCGTGAATTGCCCCACTGTGTGAGGAGGTTAAGGTGCTTTGAAATTCAGGTCCCAAAGAAGTCACCAATAAGAAGGGAGGGAGTCAGAGAGTACAGAAAAAGACCTAAGTTATCAAAGATCTCGAGAAGAAAAATTTTCAAAGATCTTCAGCATAAACAGATAAATCAACAGGGACTTTAAGAGCAGCAAGATATATAGCTTCCAGGTTTGATTTCAGGCATCTATAAGCAAAACAAAGGAAAATGACCCAATATTTGATGAGAAGAGTCCCTGTGGAATTTGAAAAGAATATAAAACAATCACACACTGTTCCTGAGTGGTTTAAAAAAGAAATGAGAATTATGAGAGCAGAATCTATGCCATGCATAGCAAAAGAAGTTAGAATAGAAAAATTGGAATCTACAGTGGCATATCTTGCCAAAGGAAGAAAAGAGAGAACAATAGATTAAGAATATAATTACACAGACAGAAAGAACAATCTAGAAGAAGAGAAGAAAAAAAATCACAAGAAAATGTGCTCACTATATAAACAGTAAATTCTTGTTTGCAGTCTTTTCAGTTGTGTCTGACTCTTCATGACCCCATTTGGTGTTTTTTTTGGCAAAGGCAGTGAAGTGGATTACCATTTCATTTTCTAGCTCATTTTATAGATGAGGAAATTGAGACAAATAGGGTTAAGTGACTTGCCCAGTGTCACATAGCTAGTAAGTGTCTGAGGACAGATTTAAACTTGGGAAGATGAGTCTTTCTGACTTCAGGCCCATCACACCATTTGCTATGTCACTTCACTGCACAAGCTCTAAATACAAGTTAGTTAATGTGTAAGATGGGAATGAGGGTGGAGTGATTCAAAAGTAAAAATATTTCTTTGCATAGAAAGTTTGATTTTTGCCTATATCCAACTCAAATTCCATCAGGAAAGAAGAGTCTAAGGGAAAGTTTTAGACTCAAACTAAGATTTATTAAGAATTTATTTAGCACTTACCATATACCTAGCAGATTGCTGTGGGAGATGTTTGGGTAACAGAAGACCTGGTCTCTAAATTTAAGAACCTGGTAGTCTAGTAGGGAAGACAAGACTTTCACAAATGTGAAAAAGAACACTGAAAGGCAACATGTCAATTAAAGGTCAAAATAAGTGATCTAGACAAATAAGTGCATTCAAAGCTTACAGAAAGGTGAGATCTATATGGGATGGAATAGTGGGGAGAAGGTTCATGTATGAATTGGGGCTTGAGCAAAAGTTAAAGAGAAGGAAGAAAAGTATTCTGGGAGTGAGAACATCCTGAGCAAAGGTGCAGAGGTGGGAATAAACCTGTTGTGCCTATCTGAAAGAAAGCTAACTTTATTATTTGAAGTGGAGAATTTGTGTGTGGGGAATATAGGGCATGAAGTCTGGATGTTTTGAGTCCAGATAATAAAGGGCTTTGAAAACAAAAATGTGTTATTTTTTTTGCCCTGTAGGCAATGTGAATCCAAAATAAGATCTTGAGGAGGGGATGGTGTAATAAAAATAGTATTTCAGTAAGATGAATCTGATGGTGATATATAGGATGGATTGAATGGAGAGAGTGTACTGACAGAGTATCTGGTTAGGAAGTGATTATAATAATTCAGATAGGAGATGATAAGCAGTGAACAAGGAGAACAGCAGTAGGTAAGGAAAGAAAAAGATTGATGAAAAATATTTCAAAGTTAAAAACAAAAAGACTGACTGAATAGATGTGACGGCAGCTAGGTGACATGGTGGCTGACTTAGTTAGCATCAAGAAGAGCTGAGTTCAAATCCTGAATCAGATTCTTGGCTGGGTTATGGGCAAATCGCTTAAAATCTTTGAACCTCAATTTCTTCACCTATAAAGTGAGGAAGTTGAACTCAATAGCTTATAAGCTTCCTTTCAGTTCTAAATTTATCCTCTTGTGAGAGTAAGAGTCAAAGTCTGGGAAACTTTGGGAATATAATAAATTTATATCTCCCCATTTCTCTTTTGCCTTTTATTTTGCATCAAGAAATTCATGAATTCCAACTCTTACATGTTCAAATAGAGATTTCAGAGAGAAGTGAGAAGAGAGGATGCTTTTCTCCTTTTGATGATTTCAATTTCTCCCACATCTTAGAAAATAGATAATGCTTCAAAATATTTCCCTTTCTTTTTTCATCTTCTCACTGTTTCTCTTCTTTCTTCTTCTTGTTTCATTTCTTCCTCTTTACCAGTGTCAAAAGTAACAGATAGCTTTTTAATGGGAAAGAATTATGTCAATCTCCCCTTCTCAACATCAAGCTTTCACACCTGATAAATGATGAGATTAGAACTCTTTAGCTGCCTCATAAGGGTATGAAGTTTTTTCATATTCAAGCATTTACAGCAGAAATTCAAGGCTAACTTTGCCCAAACCTGTCACATGGGGTGAGGAAAATTCTTTCTCTGAGAAGGCTCACTAAATCAGCACTATTGAGTCAATAAAAGGCTCCAATGGAGAGGGAGATGAGGAGACTTTATGTCCTCCTCCTGCTGAATAGGGTAGTGAAATTAGGCTAATTAGATTGTATGAGCACTTAGATAGCACCAGATAAATAGATAAACAAATAAATTTGGTCCCAGAGAGCTACCCAGGGGTGAGATGTGGTCTCTGCTAATGAATAAAGATGTGCCCACTGCAATCACACTCACTCCTTAAACACAGCTCTATTGGGAAATCCCAGATGTTTAAGTCAATCCCCTTGCTGACTTTAAGGGCAAGTTATTATTAGGTTATTTTCCATGTTTGTCCATGTAATATAGAAGCTTTTTTGGGGTGGGGTCAAAGAATTATTTTCTAGTTTTCTTGAATTTTAATAAATAAAAATGAAGACTTCAGGGAACATCGCAACTCTCCAAACCCCCCTTTTTTGCCAATTGGGTTTATTATAGCAGTCTATTTCAGTTGTTGACATCAGGAATTCATTTTTTTGCATAATATCTTGTACTCATGTTGACTTTTCCTAAGGTTTGCTAACAAGAATAGAAACTGTCAGAAGATTCATGTGACTATGGAAATAATTAACCCAAATCATACACAGTATGACTTTTTATAGGTTATCCTGAAAAAGCATGTGCCTCATTTACTGGATGGAAACAGAATTGCTACTAATATATTTATAATTTAATGAATAAATCTGGAAAATTTTTAATTCTATAAAAATTGTTCATTTTTGAGGCTAAAACCCAGCATGTTTTGTGTGTGTGACAAATAGGAAGCCATTGGAGTCATCAGTACATTTGTCACATAAGAGACCAAGGGACGCTGTTAGTGGCAAACCCAATAGATGTGAGCAAACTGGTGTTTTGTTGATTATATTGTCATTGGAGAATGGGTCCTTTAATGTTGTTCAACATTCATTAAGAGCTACTGTGTTCAGAGCACAGTGCTCAGTGCTGGTAGAAATAGAAATTTAGATAAGCCTTCATAGTCTCTATTCCCTCTCATTATACTCTAATATCTACTTATACATCTTCTCTCTGATGTTACGAGTAGCCTAGCCTATCTTTTTACAGGCCATCATCATCTTTCACTTGTACTACTGCAATAGCTTTCTAATTGATCTCTCTAATTCCATCTCTGTGTTTCCTAATCTATTCTCCATAATCTGTCAATTTCATGTTCTTTAAACACAGACTGACTATGTCAAGATACCACCTTACTCAACGTCTTCAGTGGCTTCTTCATTCCTCTATGATAAAATACAGTTTCCTTAGTGAGAAAAAATAGAAATGATCATGGGAGGTTCATTTCAAGGAAACAGCAAGGGAATGAATGCCCTTAGTCAGGAGAAATGCTAGTTAGACATGCACTGTCAGTAGGATAGAGTTGATTTAGGAAGGTAGATTGTTAAAATCTACTGTTCTGACCCATAGCCAAAAGGGGCCAGAAGTGAGAACCAGAAAGAAAAAGGTACCCCCTTTCTTGTTTTGTGGGAATATAAGGGGTGGAAGTTAGAGCTTAGCCTAGGTATGGAAGTAAAATGATATAAAATCCAGAGAGGATTAAACAATTAACTGAAGGATAAGATCCAATATGGCAGCTAGGTGGCACAGCGGATAGAGCACTTGGCTTGAAATCAAGAAAGACTTATTTTTCTGAATTCAAATCTGGCCGCAGGCACTTAATAAATGTGTGGTTCTGGGTAAATTACTTAACCCCATTTACCTCAGTCTTCATCTATAAAATGAGCTGGAGAAGGAAATGGCAAACCAACCCAGTATCTTTGCCAAGAAACCCCCAAATGGGGTTACAAAGAAACTGACACAAATGAAAATGGCTGAAAATATCTACCATGGAGTGTGTCACCCCTTCCCACCACAGCTAAGCTAAGACATTGTATTCAAGGGGAGAACTGGGGAGTAGAGTGAAAGTAGGAATAAGTTTCAGCATCCTTATGAAGCCACTTCAGTTGTATGGGCAGAAATGGACTTCAAGAGATAGAGAAGTCTGTTATCAACCTGTCCTGAAGAGCAGAAGGCTGTGATGAGGAAATGAATAAGTGATTCCCCTGCAACCCCCAGTAAAAGGCAAGTGTATTCTATATATTTGAAGTTGTTGGAGAAGTGACCTCTGGGTAAGGAAGGTTGTTTCTGGATGTTAACGTTTATATGTCCCATTTTCAAATGTGGAGCAGACTCATTCTACTTTAATGCTACAAAGAAAAAGTCATTTCCTGAATGCTAAGGATTTTCAAAGAAAAGTAAACCCTTTTACTTTTGACAGAGGTTTCGGCTAGATTAAATATTTTGAAGGTCATATGATTATATATTTAATATCAAGCAAATGATTTACAAGATGACTAAAATTAATTCAAATATATTCAAACTAAAGTTATAAAAGTTCTCAGTGAAAAACTTGCATACTATCTCAAAATAGGGATTTCCTAATTAAACTGTCTGGCTGTACCAGCTAAAATTCCTATAGAAATGTGATTACTTTGTTTCAATGCAGCTTGGAGCTATTATTAAAAGATGGCTTGTGTCACATTCCAATTTCTTTCATTGTACTAGGAATTAGAACTCAGCTAAATGTTGATTATTTTTCACTTCTAAACACACCCTTGCCTTGACCTGATACCAGAGATGACATAAATGATTAAAACATTTCATCAGGCAATTCTTAGTGACACGAAGTTTTTTTTAAGCATGAGTAATTGTCCATTTAATACATTATGGTACAATGTTTTCTTTATGTAACTATTATACACTATATGTCAGCAGGCCTTGGATGTGATACAGGAATTTTGTATCCTTGGGATCCCAGAGGCACTTAGAAGGGTGTCTGGCATACAGTAAAAGCTTAATAAATGTTTGTTTTTTAATAGCTGACACAGGATAGGACACAGAAAAAAATGCTTCTAGATGTCTGAGTTGTCAATTAGCAACCAGGTCAACCAGCAACAGTTGTAATTAGTGTTGTACTATCTGACTGGCCTGATACTGATTAATAGCTGTTATTCAAAAGATATTGAAAGAGGTTTCTTTCCCTCTATTATCCTCCATCTTCTATTGATTCTTCTTGTTGTTTAGTCACTTGTCAGTTGTATTCAACTCTTTATGACCCCATTTAGGGTTTTCTTGGCAGAGACACTAGAGTGATTTGCCATTTCCTCCTCCAGCTCATTTTACAGATGAGGAAACTGAGGCAAACAAGGTTAAGTAACTTGCCAAGGATCACACAGCTTTTAAGTGTCTGAGACTAGATTTGAATTCAGGACTTCTTGACTTCAGGCTGGACTCTCTATTCATTGTGCTACCTACCTTCCTCTATAAATTCTATGTAAGATTAATATCTGGTGCATAAGCCTGAGGAGGTAATGCATTCTCATTTTTCATTCACTTGACAAGAATGCCTACTGAACATGCTTCAAGTGGAATGGGTAAGAGGACACGACATAGAGAAAACTGGAGTTGTAGCAAAGCTGACTATGAATGTTCACTGTGTTGCTTAATATCACCTTTAAAATGGAGGCACTAGAGGCAGCTAGATGATACAATGGATGTGGGACCTGGCCTGGAGTTAGGAAGACCTGAATTCAAATGTAGCTTCAAACATTATTAACTGAAGCATCCTGGATAAGTCACCAAATCCTTGATTGCTTCAGTTTCCTAAACTACGAAGTGGGTATAATAATAGCATCCATCCATCCATCCATCCATCCATCCATCCACCCACCCATCCATCCATCCATCCATCCATCCATCCACCCATCCATCCATCCCCCCAAGGTTGCATTTGTAAAGTGCCTAGCACAGTGCCTGGCTTTACAACATAGGTATTTAATAAATGCTTCTTCCCTTCTCAAGCTCATTCCTACCTGAAGGGTGTGGGATTGCTTTCAGCTGGGACCCATTAAAAGGAGCAATGCCAGGTTGATAAGAAGCACAGTTTTTTGGATGGATGAAATTCTTGACTGGTTGAGAGGACTGAGCTAGTCCTTTCTTCTTTTCTGGCTTATCTAGTTAATATTAGATCCTCTCCTCAATTTGTTGTCCTGATAAAAAACTCCCCCTACTATAACCTCACCTAAACCTGGTAGTCATCTGTGACCCCCAGAACTTCCTATCACACTGTATCTCATTAGGAATGCCCCCTCCCACATCTGGAACCTATTTCCTCTTTTCAAGTCCAAGTTTTAGGTTACATAACTTTGTCACCTGAAGCCCATCTTTGAGTGGGCTGCCTGACATCTCCTTCTCTCATTGGGTGAGTTTTTGCATTTGTGGAAACAAACCTCTCTTTATATCACCATATACTCCGTGTAAACATATGCTTTTGTTTGCCTTCTTACCGGATTTCATATATGACAATAAGGCTCATTTGTTTTACCTTCCTGAGTGTGGACTTTCTGGAAATTCCTGAAAACCAGATCTTTGCTTTAGCCTGAGCCATATCAAGCAGAAAGTCACTCTAAACATATAACTTCTAATAATAGAAAGAAATGAACTTTTTATTGAGCTGCATTTATTGCCTCCTTAAGATAAATGCAAGTCAATTGAATGAGAGATATAGAATTTGTCTGCCTTTAAAAGCAATCTTGGTAACACTGGCTAAATTTTTATTTTGAGTTCTTTACCCCCAGAATTGTAACTACTGATGAGGATTAGAATGTGTTACAATACATTTTCTTTCACTTGAACTTCTAGACTTTAATACACAAACATTAGATGCTCAATAAATGCATATTGATGGACTGACTGTAAAGATGCCTTGATTTTGTTGGTGTGAATATTCCTGCCAAATATGCAGATAGAAATACCCTGATGACTTAAGAGGTTTTTCCGTAGTTTCTTACATCACTCTGAGGTTAAACTTATTAGGGCTCCTCCTCAGATGACCAAAATAGAGTTTGCCACCAGACCAGAAAAGTTCATGCTTTTCCATTTTAGTAGGACTTGTTCCTTCCCAATTAAATTGACTTCAGAAACTCCAATGTTGCAGTAGAAGAGGATCTTAGTGGACTATTGGCTTGGTTAGTGTCTTGTACCTTTCAATTTCTGATTTGATTATTCATATTCAAAGAAAGAATACATACTAGGAATGCTCTATTAGGTTTTTAGATTTTTTTGCAGAGGAAGTGCTCTTTTGGGAGGAGCCAGGAGGTTTGGAACTGAGTTTTTTTTTTCTCATAGGGAGCGCCTGAAGAAGAAAAACTCGGTCTACATCTGTGACCTGGCCACTGTTCTGAAAGTCATGATTTTTCATATTTTTATTGGCAATGGGGAGTTAATGACTTCTGTAAAATCATGCCATTTAAAAATGTAAATATGGCATGAGAGGAGGGAACTTAAATCCAGGGCTTCCTGACCAGTCTAGACCATATCTATTATGTCATTATGCTATCTCTCCTCTTGTACATTAGTGATAGAAAATGCTTCACTCTCTAAACCTAGTAGCTAAAAGAAATGAACAAATTCATGACAGGATATGATAAGTATGTCTACTTTCAAGGTTAATCAATTCTGAATAATATAAACTGTGATGATTACAGCTATTAGTGCACACGAATAAATGAAAAAGTGTGTGAATTTCTTCAAGTATATAATTCATTTTTTATAGCAGAGATCCAGGCTCAGTAAAGATGCAGGCTCAGTGAACACTCATTTTCTAACACCTTTCATCACCTCAAAAGTCATTCAATGAAAAAAAATGACCCAAATAGAAGCATAAACAGAACTCTGATTCATGAATTTATTTGCTCATTGTTCTTCTCTATTGAGATGGATTATGTAGTTATAACACATCACAGGAACTTTGAAATATCAGTCCTAGCATTCTTGATTAGTTAAAATTTCATTTTAAATCAAATGTGCTGAATACTGTGGTTCCTTAGCTGACTTGCCTATTCTGTAGTAAAATACTATTATACATGCCTGTGCTTTGATCACCATATCTTTCCGGCAAGACAAGACAGACATCTTAACAAAACTGGTATTACTTTCTTTTGTATCTTTACTAGTTACAATGCATTAACTGTTCTTAGGATTTTGATGGGAGGCGATTGCAAAATCATGAACAACCATTTTTAAGTGTTAAGATAAAAGGCAGCCTAGATCTGAGGAGAAAAAGCAGAGACCCCAAAAGACCTTATTGTCTCTGGGAAAAAAAAGAGATTCCATGATTACTCTTTTTTAATGAAGTTGAGAATCCCAAAGCCTTCAATTCATATAATTCACAATATTATCTAACCTAAACTCTTCCTATAGGATACAGGAAATATGCCCTCTTTGGTCTTGTAGAGAAGTCTTAGATTTCATATCCTTCTCACATCCATCTGTTACTAAGGACAATGAAAATTCAGACACTGGTGGTCTTAACCTATATGAACAGTGCTTTGACAGCTATCTAGTCACCATAGGAAAAGAAGAAAGTAAGAGCAAGATAAATGCTATTTCTTTATTACGTTTTTTAAAAAAAAGCAATTTCTGTAAACGCTCTTGTGATACAAATAATCATTCTTACTTACTTTACTATAAAAATGGAATGCCCTCAAACAACAGAGATTTTCAATGATTAGGGAAAAGGGCAATTGAGCACTGACAACAATAACAATACTCTTACTAAGCATCCTTCATGCTTGGTAGCTGTCAAAGTGCTCTTGTGTAGGATTTCATTCAATAGGGCACTGATGGTAATGAGAAAATGCCTCAGAGTTAGAAGCCAGAGCCAGAAATATGATTGTAACGTGATTTAAGGAATTTGATAGATGAAAATTCGTTTGTGGACCTTTTTTTTTTGGATATAAAAGATAAGCCGAGTAGTATTTATTCATGTTACCAAAGTACACTTTTCTTTATAAAGGCTTCCTGGTTGAATTTCTTTAAGTGCCATGATCCCTTAGTGAGATAGGATTCAGGTTACAAAAAGACCCTAATGCCCCTTTGCATGTAACTCTTCAAGAAGTTCTGAAGTCACTTTTAACTCCAGCTCTATGTTCCTAGGAACTTATTTTTGACATAAAATAAGGTTTTCTCTGTGTATGTGAGATATGCTGTAGAAAGATTATGGACTCTTAGTGAACAAACTCAGATTACCTTAATGTTTAACTACCAAAGGAGATGACATTGAGATCATAGAATTATAGACTTGAGAAGGAGGAGACCATGTTCAGGTTGGCCTACTCTTCATTTTTAAGATAAAAAAATTGAGGTGAAATAAGTTTAAAAAAAATTCAAAATCACATAGGGTAGTAAATAACAAAGGGTGGATTCTTATCTAGGCCTTCAGAAAGAACATGAAATATTGAAATTCATGAAATGGCACACAGTGACAAAAAGTATTAAGCCAGAAACAAAAGTTTAGAACTTTCTCATAATACTGCACATTAGGTTTTCCCTTTGTTATTGTGCATACAAGAAGAAATTGGATTTGTTGATGTGTTTTATAGAGAGGAGAGTCTAAAACAGAGAATAGTAACTATCAGACTACAATGGGGAGATAAAGGTATAACCTTTTATTTAATATAGTTTTTCCCCGAGTTCATTTATAGGTAACCAAGTGAGAAGACCTTTTCTAGCTTCTAGTTCTCAGAGGATTATTTGGTTTATATCTGCATAGTCAGAAGTGTCTAAAGCAGTGGTTCCCAAATGTTTTTGGCCTCCCGCCCCCTTTCCAGAAAAAATATTACTTAGCGCCCCCTGTCACATATTATCACTGCCCCCTTACAGTTATTCACTGCCCCCAAATGCACCTGTGGCCATCACCACCCTCCTGGATCGCTGCAGCACCCAACAGGGGGTGGTGGCGCCCACTTTGGGAATCACTGATCTAGAGTCTAGGGGTTCACTCATTATAATCCTAGGATCATAGATCTACAGTTGGAAAGAACTTTAGAGGCCATATAGTCCAATCCCTACATTTTATGGATAAAGAAACTGAGGCTTAGCAAGATTATGTCACTTGCTCAGGGTCACAGAGGTATGAATTGTTAGAAGAGGGATTTGAGTCCAGATTCTGACTCCAGACCCATTATTCTTTCTATTGTACCACACGGTGTTCGATGCCTTCCAACTGAAAAATTATTTTTGCTTCAGCTTAGTTGAGTCAAAAGCCCTGGAGATGTTCATGAGGATGGAAGTGAGGGAAGTGCCCTATAATGGAATAAAACTAGTCTAGGCATTAGAAAGCCTGGGATGGAATCCAGAATCTACTATTTAATAGTCATGTGACCTTCTGGAGATCACTTCAATCCTCTGAACTTCTATTTCCTCATCTGTATATTGTGTCTCAAAAGTCATAGCACAATTTGAAACTTTCGTAGCTTAAACTGCACTAAGATTTTTGGGACATCATGTGTAGTAGGAATACTCCTTATCTGCTTTATGTCACATGATTTGTTTTGAACAGTAGATAAGTTATTATACATAAAGTTCTTAATCAAAAGAGCTATGTAAATGCCAAATATTATTATTTTATTTTAAAACATATATATTGAAAATTATTGTTTTCACATTATCTTCATTTATCAATATGTCTCCCTTTCCTACACAGAGAGCCATCTTTATAACCAATAAGAAAAAAGGAAAATTTTGAGTTAAAAATAAAGAAAAAAGAAGTTTAGTAGAACTAATCAATGGATCAACCAAAATCTAACATTATATATTTGGCATTTTTCATCTCTGCAAAGAAGGTAGTGAGGTATAATCTCAGATGTCTTTCTTGGGGTCAGCCTTTATTATTACATGAACACGGAATCTACTTGTGATTCATTATTTAAAGAAAAATTGTTCATATGATGCTGTTCAGAAATCTCCCAATTTTCTTGATTGGTGTCTAGTCTACATTTATTTAAAGCTCAAGGTTTATTTGCATGGCATGCCTGTTATCTTTCCCAGAGTCTCCAAAGAATAAAGTGTTACACAGATGAATGTTTTCTTTTAAATATGTATCACAGCACCAAATTGAGACACACTGAAAAACCCTAATATCATATTCAGACAACTCGTGACATTTTTGAGGAGAACGGCTTAAGTAGACAAGGGAAATTTTAATTCATACAAGAGAGACATGTAAAACTCAGAGCTTTTCTATAGAATGATCACGTAATCCTGTGTCACTTCATTCCAGAGTTAGGCATATTCAGGAGCATCTTCAGAGATCATCAAATCTAATCAAGAGAAGAATGAGATAAAACTCTGCAACTTTCCCCCACCCCCCACCAAAGGGGAGGGTCATTCATTCAGACTTAGTTTGAACTCAGAACCTCACATAAACTAAACTTTCCTAAGGTATTCTATTTCATGTTTCGAAATTTTTATTTACATAAAAGCTAAATTCACCTTGTCACAACTTCTGTTTATTGCTCTGTGATTTGGGGTTAGGCAGAACAAGTCTAAGCCCTTGTGTCAAGGCCTTGCATATGATGGAAGATAATTATGTCTTTAAAAGATAGATGTGAAAGGATCAATCATTTCATAGCTGGAAAGTATGAACATCTTATAACATAGAGACATTTCTTTTTTCTTTTGGACCCCCTTCCCACTCTAGTGTCCTCCCCTATAAGTAATGTTATTTGGTTTAACTTTTGTCCAAATGCTGACACAATTGATAAAGTACTTATTAGACTGGAGCAAATAGACTTTGAAGTAGCCCTGAAAACTTGCATGTGGGTTTCAAGGTCAGGATTATGGTAGTGGTTGTCCTTTGTACTTGAACAGGAACAAGAGGAAGTGAAATTAAATCACTAATGATATTGGACTCATGCATAAATTGGATTTAAGTGAGGCAGAGTTGCATGTTCTAGAGCAGTTTTGGGCAAACTATGGCTCTCGGGCCAGATTTGGCCCCCTGAAATGTTCTATCAGGCCGTGCCACATTATTCCTAATCTGACTAATACAATGAGTAGGATACAATACAATGAAATTTCGAAAGAGTCGCCTTAGAAACAGACCGACAGATGAGCATGTTCTTTCCTTTGGCCCCCTCTTTAAAAAGTTTGGGGGCAGCTGGGTAGCTCAGTGGAGTGAGAGTCAGGCCTAGAGACTGGAGGTCCTAGGTTCAAACCCGGCCTCAGACACTTCCCAGCTGTGTGACCCTGGGCAAGTCACTTGACCCCCATTGCCCACCCTTACCAATCTTCCACCTATGAGACAATACACCGAAGTACAAGGGTTTAAAAAAAAAGTTTGCCCACCACTGGTCTAGAGCTTGGTTAGACATTTGACTGCATCCCATCTTGAATTTCCCTTAGGTAGCGGGGAAGTTGCAGAGGTATATCTCATTCTTCTTTTGGTTAGATTTGATGATCTCTGAAGATGATCATGAATATGCCTAACTCTGGAAAGAAGTGGCTCATGATTACATGATAGTTCTATAGAAATGCTCTGAGTTTTACATGTTTCTCTTTTATGAGTCAAAATTTCCCTTGTCTCCTTAAACCATTCTCCTCAGTCTCTCTCTTCCAGAGCTATCAAAGACCAGTGGCAAGACAAAATTCAAGATGGGATGCAGTCAATGTCTAACCATGCTCTAGAAATGAGGTACTTTAACAGTGGATGAAGGGAAAGGAGAATATCTAGAAAGGCTGACCAAAATATCACATCTTGCCCAAGCCTGAAAAGCTGTGCTAAAAATGTCATTAGTTTCATGTGGGATCGTGGTTCAATAGTGCTTACAACAAAACCAAATAGGCCAAGAGAAAAAGCAAAAGGAAACTATTTTAGCTAGATATTCCCTACCCTAAAAAGTGTGGGAGGTGTGAAAACCTTAATTGCATAGGAATATAGAAGACAGCCAGAGATGAACGTGCCTCTCAGAATATAAGCTGCAACCACATCTTTGTCCTTATCCATTTATTTACCTGCTATTCCTAAGGGAATAGCAGGTGAAAATAACTGTGATTTATGGAAGGAGAGGGACTTTGGAATGAGAAGGAACCTGTGAAAAAGCTAGAGATCTGCTGCCTTAGCGGAAGGAGCTCAGTGTTCCTTCAGCTGAAGAGAGCAAAGTGTTCCCTAGTCCAGTCTCTGACTGAGGGTAGAAGAAAGATTGTAGATGCCCATGGAAGAGTGGGTGTAGAAGACAAGTTGATCAGTCTGTCCAAAAGAGATGCCAAACCCTGAAAAAGAGCACGGAGACTGAGCTATTTGTCTGGCACAGGTAGCAGCAGCCCAATATGGTCTATGTAGCACAACCATTAATGATTTGCTCCACCCACTCCAGCAGCAGATTTTCTTGTCCAGCCAAGACACTGTAATCTAAGAGGAGCAAGCCCAAATGAATCATCAGACCAGTGGAGGCAATGCTCCCCTAAAAGAGCCAGTCCTATAAAGAGTAGCAACTACAGGATTACCTTTAGAAACATAGGAGCAGTAACAGGCACCTTCTGGGGGACCCGACCTGCCAATGGCAGTGTGAAAAATGGGTGAATGAGTCCAGAGGAAGGGACATATTACACACATGCAGGGATGCACATGAACATGTACATACATATTACATATATACACATGAATTTTAATAAATACACACAAAGAACTATAAAGCCCTGTGAGGACAGTATAAGCAGTTGAAGGGGGATTAAAAAGGCTTTATGTAGGAGATTATGTCTGAACTGCAATTTAAAGGAAAAGAGACCCTATGAGGTAGAGGAAAGGAGTGAAAGCATTGCAGACATGGGGGAGAGCCAGTGTAAAAGCAGATCGGCAGTCTTCCCTTGTGTGGACCTCTGTCTCTGTGTGAAGCTGGCAGGATCTGAAATTCATTACTGAATACTTCATTATCAGGAGGCAAAAGCGCATGATAAGAATTTGATGATGCCAATTCCTAGGCTCCTGTATGAACTTCTAACTTTTGAGGCTCAACTCTATTTTTACCACTTAAAGGCAAAAAGCAAAGGAGAAGCAAAACGTGGCAAGGATAATATAATTCTATGATTTGATTCATCTTCTACAGTCTCGGGCATGCTTCAACTTAGTTAAACTTCATTCTTTTGAGAAAGGATGTTAGAAATTGAGTTAATCTTCAAGGGGTTTAAAAAGCCTTGAAATAATGACTAAAGGTACCCTTTCTGGCAAACCACTTTTTTTCAAACAATTGTTGAGTAACAGGTTAATATTATTATATAACTCATAACACAGAATCATAGCTTTGGGGTTGCATAGCTTGAATTTAATCTTAGGACCTTTTTCAGCTTGTGACCCTCCCAGGGAACACTGGAATAGAGTTCATGCCTAGATTTCTACAAAAAGAAGAAGGGAGCTCAGCTTTTATATAAGTGCCTAGATTAATAGTCCATTGAATACAGGAAGACTTAATTTCATCCATCAGAAAATGTGAAACAGAGTGGGCTCCTGTTTGAGTCTAGAAACAATCAGGACCATTCTTCTTCCTTCTCTGTTAACAAGCCTCATTTCTCCCAAGGTCATATCCAGCCCTTCAAATTTATCGCACTATTTGAGGAAAGGACTAGGGATTGCCAGAGAGCCCCGGCTCCTCCTACTTCACTCCTCTACCTTCAGAGATCACATAACTCACTGTTCCAGTGAAGGACAAAGTCTAGGTTTGCTCAGTGCTATATGATGCTCTTTGGCTCTGACTCCTATTTAATTTGGACATTCCTCTTCATAGTCTAAGTTCAATGTTGTTTGTTCATGGATTACTCTGTTTAAAGGATGCTCAGTCTTAGAATTCTAGCATGCTTAATCCTCGAATTCCTCTGAATATGTAAAAGCTCTTCCATGGTTCCATCATATATCATAGCCCTCTTGTATTGGCATACTTCCTCCTTTCCTGGGGTCACATGCTTCCTTGTAGGAGCTTCACAGATACACCCTTCACCACAAAGAAACTAAGTTCCAATCTCTGAAATTTTTCTAACTTCTGAGTTTCTCAGTCCTTATGTTTTTAATAGGACAAGGAGTATGAAATGGATATTGGGATAGGAGCTATACCTGCTTTTTAATCAGTTAAAAACACCTACTTTCTGTCTTAGAAACAATATTAAGTATGGAAATACACTATGGACATGCTTCAAGATGAGGCAACCAGACCAAACTGTGATTCCTCCTCTCAGGCACTCAGGAACACTGTCTGACTAATGAATGGCTTTTATTAATATCAATATAGGGATTGGGGAAAGGGGTGAAGGGCAGAGGGAAGAAGGTGCCCTCTTCTCTATTTCTATGGGGTTTGTCACTCAGGTGGGAACCTTTGGGGTTCCCACTCCTAAGTGTCTCCCCTCCCCTCTTCTCCTTCAGTTTCTATTTTCTATTTCTATCCTTTTCTATAATTGCAAATCAAAACGGAAAGGGTCTCTCAGCAAGGTTGGATAATGGGGGATGGGGCCTAAGAGATTGCTCCCGAAATGGAGTCCAGAAACTTAGCTAACTCAATGGTTGAAGTCTTGTTGGGTGAGATGTGATGGGATGCCTTTGACCAGGGAATCTGGGTTTCAATGTCCAAAGAAAGATCCTCAGGAAGCCCTCAGGGCTGGACTCGAGCTGAGATGTTCTCCTCCTCCCTCTCTCCAGTCCTCTCTGAAAGTCCTTCCCTCTCCTTCTTTTTCTAGAGAATTACCCAGAATTCCCTCTCTAATCCCAACTATCAGTAACTGTCACCAAGGCCTTCTTCTGGCTCTTTTTGTCCTATCACCCTTCCTTAAAATTCCAAGCCAGCAGAGTGGTAAGGGCTAGGCAACTGGGGTGAAGTGACTTGACACAGCTTGGAAGTGTCTGAGGTCAGATTTGAACCCAGGACCTCCCATCTCTAGGCCTGGCTTTCTATCCATTGAGTCACCCAGCTGCCTTTGTCCTGGCTATTAATGAAGGTATCATTTTCCTTTGCTTGGTGGATCCCAGTGCTCTGGTGCTGCTGCACTGCAAAATTATAAGGCAATATAACTGATTTCACTGAAAGAATGCTGAGCATTTTATATCCTCTTAAATTTGAAATTTTTCTTTTTAATCCCTAATTAGTAAAGTTGATGTTAATGGGATTCCAAATCAACACAATCCTTCAGGAAAGTTCATATCTCTTATAACTATAGGACCAGATGACCTGACTTCTTGGTTTATAAAACTAATCTTTGAATGATCTTCTTCCCCATTGACCCCACTTAGAAGTGAAATTCATGATCTTCAGTAAAATAAAAGGAGAGAAGTTTATCACAATAGTAAGCAGCCCCAGTAATGAACTGCTGCAACTAAATTCAGCAAATGTAAAGTGAGAAACATTTCCACAACATTTATCTAGCAGCTACTGAAATTGTTAAAGGAAAAAAAGTCAGTTTCTCTCTGGAGAATAAACAATCATGGTGTCAAAATGTCAACCCTGAAAATAGCAAGTTGAAAAGGCAATGAAAATCCTATCAGAGTCTTGTATCAAAGAGAATGAAACATTTAATTGATTATAGCCTTGGGGGGAATCAGAAGTTAAGAATTTGGGTTCATTACCAAATGGACCAGTTAGTTTGCTCTTTTCTTTTGACCACCTTCTACACAGGCTCCAAACAACCCTTGTCTGTACTCATGGAGCATTTAATTCCCACTTTAAATACCAGGTTGCTGTAGAGAAAGGGGCCATAGCTCACAAATGCATACTGTGGGTCTCAGAGAAAAAAGGTAAGAAAAGGTGAATTTTCTTTTCAGTGGGAGTGAGAGGAATAGGAGAGAGAAAAAATAGATTTCAATTAATTAGAACAATTAAAATGAGATCTGTTTTATGGAAATAAAAATATAAGGGAGGGCCAATGAAAAATTAAATTCCCTCAATGTATTTCATAGCTAGCATTTTTTTCCTTGTGTCAGTTGAAAATAATTCCCTATGTTACTATGTGACTTTGGGTAAATCACTGGATTTGGAGGCAGAAGAATTGTGTTTGAAACCTTGTTTGGCTGCTGGCCACTTGCATAATCTTGACCAAGACATCTCACTTCCTGGGTGCCTTGATCTCCTCATTGGTAAAATGAGCCCACTGGAAAGGATGGTCTAGAGATATAAAGTTCCTTATGACTCTAGAACTTGAGGACAAGCTTGTAATATGACATATCTTAAAATGCTCTTATTATGGCAAATAATTTAGGACATATGTGCAAAAATTTCCCAAACCACAGTGAAACAGTATTTTCCCCTAAGTGATAGATATATTTAAGATATAATATATATAGGAGCTCTCACCAGTAGATTAGGGCAGTGATGGGCAAACTTTTTAAAGAGGGGGCCAAAGGAAAGGAAATGCACATCTGTCAGTCTGTTTCTAAGGCAATTCTTTTGAAGTTCCATTGTATTGTATTCTACTCATTGTATTTGTCAGATTAGACATAATGTCCTGCTGCTGGATAGAACATTTCAGGGGGCCACATCTGTCCCCCGGGCTGTAGTTTGCCCATCACTGGATTAGAGCATTGATCCAGATTTCAGTTTTCAAGGCAAGGCCTATGGTTTTCTATTCTCTTATTTTATCTTGCTTGTTGTGGCTATATAGGGTAGGAGGCATAACTCCTTGGGAAGCTAATGGGTTTCCTTGGGAAGGAGGGCAGATAAAGGGTTTACATTCCATATATTAGGAAGTAATTGTTATACTCTCCTGCCTAGCACTGGTCCTGTATGAGTTCTCTCTCCAAACAATGGCTCCCCTCTCTTGTTGCATAACAAAACCTCCATTATGATCCAAGAGAGCAGTAACTATACATAATACAAAAATTAGAAGTTTTTATCTATATTAAAGAATGTGTACAACAGTATCACAGAAACCAAGAAGTAACCCAGTGATCTAAATAAGATAAAGAAGACTCTGTTGAGGTCAGCTATTGAAATGTAATTGTTTTCATTTGGAAAGATCCTGAGGTCATCCCTTGGTGGGTAAGATTGACTTAAATTCTGACTATTAGCAATTCAGTCACTAAGAGATTAATTGATAGATTATTCTGTGGTTATATAACCCAGAAGCCTGATTGATTTAAATAAATGCACTGGACCATTTTGTGATTGATCTTTCAGAGAAGTAACTTTAATGGATTATGAGGGAAATGGTTTCTCCTAGCATTTTACAGACATGATATGAGAATAAAAATAATTCAAAAGGAAAAATGACATTATTGAAGAGTAGGTAGAATAGGGAATATTCCACCTGGATTCAATGCCTAGCAATGCCTAGCAAAATGTCTGGTAGACTATAGATATGCATTGTTGAACCTATAGCATGAGTGCATGAGTGGGCTGCTCCCCTCCTTCTCTCCATAAATGTCTGGGGACATTTCTCTCACCACTCATTCCCCTGCCCAGCAGCGCAACGGGAGTGCTTCCTTCCTCCTCTGTCTGGGTTAAGGGGGTGGCTCACATGCTTCATGAGGGTTGTAGTTTGGGTACTCAGACTCTAAAGGGTTTGCTATCACTGCTGTAGATGCTTAATTAATAAATAGATCATTTAAATTTATTTTCATTGGTCTCTTTATGATACTTTAGAGCTAACATTTCTTTAAGAGAAAGAACAATTTCTTGCACAAATAAAAACAATGTAGTGAAGAAAGCAGAAAATTGGAAAAAAGATTTCTACAGTTTCTTTTTTTAAAGGTCTCATATATAGAGAGAACTTTGTTAAATTTATAAGAATATCCGTCATTTCTCAATTGGTAAATGGTCAAAGGATACGAACAGTCCGTTTTGGATGAAGAAATCAAAGATATATGTAGTTACATGAAAAAATGCTTTAATCATTATTGATCAGAGAAATGCAAATTAACTCAGATATCATCTCATAACTATCAGATTGACTAAAATGAGAGAAGGGGAAAGTGACAAATGTTGGAAAAGGTAGGGGAAAAAGAGGATACTGATATACTGTTGGTGAAAATGTAAATTGATCCAATCATTTTGGAGAGCAATTTGGAATTATGCCTAAAGAGTTTTAAAATTGCCTACATCTTTTCATTCAGCAATACCATTATTAGGTCTACTTCCCAAAGTGGTCAGGGGAAAAAGAGAAGGAACCTATATACTCTCTAAAATATCTATAGCAGTTCTCTTTGTGGTAGCAAAGAACTGGAAACTGAGGGATGCTTATCAACTGCGGAATGGCTAAACAAATTGTGGTATATGATTTTGTTGGAATAGTACTGTTCCATAAGAAATATTGAGCAGGCTGATTTTAGAAAAAACATGGAAAGACTTGCATGAAATGAGTGAAATGAGCAGAACCAAGAGATCATTGTATACAACAACAGCAATATTTTTTGAAGAATAAATATGAATATATACATCCAGAGAAAGAACTGATAAGTAGAAGTATGCATGGTATGGCCATTATCTACCTATCTTCCTTCCTTCCTTCAAAATTTTCTTTCTTCGTTTCTTCGTTTCTTCGTTTCTTCGTTTCTTCGTTTCTTCCTTCCTTCCTTCCTTCCTTCCTTCCTTCCTTCCTTCCTTCCTTCCTTCCTTCCTTCCTTCCTTCCTTCCTTCCTT